>NW_024429184.1:84098025-84698025 GCF_017639785.1 Mesocricetus auratus | reverse complement strand
TGGAGGCTACTACGCAGATCTACAGCTTGTCACAGTGAAGAGCCCAAGTGATTGTGTGATGCCCAGTCCTACTTGCTACATCTATAATGTAAGTCTTATTCTTTAGGCTCAGGGGATTCTATTGATGAGGGGATGGAAAGAATGTAGGAACCACAACAGGATGCTCCCTTCTGATAGGTAGTGTCTTCTGAATAGGATTGGGTTGCTACACCCATGAAAGCTCAGTTATCCAAACACAACCTGCTTAACGAGGACACGAGTCAACATGCCAGTGAGGAAGGGGGAAAATTTCCAAGACCCCATGCCTAGGCGAAGAGCTATAGGCAACTAGCGGCTGCCGTGAGAGGGAGATAAGTTTTTTTTCTAGGGATTATCTTCCCGATTGATAGGTTATCCAATTTCAGGTGGTCAGCACTAAGTGAACACGAACAATATTAAATGAATTCGGGAGATTTTTGGGGGGTCTGCACAATAATGATTATAGGAGAGGTCATGAATTTGAGAGGAAGTGGGGGACATGGGAGGAGTTGGAAGGGAGAGAGGGAAGGGTGGAAGTGATATAAATAGAGTACTCATGTATAAACTTCTCACAAAATTTAAATAAGAGATATGAATAGACACTTTTCAAAAGAATAAATTTGAACAGCTAATAAACTTATGAGGAACATTCAACTTCGTTAGCTGCTAGTGAAATTGCAATTTGAAATCACAATGAGTTGGACCTGCTTTTTAATAAGAACATGAAGGCTGTATCTTGTCAATTCCAAAAATATATCTTTGAGTTCATGCATTTTAACCCAGTAATTAAACCATAGGAATTTATTCAGAGATGTTAAACCACTCTGAAATGTTAACTGTGACTATTGAAAAAAAGAAATCTTTTCTCCTAACTTTCATAATTTTCATAATTAGACCTCTTAAATTAGAAACCATCAAGTATCATTGAAAGACTGTGCGCTGCAAAGCATACACCACCAGGAAATATCTAGTTCCCAATCATCACTGAGTCCACTGAATACCACCATCAACCCGTATGTCCGAGTTGTTGACTGATTTTTACAACATCCACACATGATGGTTAATACTGTCTGTCAAGTTTGTGGATGAGACATGTGGGAGACTAGTCTCTGGCATGTGTGCGAAGGAATATCTATATTACATTCAATGTGAGGGACACCATGCCATGGGCTAGGGCACCGGGCTGGATAGAGCTGAGGACAAGCCTTCGTTCTTCTCTCATTCACTTTGTGCTTACCCTGGTGGATACAGTGTGAGCAGCTGCTTGGAGCTCCAGCTACCAATACTTCCCCATCAGGATGGATTGTATTCTCAAACTAGGAGGCAGAGTAAACATATTCTCCCTGAAGTCACTGTAGTCAAGCTGTTTAATCACAGCAAAGGAAAATGTAACTAAGATGGCCTTGAACCAGAGACTTCTGTGTGCTTCACGTTTGTCCTTTGTATAGTGGAGATTTTCAATAGCAAACATTCAGTGAACATCTATTATGCACATAGCAGATACAATTTTACATGGTGGAGCTAGAACAGACAGGGATCTTCCATCATTTAGAGCTTACCTTCGCCTGTTTTATCCAATAACGTTGAGAATTGAGTGAGTTAAGATATGCAAGGTCCTTAGAACAATGACTGGCATAAGTAATTCAGAAATATGTGCTATTATTATTGTTACAAATGCTACAAATAACAAACTTAAAATATTTTCAAGGAAGATACTGGTTAAATCAGAATCTGCTGTTGGAGATGCATTGGTGCTGGATTTAAGTAATGTCTCTCTGACATATTACTCTAGTCACTTTGTCATCTGCACACCAGTGTAAGGTTGGGAATTGTATGTAGTAAGCCGTTTTTTCCTCTGATCATAGCATAAACCTCAGTGGATTGGGGCACTACAGTGGAAAGTCTTCCTAACAATCAAGCTGGTGCCATTGGATTCGGATCCATTCTGTCCACACCTTCCTTACACTTTGGATGGTATCTGTTTCAATTTATTATTGTATATATGTGGAATGCTCCAGGAGGGAGAAATCTTCCAAGAAATATAATGGCCCACAGACTTTCCCTAGGGAATAAAACCAAAACAAAAATAAAATGCCTGTCTTTGAAATACCTGTCAGCGTGCACTTTCCTGTGTGCTGGCTACTGTGTTAGCGGATCTATCTTCAGAAACATGAGCACAAATACTTTCTTGCAGGCTCAGAGTTAAATTTAAGTATCTTGAAGCTTCTTGTACAATTACTTGTTAAATATTTAAAGAAGGAGAAGGAGGGGAAGGAGAAGAACACCATTATTCATTTTTCTACTCTTTGGCAACTTTTCCTAGCACACAGATTAATTGAAAATATTAGAATTTTTGTTTGTATATCTTTCCCCCTTTGATTCCAATCTTTTGAATGAGTTCTATGCAGTTTAAAAGCAATTTGAACCTTGAGGCTCATGTTGTTATTATTTAGGATAGATCTCATCGGTTGTGGGTGTGGTCATCATCATTGTCTGAAGTAAGGTTTTTTGTTTGTTTTTGTTTTACCTTTTAAGAGAAAAAAAACCCTTAAGCTCTGCCTACAAGAGAATTGTATCATAAAGGAGCAAATTGGACCCTGTGTGTTGTTATCAGCAATGCCTTCTTAAGACATACTTTCTTTAATAAACATTCACAGGCCTTCCGGCTATATTCCTTTCTGTCATATTTAGTGAGGAAATTTACAAGACAAACAACTAAGCACCTTGATGTTTTGCCTTAGGCTCCCCATCTGTCTGGCATAGAGCTCAACAAAGGTCAGCATTACTATTTAGCTTAGAATTTTGTTTAAGATTATGAATGGAGTTACTAAAAACGCATCTTTAAACAAGCCCTGGGCAGGAGTGTGCCTCTTGCAAAGGTAGAAGGCAGGTAGGTGTAAGTTTGGTTTTGAAAAACTGCTTAAGTGCCAAATAATCAATAAGAGTGGGGGACTACATTGTAATTATAACATTACCACTAACTGACTATGTTACTTTGTTTCTTGGACTTCAGTGTTCTTGATACAACATGAGGGCATTGATTGCACTAAATGTTTTTTTTAAATAGTTGTAACTCACAGTAAGACATTTGTATTATAACCTATTGTACATATTCATACACATCATATGCATACATAGGCACATACATACATAAGTAGCTCTCAAAGCCGTGAATAAATATTTCATGAGATAATTATTCTCTCTGTATCTGGTACTCTGATATTTTCTAGTCCTGTCTGTCTCATTTAAAGGGAAATGCTGGTTGAGTGACACTGAATTGATTTCACTCATAGGTTGCAAGCTCCAGTTGTGAAGTTCTTTATCAGGTTTGAAAATCCTGATGTAGATTAGTGAAATATCTTGGCATTGCAATTGAAAGAATACTACATCCTTTATGAGACTTGTCAATGTACTTGAGACCCCAGCACAATTGTCCCTAGTGAGGACACAATCTTCTGCATATGCTGGGTCTCTGCTAGCTGCTGGGGTCCAGGAACCTATGGCTGTTTTATTGGTGACCAAGCTAGCTTCAGTGAGACGAGAAAACAGAGCATTTTTGTCCACATACCCTCACTATTTGCCAAGGTTTCCACTTCCAGGTTTCCCCTTTGTTTGGGCCCAATATGCCATTGTGAAGACTACAGTGCAGATAGGTTTGGGCTAAGCACGTGGTTAGGGGAGCCAACAATGTTCTCAGCTTGCTTATATTAATGATTTTTGCATAAATAAAAAATCATGCTTAATGTTTGTCTTTGCTTTTTTTCTTTTTTTATTAATTTTTTTTATTTTTAAGTTTAAATTTAGATTAGAAACATGGTTGGTTCACAAGTCAGTTCCAGGTCCCTCTCCCTTTCCCTCCCCTCCTCCCGTGCCCTCCCCCCAACTCCCCCATTATCCCCTCATTTCCCCAGGGAGGGTGAGGCCCTCCATGGGGGTGTCCATAGTCTGTCATTTCATCCAGGGCAGGCCTAGACCCTTCCCCCAAGAGTTCAGGGTGAGAGTTCATCCACATTGTTGGATGGGAGTCCAAAGTCCATGTGTATACTCCGGATGAATACTGATCTACTGCCCAAGGCTCAATAGATTACCTAGAGTAGGCAGTAGTTAAGAGCTTACATGTTGAGACAACAACCTTGAGAGAGAGAGAGAACAGAGACACAGAAAGAGTTCCTACTAACTGGGAACACATGGGCTTTTAAAACATCAAAGCATGCCCAGTGTCACACCTCATTCAACAAGGCCAAACCTCCTAATCTTCCCCAAACAGTTCTACTAACTGGAAACCAAGCATTCAAATATATGAGCCATTGGGGGCCATTGCGGGCCATTGCTTGAGGACAAAGAGTATACTGGCAAGTTTTGTGTGTCAACATGATACAAGCATCAGTTGAGTCAGTCTTCAGATGGGGCAATAACTCTATGAGATCCAGCTGTAAAGCATTTTCTCAATTAGTGATCAATGGTGGTGGTGGGGCAGCCCATGATGGGCAATGCCATCCTGGGGCTGGTAGTCCAGGGTTTTATAAGAAAGAAAACTGAGCAAGTCATGGGAAGCAAACGAGTAAGCAGCACTCCTCCTCTATGATCTTACCATTAGTTCCTGCCTCCAGGATCCTGCCCTGAGTTCCTGTCCTGACTTCCTTCAATAATGAATAGCAATATGGAAGTCTAAGCCAAATAAACTCTTTCCTCCTCAACTTGCTTGTTGGTCATGGTGTTTTGTCCAAAAACAATAGAATCCCTAACTAAGACAAATTGGCACCGTTGTAGTGGGGCATTGCTGTGACAGACGTGACTGTGCTGTGGGGAGGATTGTGGAAGGACTTTGGAACTTTGGGTCAGAAGAAACATTGAGTGTTGAGAGCTTTGTGGGATGTTCTTTAGGAATCTGGAAGATAAGAATGTTGAAAGCAGTGCAGAGGATGGAGTCCTGGCTTGTGAGGTTTCAGAGGGAAGTTTAAAGACTCTGTCAGGGCCATTTGCTATTTTGGATTAAGAATCTGTGGTTTTGGTTATCTGGGGCTGAAGAATCAACTGTGGTTAACCAAACTACTAGAACCACTAAAGTGAAACTTCCCCCCCCCATACTTGATGCTGATTGGCTGGAGCTAAGAAATTATCAGTGACTAAGAAGAGACCAGAATCACTGAGGTGAAATCTTCTGGAAAATGTTTCCTGAGAACACAGAGAAACTGTGTTCCAGAAGCATCCACAGTTGTATCTCATGTTGGCAGCCACATCTGGTATTGTTTAAGAGTCACCAGGTGGTGATGGTTTTGAAGGCATGAAGGGGTCATAGAGAGCAGTAGAGGCTTGGCACTGAGAGAGGCCAGGAGAGGCCATTGGTGAAGGTGCAGCCTCTGTAGTCATTGAAGACTGAGGCCTGAAGGTTCATGCAAAGTTGAGGCTTGGCACCATGAAGAGAACTTCTGAGAGGCTACTTGTGAAAGTGCAGCCCAGTTGCAGCAGAAGAGCCCAGTACTTTGGAGATGCCAGTTCCATGGGATGACCACCAAGAGCAGCAGCAGATGTGGAGTGGAGCCAGTTGGAGCCTAGAAAACAAGCTGTGTGTGCTGCAGAGGGCAGAGCCAGAGGAGTGACCCAAGCCTTTGGAGGAGTCCAAAAGATTGTGAGTTGTGATTGTATGGAATTTCGTTTTGCTTTGATTTGATTGTGACTATGCCCTGATTTTTCCCTTTTGGAGCCCACAGTTGAGGGACTTTGAATTTTCAAAGACCAGATTTTAAAAGATATTGGCTATTTTAAAGGGACTGGTTTTTAATGTGTTTGAATTTGTAAAGATAGTGGAACTTTTAAAGTTATTTAGATCTTGGGGATGAATAAGAAAGGAAAGGTTGTGGCTTAATAGTGATGTATTTGTGTGTTGAGTTGACAAGGTGTCAGTTGTAGTGGCTAGTGTTTGGGTCAACTGGACACAAGCTAGAGTCATCAGAGAGGAAGGAGCAGCAGTTGAGCAAAGGCCTCCGTGAGATCCAGCTGTAGGGCATCTTCTCAATTAGTGACCAATGGGGAGGATCCAGCCCATGGTGGGTGGTGTCCTCCCTGGGATGGTGGTCCTGAGTTTTATAAGAAAGCAGATTGAGCAAGCCATGAAAAGCAAGTCAGTAAGCACCACTTCTGCATCACTTCTCCATGGCTTCTGTGTCAGCTCCTGCCTCCAGCATCCTGCCCTGTTTGAGTTCCTATGGAAGTATAAGCCAAATAAACCCTTTCCTCCCCAACTTGCTCTTTGGTCATGGTGCTTTGTCAAAGCAGCAAGAGAAACTCTAACTAAGACAAAGAGCAACCAGCATCAAGTCATTCAAGAGAGCACCATTCCCTCTATTTCAGACTTTCTGCACACTCCTACTTTCCTGCTCTCTTCCTCCTCTGAGTTCCTCGGAGCTGTCTTTTTTCCTCACATATTTTTGGCCACCTGACCTGGGGCTCAAGTGTTCCTAGTGTGAATGAGGGTCCCTTGAGGATTGCTGTTCCTGGATCTTATATACTTAGCAGAATTACCCTATATTGCGGGATTATTCTTTTCTCATGTACTACAGATTATCAAACCAAAGGCCAGTGACAGGTGTGGGTTACTTCCCTTTGAGTTTTTTAATATAATAATTTTTTATTTAACTTTTTACACATGTTATTCTCAGTTCCCTCTCCCTCCCCTCCTCCCCCAGCCCCCCAATTCCTCCCAATCCCCCATCCCACTCCATCTCCCCTCTTCTCCCCGGGGTGGGTAAAGCCTTCCATGAGGGATTTTCAGAGTCTGTCATATCATCCTGGGCCCGGCCTAGGTCCTATCCCATGTGTCCAGGCTGAGAGAGCATCCCCCCATGTGGGATGGGCTCCCAGAGTCCATTTGTGTGCAAGGAATAAATACTGATCTACTCTCCAAGGTCCCATAAACTGCTGAGGCCTCTTCTCTGACACCCAGGTTTGTGGTGGGGGGTGTCTGGATCAGTACCATGCTGGTCTCTCAGTCATCAGTCTGGGGTCCACGCATTCCCCCTTGTTTAGGCTAGCTGCCTCTGTGGGTTTCGCCAGCCTGGTCTTGATTCCTTTGCTCATCAGTCCTCTTTGCAACTGGGTTCCAGGAGTTCAGTTCGGTTTTTAGCTGTGGGTCTCTGCCTCTGCTTCCGTCAGCCACTGGATGAGGGTTCTTGGATGGGATATAAGTAGTCATCAGTCTCATTATCAGGGGAGGGCATTTAAGGCAGCCTTAATGCCAGTTGGTGTCATTTTTGTAGATCTGTGCCAGATGTATTCTCCAACTTATAATAGCTTCCTCTACTATGGCTGGTTGTGGTGGCACATGCTGGTAGGATTTGCTGAAGGAGGCAGAGGCAGGAGGATCCCTTTGAGTTTTTGATCAGGTAATCCAACAGAATCCTACAATAGTATACGATATCAACATTTTTCTTGGTTCCCCACAAGATCTTGATGATAAACTCTACTGCTAAAGACACCATGCAGTTGGACTATGGTGCCAACTCAAGCTGGTACTGACCTGAAATGGATAGCTTTTGTGGTATTAGAGAATGCTGTGCATGGTGCTGGGGGAAAGAAACTCATTAATAATCTTATATAGCTGTGAGTCCTGTGAGGTATAATAACAACCAGCCTGGCAACATATGCCCATTGTTGAAATAGTGGCATGAATGTTTTCTGATTCCACAAGATGGAACACATGCCTGTTATAAATCTGGTCAAGAATCTGTGGCTGGGGAAGTCATAGGCTTTTATGAAGAACCTATTACTTCTACCTGCTAAATGGACACAGTATAGCTATCTTCTAAATACTTACCTTTATACCTGCAGATTAATGAAACCCCCAATTCAATATAAATTTAATTAATTCTTTGAGAATTTCATACGTTATATTTTGAATGTATTCACCCTCTTCTCATCCTCTCAACATTTTCAACCCTTAACCATCTTTGAGATAGTTCCTTCCCTCTTTTCCTGTGGAGTCCAATTTGTGTTGCTCAGTAAGTCTTGCAACCTGCCCTTGTGTGGTCAGCCTACCAGAGGCCATATTATTAAAACAAAAACAAACAAACAAACAAACAACAAGAACACACCCAGAAACCATCAAATGCTAATACCTCTTCTGACAGTATTGGGATTACTTATCTACCCTCTACCTCAATGCTGGAATTTGTGTCTGGCTAGAGCTTGTACACATCTTGCTTATGCTGTTATAATCACTGTGAATTCAAAAGTGCTTCTGCCCTGTTGTGCCTTAAAGAAATCCACTGTCTCTGGTTGTTATTATCTTTTAGCATCCTTGTCTAAAAAGATCCGTGGCCTTTGGGGTGAGATATAGATGTCTGATTCAGGACCAGACTTTCTTTAGTCTTTTGTCCTTTACATGTTGACCTTTTATTTTTTGGGGGGGTTGTCTCTATGTTAATTATTATGTACTACAAGAAGAAACTAGAGAAGCTTCTGTTTTACAGTGGATATAAATTAATACAGAGATTCATTCCTGATCAAAGTACAGAGAATAATTAACTGTGGAGTGGTCAGCTCTAAAAGGAATGTCTATATCAAACACTTTCTTCCCAAGGCTCAGAGAGCATACCAGAAGAGGAAAGAAAGACTGTAAGAGCCAGAGGCTGGGAATGACTTCTGCTAAATAGTGTCTTATGGACATGACAGTGCCACTGCACTGGCGAACTCACCCAAGACTTGGAAAAAGGCAAGTCAGTCAAAGTTAAAGTGTGGACCTTGAGGCACTCATGAAAACTGGCACCTGGCTAAGGAATGAATTATTGATAACTGAAGGCTGCTGGGTAGGGAAAGTCAATTTCCTTAGGAGCCTGGTCCCTGATAGGTTGGCCACACTGTAGTAGATGAACTGTGGATATCAGATGGGATAACTAAATGTACTCTGTTATATAAAAAATTATGAAGAAGTTGAGAGGGAAACATAGCATGAGAGGGTCTAGGAGGAGTTGGATAGTAGGGAGTGGAGGTGATCAAAATACATTGCATATGTGCTTGGCATTATCAAGGAATAAATAAACGTATCAAAAAAGAAAAGTTGAATGACATAGAATGTTTCAGGTTCTCTCTTCCAAATTGGGAAGAACGATCCTTTCTTTTTTTTCCTTTTTTTAAAACTTAGAAACAAGCTTGTTTTACATGTCAATCCCAGTTCTTTCTCCCTCCCGTCCTCCCCTGCCCCCACCAACCCCTTTCTGCTTCCCAGGGAGGTTGAGGCCTTTCATGGGGTATCTTCACAAGTCTTCATATCATTTGGAGGAGGGACTAGGCCCTCCCCCATGTGTCTGGGCCAAGAGAGTATCCTTCTATGTGGAGTCAGCTCCCAAAGTCCATTCATATACTAGGAATAAATACTGATCCACAACCAGAGGCCCTGTAGATTAACCAGACCTCTAAACTGATATCCTAATTCAGGGGTCTGGAACAGTCTTATGCTGGTTTCCCAACTATCAGTCTGGGATCCATGAGCAACCCCTTGTTCAGGTCAGCTGTTTCTGTGGGTTTTTCCAGCCTGGTCTTGACCCCTTTGCTCATCACTCCTCCCTCTCTGCAACTGGAATCCAGAAGTTCATCTCAGTGTTTAGCTGTGGATGTTTGCTTCTGCTTCCATCAGCTACTGGATGAAGGCTCTAGAATGGCATATAAGGTAGTCAACAATCTCATTATCAGATAAGGGCATTTAAGGTAGCCTCTCCATCATTGCTTAGATTGTTAGTTGGATTTAACCTTGTAGGTCTCTGGACATTTCCCTAGTGCCAGATTTCTTTTTAAACCTATAATGGCTGCCTCTACTATGGTATCTCTTTTCTTGCTCTCCTCTATTCTTCCCCTGACTCGATCTTCCTGCTCTATCCTGTTGCCCTCTCCCCTTCTCTTCTCCCTTTCTCTTTCTTCTAACTTCCTCTCCCTTCACCCCATGATCCCAAGTAGCTTAGGAGATCTTGTTACTTTCCCCTTTTGCGGGGGACCATGTATATATGTCTCTCTTAGGGTCTTGCTTGTTTCCTAGCTTCTCTGGCGGTGTGGATTGTAGGCTGGTACTTCTTTGTTCTATGTCTAAAATCCAGATATGAATGAGTACATACCTTGTTGTCTTTTTGTGACTGGGTTACCTTGCTCAGGATGTTTTTTTTCTAGTTCCATCCATTTGCCTGTGAATTTCAAGATTCCATTGTTTTTTCTGCTGAGTAGTGCTCCATTGTGTAAATGTACCACATTTTCTCCATTCTTTCTTCAGTTGAGGGGCAACTAAGTTCCTTCCAGGTTCTGGATATTACAAATAATGCTGCTATGAACATGGTTGAACAGATGTTCTTTTTGTATGAATGTTCATCTTTTGGGCATATGCCTAAGAGTGGGATTTCTGGATCTTGTGGCAGACTGATTTCCATTTTCCTGAGGAACTGACATACTAAAAACAATCTACAGATTCGATGCAATCCTCATCAAAATCCCAGCACAATTCTTCACAAACCTTGAAAGAACAATTCTCAACTTTATATGGAAAAACAAAAGACCCAGTATAGCAAAAACAACCCTGTACAAACAATAAAAGAATGTCTGAAGGCATCACCATTCCTGACTTCAAGCTCTATTATGGAGCTATAGTCCTGAAAACAGCTTACTATTAGCACAAAAATTGACAGGAAGACACATGGAATGGAGTTGAACACCCTGATATTAATCCATACATCTACAAACACCTGATTTTTGACAAAAAAGCTAAAATTATATATTGGAAAAAAGACAGCGTCTTCAACAAATGGTGCTGGCATAACTGGATTCTGGCATGTAGAAGACTGCAGATAGATACATATCTGTTACCATGCATAAAACTTAAGTTCAAAAGGATCAAAGACTTCAACATAATTCCAGTCACACTGAACCTCTTAGAAGAGACGGTAGATGGTACCCTCGAACGAATTGGTACAGGAGACCACTTCCTGGACATAATACCAATAGCACAGACACTGAGATTGATCATTAATAAGTGGGACCTCCTGAAACTGAGAAGCTTCTGTAAGGCAAAGGACACAGTCAACAAGACAAAATGACAGCCCACAGGATGGGAAAAGATGTTCACAAACCCCACATCTGACAGAGGGCTGATCTTCAAAATTTACAAAGAACTCAAGAAGCTAGTCACCAAAACACCAAATAATCCAATTAAAAAGTGGGGTACAGAACTAAACAGAGAATTCTCAATAGAGGAACCTAAAATGGTTGAAATACACTTAAGAAAGTGCTCAGCATCCCTAGCCATCCAGGAAATGCAAATCAAAACAACTCTGAGATACCATCTTTCTCATGTCAGAATGGCTAAAATAAAAAAAAATCACCAATGACAGTGTGTACTGGAGAGAATGTGGAGAAAGGGGAACACTCTTTCAATGCTGGTGGGAGTACAAACTCATACAGCCACTTTGGAAATCAGTAAAGAACGATGTTTTCTATTGTCAACCAAAAAGATTCTTTCATTTCTTAAAAGTTTATTTCTTTAAAATTTCATTTTGCATTCCAACCACAGTTTTCCCTCCCACCCCTCCTCCTCCCCCCTGTCCTCCCCCCTCAGCCCACTCCATGTCCACTCCTCCCACATGGTAAGGGCTCCTATGGAGGGTTGACAAAGCCTGGCCCATTAAGTTGAGGCAGGACCCAGCCCCTTCTCCTCTGCATTAAGGTTGAGCACTGAATAAGATGTCGAAGAAACCAAAAGAGTCTTGTGCAAGGGCTGCTAAACTAACATGGAAAAAGAGTGGCTCTGCCAAGAATGGCACAAAGAATAAATGGGCAGGCTCCATAATGAGTAGGAAAACTGTGGCTGCAAGTCAGTAAAACTCATTTACTATCACTTGCAGCATAGCAGGAATTATTTTTAAATTAATATTTTTAGTTTTGGTATTAATCTCCTCAAGTAATAATGGTGTACACCATTGTTGAAGGAAAGAATATATAATAATACAATTTGTATATTTACACATGAACAGATATATCTTGCACAGATACAATCCTGTATCTCATAATGATGTTTTAGTTGCTAATAGGCTATGTATACAATGGTTGTCCACATGGTAACATGACCTAGTGCTGCCATAGTATGGTTAGTTTATTCTATTATGGTTTTACAATAACAAACTTACCTAACAAAGAATTCTTCAGAATGTATGCCTGTTGTTACATGATTCACGATGCACAAATATTCCCACTTATTTATATATACATACATGTACATAGAGTATGTATATAGTCAAATTTTATCTGCATATGAGTAGGTCTACTGAGATTTGTATAACATGAGTTGCCCATTCATTGAATCCTGGGACATGGAATTGTTGGAGTAGTGACATCTTTAGTTAAATCTCCAGTTGATACTGCAGTCAAGTATATGAGTTATTCCTTTTCAATATCTCTTCATTTTTGATAATTTTTATTGACATATAGCATGTATAATATGTGGGGAAAAGTAGACATAATATGAAATTTCACAAAGAGAACACAGATATGACACTAACACCCTAAACATACTCACAGTGCCTTAGGAATCTACTCATGTTTCTTTCCAGGTGGTGGATGCCCAAGTCTGTACCTCCAGGGACATCCATTGAGGACAAGTCAGGGACTTCTGCCACCATGGGTTATGATACAATGCTTTTGAACATAAATGACTGAGATGGTAAAAATATTTAAAGACTGTGTTTAGTTTTTTAAAAAGGAAATATTAATAGATCATCAGCATTTCTTGAATGGATACAGTGTCAACATCTGATGGTTTTAATTGACTCCCTCAGATGATTTGCTCCTCTTTGATGGGTCGAAAAGGATGGTTTTGAGATTAAGATGAATACTTCCCTGTCACCTGATTTGGAGCTCCGTTTGAACAGGTTAATTAATCAGATCGTCATGATAAAATATTGCTACTTTCAGGAATCATTGCAGGTGGTGTTAAATTATAGTCTTGTCCTGATGTTTATGAATAACTCATAATAAATAAATAGGCTTAGCATTTTTACAGAGTGACTAATAGAGTTTGGCTTATTCCTGTGGGCTGATTTAATGTATTTAATCAGCTGCCAGGAATTGGTGCCAGGGGAAGCGCTGCATGAACACAGTGCAGAAGAGGTGTTTCTCTTAAGGGGAAATGGGGTTTTGTTCCTAAAGTACAGAACCATCAGACCTTGTAGATAATCCATACATAGACCTCACTGACCTTGGTAAGTCATACCTGTCTTCTGGTCCATTTGCTTAGCAACTGGAAACTTTACTTTTTGATGTTTTCATCATTAAGAAGCAGTCTCAAAAGACTATGTTAGGCCTTCAGTTTCTGTATTCATGAAATGAGGATGTTGGTAAGAACCCACAAAACTATTGTGATGCTCAATTAAATAACTCATCTAAAGTACTTGGAATAGAACTTGGCATATATTAAGATCTAAATATTTGTAATTTTGAGTACCTATTGATGGAGAAATGTGTAGGCAGTTCAGGTGACTGAATGTACATGATGCTAACCCCACCGCATGTTGGACTCCTAACCTCTATGTGATGCAATGGCACTAGGAGGTAGGGCTCTGAAGGTAGCTAGGTCATGAGTTTATGGTCCTCATAAATGGACTTAGTGCCCATATAAAAGAACCCCAGGGACCATTCTCACTTTCTTAGCATGTGAACTTACATTGAGACAATGGCCATCTATGATACAGAAGAAGGCTCTCCTTGGAACCTAAACATGTGGACTCCACTTACTCTCTACAACTCCTAGGATAATATTTCTCGTAAACAGCTTTAACTCTCTTACCCATTCTCCTTTGTGCAGGTTCAAGCTCAGAACTCTTATTTTGTCGTCTCTTTCTTTCTTTGTTTCATGGTCTGTGCCTCTGGGTTCCATTAATGTAGCTTTATCCATTATCCGCCAGTTTCATCTCAAGGTTCCTACAAATTCACCATAGTTCTTTTGCATTTCTCGATCTGCAAAGAGTTTCTTCCTTTATGTTCAAATTCTCTCTCTCTCTCTCTCTCTCTCTCTCTCTCTCTCTCTCTCTCTCTCTCCCTCCCCCCTCTCTCTCCCTCCCCCCCCTCTCTCTCTCTCTCTCTCTCTCTCTCTCTCTCTCTCTCTCCCTGTTCCCTTCTCTCTCGTTGCTGGACTTGCACATACTTCTGGTTTCCCTTTCCCCACCCTTCCAAGTCTGTATGAGGGGTTTAGCCCCATGCTCTCACAGTTGACTCTGCATAGACCCCTGACAGTCTATACTTACCAAGTCATATCCTGCACTCTAATGAATTTTCTAGTCTTTCTGCTTCACTGAATGGTGAACTATTTGTGTGCAAGGATGGTCCCTATTTATTTTTTGCCTCTTGAGTTCATTGCCTGGCCCCAGAGTCGTGCTCTGGAAATGATTGATGAAAGAATAAATGAAAGAATGTTATATATATAGAGAGGAAAGCTTTGAGACAATGAGACTGAAAATAACTAGGGCATAGTGATGGAGGGAGAGGGTGTGTGAGTGGCGGAACAGGAGGCCCTTTTGCTAGAAGTTGAGAGAAAGATAGTACAGGGTTAGGACACAACTATATCTCAGCAAGTGGAGTAACTCAGGACTCTAGAGACCCCTATAGCTGTGTTTTGAATTTCAGCTATGATTTTTGTAACTCCTGTTATATAACATCATCAAAGGTGATTTACAACAAAAATATCAGTCATTAAGTTTTCTTTCCCATACTTTGGTTTTAAAATGGAATGAGGCTTTGTTACAAGTAACAACAAAGCCATCAAATTCTGGAAAGCATAACTGCATTTATTTGCTAGGACGTGCTGACGAAGACACCACAAAGCTGATGATGTAAACTCACAGGCATTGGCTTTCTTGTAGCCATGGGGTCATTAGTCCAAAATTCAAGGTGTCTACCTGGGCCCATGGGAGCCTGTAGGGAAGAGAATGCTTCTTACATGTTTCTTGTCTTTCTGCTGTGTCACCCCAGCCTCTACCTCTGTGATCACTTGGTCTTTGCCCTGAGTGTCTATGTTTTCCCAAGGCCATTTCTCTTCATGTTCTCTTTTTCCTATGAGGAGGACAGTTGTCATATTAGAGTCAGGCCCACTGAACTTCAGCATCTGAACAAATCCGGTTTGAGACAATCTCTTCCATTCTGAGGTACTAGGCTTTAGGAATTTAGCATCTTTTTTGGGGAACACATTTATAAAGAAAAAATATTTTTTCTACCACTCAGAAACAGTCACTAGGTTACCACCCTAAAGGAAAATGTTCCATTGCCTATTTTTCCAGCCCTCAGCTCTATTTTTAGTACATATGTGCATAGTTATGTATTTTTAATCAAATGGGTTGCCACTGTGTACTGTTATGAATGACTGCAGTTTAAGTTCATGATCTAAGAGAGATTAACTTTTGGTTTCTTTTGTTACATTTTCAACTCTTGTTTTCTGCCTTATTTACTGTCATCTTCAGCTATTATATCTTAAATGTGATCTGGTAATGCTCTTTGAATTGCAGAGCATATTTTCTCATTATTAAGGGAACTTACTGTGTTCCCCATGGAGACAGAAAGTAGGAAAAAGATAAGAGATCTAAAAGCCCCATTTCATTATGCATAATCCATGTAAGCATGTCTTATGGATGTTTCTGCTCTAATTGATATTCAGGAACCAGAGCCAGCCTGGGTTCCTGCTATCTGCCCCAGTGGTAGAGGGCTGAGGTCAAGTGTGACCTCTCCAATTTGAATCCCCGATTAGAATCAATGAGCTGTGTGTCTAATGAAAGCTTCCATCTACAAGCTCATTTGTTCAGAGGAACTTTTCCTTAACCTTTCTTTCCCCTACCTAATACAAATGTCTGAGAGGGGCTGCAAAAAGGGAAGCTTTGCTGCTTAAGCATAATCTAGATAATTGTGCAAGCGAGCCAAAGGAAAATGAGACATAGAAGAAAAGCAAGGCTGCGATCTAATCTGTCTTTCATTTCTCCATCTCCCTTTCTCTGTTTTTAAGGAGGACTGAAACAGATCCTTGTACTTTCATTAGCAGGAACATGTTTGGGGCCTTAAAGAATGGAGCTCGTGTTTATGATGGGAAGAATGGGACTGGTCCAGCTGAGCTAATGGAAAATTGATCCCCCAATGATCAGGTGCATAATCCTTCCGCAGCAGGGGTTCATCTCTGAATGTTTTACAGAAAGAAAGTGACAATCACCAAAGTCAGAGGATTTGTGAAATATCAGCCCCTGGACATTCTGCCACAAATATTTCTTTTTCATACTACCCACCGAGACCCCCAATATCATGACATTAAGCAATTCTTGAAGTGATGCTATTGAAAGACATGTTTGAAAAACAAGATTTGTCTGTACTTGATATACACAGGGTCACTGTCTTCAACCACCAAAAACCTGAGCTAGCCTAGAGTCATTAGTCAGCACAGAATAGGCCATAAGGTGTGAAGTGTTATTGGGAGACAGAGACCAAGAGCAAGAGGGATTTAAGTACAAACATCTCCAGATGAGTGAGCATCCCAAGGCAAGCAAAGGTTGATGGACTTAGAATGGAGATGAAAGAGAAGTGGCAGGATCAAGGAAGCAGGTATAACGCTACTGGAGGCAAAGAAAATCTAGGACACAGGGCACGGAAGTTCAAATCTGACTCTGCCACTTGCAAAGGAGTTATTGGTTAAGCTATAGCCTTAGTTTCTTTGTCTGTGAAGTTGGGGGGCGGAAGAACCTATCCCAAAGAGTTTATGAGATCACATAATAATGAACATGATATGTTTAGCACTGACCTTGGGGTATTGCACTTGCTCTAGAATAAATCAGAGGGAACATTCTTTGAGTTCTCTTCACAATTAGTGTTTCTTTTCAGAGGTGAAGAAACAGCACCTTTCAAATGTTAATTGCTGTGGACAATTTTAAGGATCTAGTCCTAAATTTGAGTAGAATCATAAATCCTTGGTTGACCTTACTTGTGGAATCAGTATTTGGCTTTGGACCTTTTCTGCCTCTGTCCTGCTTTATTTCCTGGGTGACTATTCATGAGTCAGCGCCCTCAGAAAGGGTCAATTTCCAATCTTCCTGGCATCTAGGTATGTATCATTTTTGTAAATAAGATCACCTAGATGGGGTAGTGTTATACTCAATTTGGGCTCCTAATAATGAAATACTGTAGAATAGACAAGTCATAAAAACCAAAAAAAGATTTCTCACAGTTCTCTGTCTACAAAGTACAAAATTGAAGTCCAGGCACATCTTGTAATGGCCTGCTATGTGTTTACCAGACCTGTATCTTTTTGTTGTGTTCTCAGATCTCACAGGCATCTAATATAAAAACACCCCATTCATGAGGGCTGTAATGTCAAATGAACTAATATATTTCCAAAGACTCCACTTTTGAGGTGTGGATTTAACTTATGAACTCTGGGTAGACTTAAACATTCAGACCAAACCATGTACCAGCCACAAAACTACATTCATAAAATCAGGTAGGTGAGCACAGCATAAATCAACTGTGTTACTTGAGGAAACGTGTGACTTGTGGAGGCATTGACATGCTTGGAGTCCAAATTAGAAAAAAGTATTCGCTTTTATTCTACACAAGAGACAATGCATAATGAAAGAATAATATGTAAGGCTATTGCCAAAAATTGTAAACAAATCTGGTGAGGGCAGGTGTGGAAACAAAGGTCAAGGATGAACTTTTTCTTAATCTCAGATCACTTGTGACAATTTACTTAGTCTTATAGAGACATGCCTATGGAAAAGGTGACCATTTTGCATATACTTTGAGACATGTGAAATTTCTTAGGAGATTCATAAATATCTCCATTAGCATATGGTAAATAGAATTTGAGTGCACATAGTTCCAGCCTTAAATCCACCAGGTCTTGGGTGGGAGTGGTACATAATTCCAGTTGCAGATCTGCATTGCACTCACTGCCTAAGCTTCACTATCTATGAGAAACAGGTGTCTTGGCTATAAAATATGTAGGTCCTGTCTTCTCTAAAACTCGATTCTGTTTTGTTGGCATTCATATTGGACAGCAGTGTACCATAGCTTTCATCCAAATTAGATGAGACACTTCCCATGTGCTTCACCAGTGATAAATGATGAGTTTATTGCTTATTCTTTATGTTTTACTTGGGAAAAAAATCAATGGGAAGATTTGAGGAATTTGTTTTAAATAACACATGTTTCAGTAGAGATAAATAGTCATCGTGTAGAAGCACTCTGAGTTGGGAAGTGAGAAAGCCCATGAAACTCACTGGACCCTTTGCTTGGTTATCAGGCCCAGCTATCACCCATCCACATAGGCAAGAATGACTATGGATAGCCACTTAATGGCTCTATTGCTGAATTCAAAGCAAAAGTATGACTGAAATGGTGGCTTTTCCTCATAAATCTATGGGCACAGCTCCACACATCTGGCTTGTTGGAGGACTTCAGCTCCTGCACTTTATTAATGACCACAGTACCAAGCTCATGCTTGATTTTTTTTGTATTTTATCGTAGCTTTGTTCTTGTTAATGTTTGTAACTCAGTGAGCCAAATGAATTTCCTGGGTACATTTATCTTTGATAGCTATGAAAATTCTTTCCTAGAAGTGCCAACTAGAGCCCCTGGGCACGTAGTTCTTAGAGATGCGGTAGAGGAGAAGTAGATACTTGTAAACCATACAGTAAACAGTTTTGTGACCTAGGGTCCAGGTTTCTGTTAGCTATTCTCTCAGTTAAAATGTACTTAGTCTATTTCTGTTATCACCAGTTTAAATGATGGGAATTAAAACAGTTTTCACATACATATCAAGTACGATTTTTGAGAAAACATATACTTCTATAAACAGGTCATTCTCTAGTCTGCGTAGCTCGTCCCTAGATGAACAAGGCAATACTTTACTTATGCCCATGTTTTGGGTTCCTCTAAGATAGAACTCCTGTAATGCTTTGCCAACTACTATGAGAACAACCTATGAAGTCAATTATTGCTAGCCCATTAAAGCCACTTCTATTTTTGCTCACTGGAGAATAGTTATAAAAACAAGCCTATCTTCCAAAATACCATGGATTCCTTATCAGCTGCAAGGTTTATGTACTGGGAAAGTAAACACAGTTCCCGGCTCATCCTTCCAGTGTGCTCTTCGTGTAGTCAGGAGCCTGGCGACTGGGAGGGTACTCATTGCTGTAACAACCTCTTGTGACATCTCTTAGCTTGATCTATAATGACACATTTAAGGAATCAGATGAGCTCAATTGTAAGTCATTGACTAGGAAATGGAATTACAAAAAGAAATAAAACCATATTAGACATGATTTGCTTTATACTTCCATACAGGATTCCTCTTAACCACACATACACACAAATGTGTAAATGTAATTGGTATATTTCCCGAAGATTTATATAAAACTTGTATTCTTGCAAGGTAAAGAATTACATTAGCACTCAGAACAAAATTCCCACTATCATTGTTTAATAATAGTCACAAGAGAAGGGAGCAAATGATTTGTTAATTACTAGTGGGAGACAAATGACCCATTATTGCCTTCCATGAAAAACTTAAAACATCCCCCAAATAAAAACTCAATACAGGAGCCATTATTAATGGCTTAAAGAGAACATTGTAAAAGCTCACTACATCTATCAAACAACTACCAGAAACCTGATGATGTGTTTTAGGCTGAAGAAATAGGCCAAAGAGCTTAAATGTATTCCAAAGCAGGACCAGGGATGTTTGAACACCTGGGATCTGACAGGTCAGCTACTGAATGATGACATCAACACCAGGGAAAGCTCATGCCTCGCTTCCTATGCTTCTGAATATTAATTTTCATTGTGGTCTTATGGATTGAAGATGGAGTATGGATAGTTTATAAGCTGTACACAGCATCAGATGACCTGACTGTCACATGAAAATCCTGGCCAGGTGGTATTAAGTGTCAGATTCTTCAAGAATATCAAACTTGGAAGCACTCCAACTTTCCAAGGAGAAAATTGAGACCCAGATAAGAGTAATGGGTTCATCGATGGAGGAAGAGTGCAGAGATGAAATCGTATTAATTTTCCCTAATCACAATCTCCAGGCACACTTGGCAGCACCTTGCCTTTCTATTTATCCATGACATCTCATGTTTATCCCATCACTTCCCAGTCACCTTAAGTTATTAACAATGCCAGTCCTGTCTAGGCCAAATTGAATCTTCAGTCTTCTTACTGTTTAATGGCTGATCAGCTCTTTCTACCTCCAAGTCGAGGCTAAACATGGCTTTGAGGACTTTGGAAGAAGAGAGGTGTAGTTACCTGCCCTCCCTCTTCCTCTCTGTCCCCATTCACCATGTCTCATGCTTCTTTGATTCTATATATGCTGGAGATAACAGAAAGCATTAGACATGTTTTTCAATTCAGCATGGGACTGTAGTTCTGACTGTTAATCTGTCACTCTGGCAGGCATCCAAATGCTGGCTCTTTCTGGGCAAATTTGTGAGTTCACCGGTACATTTAGGAAGTGTCCTAGTTAGGGTTACTATTGCTGTGATGAAACTCCATGACCAAAATAACCTGGAGAGAAAGGGTTTATTTGGCTTACATCACAGTCCATGGAGCGAAGCCAAGGCTCCTAGGAACCAAACCAGATAGGTACTTGGAGTCAGGAGCTGATGCAGAGGCCATGGAGGGGTGTTGCTTATTGACTTAAGCAACCTGCTTTCTTATAGAACCCAGGACCACCAGTCCAGGGGTATCCCCTCCCATAATGAGTTGGTCATCACCCCCCCACATCAATTACTAATTAAGAAAATTTCCTATGGGGCCCAGGGCAGAAGGTGTCCAGAGGACACAGGCATGAACCAGGAAGGTGCCACTGTTATGAGCAAGTGTGTGTTGGAGAGAGGGGAGGGAAAGAGAAGTGTAGCAGTTGTGCACTGTGAAGAGAGGGGGAACTGAAGACACGATGGTGGTGTGGGCCAGCCTGATGTGAGAGCCATGGTGATGTCTAGGCCTGTGCTGCCACTGAGGGTCATGTCTGGGTCCATAACCCCATTGTACCAGTGGTCTGTGTTGATATCAGTGACTCTGGTTACCACCGTAGGTCATGTGTATGTCTGTGGTCTGGGCTGCTGTCTGAGGATGTGTTGATAACTGATTGCGGTGCTAAGCTCGTCCTGCCCTGCACTGGCTACCACACCTTAGCACCAGTGGTGATTTGAGTGCAGGAAAGCTGGTTACACCCATTGCCTCAGCAGTGCGTGGGAGTTGGTTCCTGTGGCTGGTGGGCTGACCCAAACTCAGCTACCACCCAGACCCAGATTCAGGTGAATTGGCCCACCCCAACATCTACCCAAGTGATGACCTGCTGTAGCATGTGCAGGGACTGGTCCCATAGAACCAAAGCTGCAGGATCTGCAGGACACAGGGATATCTGAGAAGAGTCTTGGCGTGAGTCCAGTACTGGTAGTCTAGCAGAAGTCACAGGCCTTGAACCAGACCAATAACCCATGCAAGTAAAATCACCTAGACAAAGTGACATACTGCAGCTTCCAGGGCAAGATTTTTTAAATTTTGTTGATTTTATTTATTTTTAATTTTTAATTTTCCTTTGAGGGGAAGTTACAAGGGTAAAGGGCAGATATGGAAGGATTAGGACATGAGTGGGGTTGGAGTACATGATGTGAAATTCACAAAGAATCAATAAAAATTATAAAAAAGAAAAGAAAATGTCCTACAGATTTGTCTCATCATATCTTATGGAATCATTTTCTTCATTGAGGTTCCCTCCTCTCACGTAACTCCAGCTTGTGTCAAGTTGACATCAAATTAGCCTGGGTAGGGGGATCATGTGAGGTCCAGCAGTGGCTCATTCTTTGTCAATCACTGTCAGCACAATTTAGCTTGTAGGTTGGCAACAGGGTTGAATGACAAGTGCTTTGGGAGTGGGGAACTAATAACTATTGCTCAAGCTGGAAATTTACCCAATTTGTCTACCTTGCCTATGCAACATTCTCTGTTGTGGTTTGGCTAAACCCCGGGCTTTTCTTTATCCTGCCAGATAAATGGGCCTTATTCATCAGTCTGTAGCTCCATTGATAATTGTGCCAGGAAACCAGTACCACACTTGCTTTTTGAAAGTACAGTGAGCTTTCTGGTTCCAGACTTCCATGCAAGTACTGTCACTCTTGGGGGCTTACTTCTCCTCCTTGTTGCTAGGCAGACTACAGTAATCCAACACACCTAAGGAATGCCATCATAGGACCTAGAAGGAACAAAGCAAGTGAAAGGAAACTGAAATGTGCCAAGATAAAATGAGTTACAGCTTCTTAGTGGTATGACTATTGTCTTGATCCAACTTTGTGCTCAGTCTTGCCAGTCCATCTGTTTCAGAGGTCAGATTTCTCTGTACTGAACAATGATTTATTACTGGTGCTAATAAACGCATTGCAGTAAGGAACAAAATGTAAGGACTGTGTTGGCAAACAGCATGACTATGACTGTCCAACTTAAGGTTTTCTAATATTCAATGCAATGGTCTCTGACCATGCGAGGAGCTTTAATTCCAGTTTACAGGATGCATTAGATGGTTTCTGAATCCCTGCATGTAAAACTGCCCCAAGTAGCACATTTTCTCGTGTACATAAAAAGTCATTTGCTAAGCATATAAAACTCAAAAGTATCTCCCAGTTTCCAGGCCAAGAGAAAACATGCAGTTTCCTATTTTTTATGAATCCTTAGGAAGAATCTGGCAAACAAGATGATGTGTTTACACCTAACATTATCAAATATTATGAAGGAATAGTTGTGAAACATCTTTCCAGAAGATGTAGAATTTATAATGAGGATTTAAACAAAATTCTACTTTTTTCCAATTTGAGTTTTTAATTTTAAGTTGACCTTTTAACTTAACCTTAAATAATTTTCTCTGAAGTTTAAATGGAAACAAAAATTCATGAGATTTGGATATAGCAATGTTTAAAGTAGGCTATGCCAATTATTGGCAGAGGCTACACAATTAACCTCTGCTAGCCCCAGCCTTCTTGTCTATAAAATGTTTATCATATCACTACCTCATAGAATACTTTGGAAGTTATTCAGGAATCCATGAGAGATGCCTAGGACAGAGAAAACAATTGGAGATTATCCATCCATCCATCCATCCATCCATCCATCCATCCATCCATCCATCCAACATATTTGGATGAAACCATGTTGCCATGCTGACTCCTCACTTACCCAGTATCTGTGCTTTTGCAGTTTCTACCAGCACAGGGCTAGAATCCAAGACCTCCCTTCTGGTTCACTGCAGTCATGTGACTGACAGAGGCAAATGGGATATTCATGGAGGTCACAAAAAGCATATCTCCTTTCTTTTTCTCTCTAGAGCTTCTCTTGCTTTCCTTCATGAGAACTGCTGCAGGGTGACACAAGGAGCCAGGCTGCAATGTCAGAAGCTCAACATCCCAGAATAGTTGAACTGCAGCTGATTTCAGGGCACAGTGTGAGCCTAGCTTGTTCCAGCCTACGTCACTCACCAGGACACTTGCAAGTTAGTACTGTCTATACTAAAGCAATGCATCTTGGATTAGTTTAGTAAGCAGCTCTCTGTGCCAACAAATAACATTATGGCTGTGAATAAGTTTTAGATTGAGTTATTTGGCTTCTGATGAATATATCGTCCTAGCTTGAGTAATACCTTTCTTCCTTCCTTAAGGCCCTCAACAAATGCTTCCTAACAAATTGTAATATACTTTTCCATTAATAGATTGAACTAGAAACTTTTATCACGTACGTTTGGATTTCATTATCAATTTTAGTTTTTAAATTATTCTTTGAAAATTTCATGCACATACACAATTAATCTGGTTTAAATGTCAACTTGCTATAAATTAGAATCACTTGAGAAAGGAGCCACATCTTAAGAGCCTTCTTGATTGCCTTAATTAGTAAAGGAAGATCTATTTCCATTGTGAGCAGCACCTTCAGGAAGCAGTCCACAGAAAAGGGCATGGCAGAAGGAAGATCATTGTCTGCTGATGACTTCCTTGCTCATAATAGAATGAGCCTTTCCAGGCTTCCATTGAGTACCTCCTACTTTCGCCCCCTTTATGCTTTTCTCACACATTATAGCCTGACTGTAGTTTTCCTCTCTTTATTTTTTCCCAGTCCCTCCCCACACCTCCCATCTCCCTGAGATCCATTCTTTTCTGAAAAAACAAAAGTAAAAACAACAGGTCTCCAATGGACATCCACCAAACATGGCCTAACAAGTTATAATAAGACAAGCGTAAACCTTCATATCAAGGTTGGAAGAGGCAACCAAGTATGGGGGAAAGGGTCCCAAAAGTGAGGCAAAAGAGTCAGAGATAGCCCCCAATCCCATTGTTGGAAGTCCCTCAAGAACAGTGAGCTATACAACCATAAGGTATATGCAGAGGACCCAGATAAGACCCATACAGGATCTTTGTCACTTCAGTGTCTGGAGTCCTGTGTAGTTGATTCCATTGGCAGTGTTCTCATGCTGTCCTTGACACCTCTGGTTCCTACAATTCTTTCTCCGCCTACTTCTGGATTCTCTTGTCTCATTTGACTGTGGGTCCCTGCTCCTGCTCCCGTCAGTTGTTAGGTGATGCCTCTCTGCTGAAAATTGGGCTAGGTACTGATAGAAGAGTATAGCAGAATATCATTAAGAATCATTTCATTGACTTTTTTTTGCCAGTCTTGTTTGGTTCTATCCTGGATCTCTGGGCTGTCCAATGATCATTATGCATATCATTATTTAGTGTCCATGAGCTTCTGTATTTTTGGTAGTTTCTATTTCTGTTGGTATTTAGCATTAATCCATCATGTTCATATAGAATGAAGTCTGTTATTTTAATTTTCTGTATTTGTTGAGAGTTACTTTGTACTCTAGTATGTGGTCAATTTTGGGTAAAGTTGCAGGAGCTGTTGAGAAGAATGTGCATTCTTCAGTATTTGGGTAGAATATTCTAGCGATGTCTGTTATGTGCATTTGATTTATGGTATCATTTAACTCCAGTGATTTTTGTTTAGTTTCTGTTGTGATAACCTGCTTATTGGTGAAACTTGGGTATTGATGTCACCCAGTGAAACTATATTAGTATTAATATGTTGTTTAGATCTAGCAATATTTGTTTTATGAATAAGGTATTGCCAGAGTAACGATGCTCTTACTAAAGGGATTTTAGCTCTCTGGATAGATCTGAAGCTGTTTGGCTGTAAGCATGGTGCAGAATTAACTGCTAGTTCTTTTCCTTTCATACTTTCTTTGAATTTTCTCATTAGTGTCTTTTCTACCTTGCAGGAATATTTATTCTATTTTTCAGCTTTCAAGTTCTTAAGTCTTGAATTTCTCCTCTAGGCACCAAGTGCCACTACCTCATTCTCCTTACTTACAGTGTAAATATATGTAATGTTTATCAAGTACTTATTGCATGCTAGATAATATGTTTGGCAAATACTAGCTCATTATGTTCTAGCTGTTATTGTTAGCCCACATTTTTTTGTCATGAAAAAATGAAGAAAATAATTATGTTTTATAAATTTGCTATAAATTTTGATTGATGCTTCAAAAAGCAGCTCGACAAAAACTCAGACTTTGATTTTTTTCATTCATATTCTTTACCAATGAGAGAACCTGAGCTCTGTGAGAGATGTTTTGTGAAAGGGCCAAGTCATTGACTAGACATCTTTGTCCTATGGGAAGAGCCACAGGCATAGCAGGACATAAAAGAGAAGGAAAAGACTACTAGGAAAGAGGCTTTATTTAACTCACTGTTTCCCAAGCTAATATGTGCAGAGTAAAGGCCTTTGTGTCTTATCCAACAGAGAGAATCTTCTTCATTACATGTGCTTGGCAAATGTACTTATTGTAAATGAAATGGATTTGAAAGCAAACATGAAACGTGTGTGTGTGTGTGTGTGTGTGTGTGTGTGTGTGTGTGATGGGTAATATCGCTTGTCAGCTCGACAGGATCTAGAATTGCCTAAGAGACAAACCTCTGGGAATGTCTGTTAGGGAGTTTCAAGACTCGATTAATTGAGGTTACAAGACCTGTAAGGAGTGAGTGCAGTTCTGAATGAATATGTATTGTTTGACATGAGCTGGCCTTGTCACGGTCCAACACCTCGCATCTGTGGGAAATTGGTCAGGATTGGAAAGGCAAAAACCTTACTTTGGTCCAAGTACAAGTGTTTATGAATGATTGACTGATGTGTATGCAAAAGTTAGTGACTGCACTAATTTGCATTGAACAGTACCTTCTATCATAAAGCTCCTAATACATGTCTTAGTTATCATCTGTGAAGCACTGTCCTATCATAATGCTCCCAGTATGTCTAATTACCATTTGGGAGCAGGGGAAAAGCTTTTCCAGGGAACTACATTCAGGGTCACACTAGCGATAAGTCAGGCATCTGGGCCTATGGACAGTCTCCAAATAAGGTCAGGTAGAGAATAGGGTGCCTTCCACCAGGGGGTAGGGGTCAGGGGTGGGGGAGGAGGGGTTTGGGTATTGTCCATGTTGAGCTCAGCGAGAGCTGCCAGGCATGGTAGACTACAACCTCTGATAAACAGGGTCTCCCAGCACAGATCCATCAGTTTTCTAACTCTTGAAATTATAAATTCTTAGCTCTGAGCCATTCTTTGTCTATGTCCTCTGTATACCAAATTCTCATGCTAAGTTGTTGCAACTGGTTATTTGTGAGAGGATATGAGGATGTCTCAATCTATTTTCAGTTGCTATAGCAAAACATGTAAATATGGTAATTCATATAAAAAAGAAGAGGTTTATTTAGTACATAGTTCTAGAAGTCTAAGAACATGATGTTAGTATTTGCTTGGCTCCTGGTAAGAACACCTTGGTTCAACTTATGGTAGAAAAATGGAAGATGCCAAGTGTTTATAGAAGAAGATGTGTGGTATGGTGTGTGTGTGTGTGTGTGTATGTTGGGACTTAGTTTAACAAAATACACTCTAGTCACAAGAAAGCTAATTCAATTCCATGGGAAAACCCAACTCAATCTGTCAAGAAAGGTGTTAGGCTATTCATGAGAATGGTATCATCATGATACAATTTAAAAGGCCCTATTTTCTCCTGGTACTATTATAGAGACATGACATTTTGAAGATTAATTTTATCAGAGACAAACCACATCCAAACCACAGTAAGGAAGGAAGGAGACACTTTCCATATTTTGTAAATTTCTTTATCAATATCTTATTAGAAAAATTTGTTTAACTTAGGATGAGAACATTGGAAGGATAGAAACTATAAAGTATGCTTTTAATGTCATGAAGGTATTAAATGTTACTAGCTTAAGTAATACAACCATCACAGTCACAAGAAGCAGGCTCTTAGCTGACATGCTGTTCCAGTACATTGTATTTACACATCTGTGCATTTTATTCCTGAATAAGTGCTATAATGAGAAACTTATAGATAATGTGCTCTATAGACATGACAGCACAACGGAGAGGGCATGATCTCAAAGACAGAACTAAGGAACATTTAAGTCAATAGCACCTGTGACCCCCTGCCTTAGCTTCCTTATTTAAGTGGTGACTGTCCAGATAGTGACTTTATTTTTGTTTAGTGCTAAAAGATGTACAGTTGGGTGAGGCTGTAAAATTATTTTTGGGATGAAAGTCAATGTGGTGACTTTGCAAGTTGTAATGAGCCTCTGTTTTGGCAAGCAGAATAAGAGAATTTGTCTACATTAGTATGAGGGAATGCTAGCAAATCCCTAAAATATACAGGAATTAGCAATATGTGCATTTTAGGAAACATATTTATTTCTGCTCAGAGGAAGAGAAAAACCTAAATTATGAGATTGTCCGAATGAGGGGCAATTAAGTGTTCCCTCTCAGTGTAGTAGAGGAAATGGTCTCTCCACCCACATGCTACACATTTCGTGTTCTGTGACAAAACTAAGCTGTTAATAAGGAGGAGAGAGTGTGAAAGAGAAATTCTTCCAAATTACGATTCACAGTTGGAAAGGGTAAGTGCTTAAATGTTAATGACAATAACACAATTACTGCTCTGCCTGAAAATAAATGTAAGTTTGAAGGTACCGTGCTATGGTAAAAAGAAACAGAGTTCTCATCAGAATTCTGTTTCAAACACACACCTTCTGTGAAATGTCAAGTTCATACATCAAGTCTGTTTTGTCCCTTAATGTGATTTTTAACAAAGCTGGTCAAGAACAGTACTGTCCATCCTGTCTTCAACTGGAGATTGATGTTTCTATTTGTATTGTTTCAGTGTACTGTCTTTTTTTTAATTTTATATTTTAAATTTAAATTTAAGTTAGAAACAAGGTTGCTTCACATGTCAATCCCAGGTCCCACTCCCTTTCCCTCCCCTCCTCCCACGCCCTCCCACCAAACACCCAATACCTCCTCATTTCCCCAGGGAGGGTGAGGCCCTCCATGGGGGGTGTCCATAGTCTGTCATTTCATCCAGGGCAGGGCCTCGACCCTCCTCCAAAAGTCCAGGGTGAGAGTGCATCTCTCATTGTTGGATGGACACCCAAACTCCATTTGTATTCCAGGGATAAATACTGATCTACTACCCAAGGCCCCATGGATTGCCTAGGCCTCCTCGCTGACACCCACATTCAGGGGTTCTGGATCAGTCCCATTCTGGATTTCCAGCCATCAGTCTGGGATTCAAGAGATAACCATTGCCACATCAGCTGTTTCTGGGGGTTAAACAAGCCCAGTCTTAACTCCTTTGCTCACCAGTCATCCATCTCTGTCACTGGATTCCTTGATTTCAACTCAGTGTTTAGCTCTGGCTGTCTGTCTCTGCTTCCATCAGCCATTGGATGAAGGTTCTGTTCCCCAGACTCTCTGGCCGTGGGACTGTAGGCTGGCACTCCCTAGATCTATGTCTAAAATCCACATATGAGAGAGTACATACCATACTTGTCTTTTTGTGACTGGGTTACCTCACTTAAGATGGTGTCTTCTAGTGCCATCCATTTGCCTGCAAATTTCAGGATTCCATTGTTTTTTTTTCTGCTGAATAGTACTCCATTGTGTAAATGTACCACATTTTCTCTATCCACTCTTCAGTTGAGGGGCATCTAGGTCGTTTTGAAGTTCTGGCTATTACAAATAATGCTGCTATGAACATAGTGGAACAGACATCCTTGTTGTATGAATGTGCATCTTTTGGGTATATGCCTAAGAGTGGAATTGCTGATTCTTGTAGTGGACTGATTCCCATTTTTCTGAGGAATCTCCATACTGATTTCCAAAGTGGTTGTACGAGTTGCCACTCCCATCATCAGTGGAGGAGTGTTCCCCTTTCTCCACATCCTCTCCAGCATAAACTGTCATTGGTGTTTTTGATTTTAGCCATTCTGAGAGGAGCAAGATGGTATCTCAGAGTTGTTTTGATTTGCATTTCCCTGATGGCTAAGGATGTTGAACACTTTCTCAAGTGTTTCTCAGCCATTTTAGACTCCTCTATTGAGAATTCTCTATTTAGTTCTATAGCCCACTTTTTAATTGGAGCCATTTATTCTTTTGGAGACTTGCTTCTTGAGTTCTTTGTAAATTTTGGAGGTCAGCCCTCTATCAGATGTGGGTTTAGTGAATATCTTCTCCCATCCTGTGGGCTGCCTTTTTGTCTTGTTGACTGTGTCCTTTGCTACAGAAGCTTCTCAGTTTCAGGAGGTTCCGTGTATTAATTGTTGACCTCACTGTCTGTGCTACTGGTGTTATGTTCAGGAAGTGGTCTCCTGTACCAGTTTGTTTAAGGGTACCACCCACTTTATCTTCTAAGTGTTTCAGTGTGGCTGGATTTATGTTGAGGTCTTTGATCCATTTAGACTTAAGTTTTGTGCATGGCAATAAACATGGATCTATCTGCATTCTTCTACATGCCAGCATCCAGTTATGCTAGCACCATTTGTTGAAGATGCTTTCTTTTTTCCATTGTATATTTTTTGCTTCTTTATCGAAGATCAGATGTTCATACATGTATGGGTTAATATCAGGGTGTTCAATTCAATGCCATTGGTTAACCTGTCTATTTTTGTGCCAATACCAAGCTGTTTTCTGGAGTACAGCTCTATAATGGAGCTTGAAGTCAGGAATGGTGATGCCTCCAGATGTTGCTTTGTTGAATAAGGTTGTTTTGGCTACCCTGGGTCTTTTGTATTTGATACAAAATTGATTATTGTTCTTTCAAGGTCTGTGAAGAATTGTGCTGGTATTTTAATGGGGATTGCTTTGAACCTGTAGATAGCTTTTGGCAGGATTGCCAATTTTAATACATTGGTCCTATTTATCCAAGAGTATGGGAGATCTTTCCATTTTCTGATGTCTTCTTTAATTTCTTTCTTTAAAGAGTGAAAGTTCTTGTGATACAGGTCTTTCACTTGTTTGGTTAGCATTACCCCAAAGTATTGGCATTTTATGTTGTGTGGCGATTGTAAAGGGTGATGTTTCTCTGATTTCTTTCTCAGCCCTTTTATCGTCTGTATATAGTAGAGCGACTGATTTTCTTGAGTTGATCTTGTATCCTGCCAATTTGATGAAAGTATTTACCAGCTGTAGGAGTTCCCTGGTAGAGTTTTTTGGATCACTTATATAAACTATCATATCATCTGCAAATCGTGAAAGTTTGACCTCTTCCTTTCCAATATGTATCTCCTTGATCTCCTTTTGTTGTCGTATTTCTCTAGCTAGAACTTCTAGGAAATATTGAAAAGGTATAGAGAGAGTGGACAGCCTTGTCTTGTTCCTGATTTTAGCAGAATCGCCTTGAGTTTCTGTCCATTTAGTTTGATGTTGGCTGTTGGTTTGCTGTATATAGCTTTTATTAGGTTTAGGTATGTTCCTGTTATCCCAGATCTCTCCAAGACCTTTATCATGAAGGGGTGTTGGATTTTTTCAAAGGCTTTTTCTGCATCTAGTGAGATGATCACGTGATTTTTGTTTCTCAGCTTGTTTACATGGTGGATTACATTGATGGGTTTTCGTATGTTGAACCATCCCTGCATCCCGGGGATGAAGCCTACTTGATTGTGGTGAATGATTGTTTTGATGTGTTCTTGGATCTGATTTGCCAGTATTTTATTGAGTATTTTTGCATCAATGTTCATGAGGGATATTGGTCTGAAGTTCCCTTTCTTAGTTGTGTCTTTGTGTGGCTTGGGGATCAAGGTTATTGAAGCTTCATAGAAACAGTTTGGCAAAGAACCTTCTGCTTCTGTTGCCTGGAATACTTTGAGAAGAATTGGTATAAGCTTTTCTTTGATTTCTGGTAGAATTCTGCACTGAGGCCATCTGGACCTGGGCTTTTTTTAGTCGGGAGACTTCTGATAATTGCTTGTATTTCCATAGGGGTTATAGGTCTATTTAAATTGCGTATCTTTTCTTGATTTAATTTTGGCAAGTGATAGCTATCTAGAAAGTTTTCCATTTCCTTTAAATTTTCAAATGTTGTGGAGTACAGGTTTTCAAAGTATGAACGGATGATTCTCTGAATTTTCTCAGAGTCCATTGTTATGTCCCCCTTTTCGTTTCTGATTTTGTTAATTTTCCTGTTCACATTCTGCCGTTTGGTAAGTTTGTACAAAGGTTTGTCTATTTTGTTGATTTTCTCAAAGAACCAACTCTTCGTTGCATTGATTCTTTGTATTGTTTTCCTTGTTTCTACTTTATTGATTTCAGTCCTCAATTTTATTATTTCCTGGCATCTACTCCTCCTGTGTGAGTTTGCTTCTTTGTGTTCTAGAGCTTTCAGCTATGCTGTTAATTCTCTAACGTAAATTTTCTCCAGTTTTTTCATGTGGGCACTTAGTGCTATGAACTTCCATAGGTTTGGATATATTGTGTCTTCATTTTCATTGAATTCTAGGAAGTCTGTAATTTATTTTTTTATTTCTTTTTTGACCCACAAATGTTGCAATTGTGCATTATTCAATTTCCATGAGTTTGTAGGGTTTCTGCAATTTGTGTTGTTGAATTCTAATTTTAACGCATGGTGGTCTGATAAGATGCATAGAGCTATTCCAATTTTTTTGTACCTGTTGAGGTTTGATATGTTGCCAAGTATGTGGTTGATTTTTGAGAAGGTTCCATGTGGTGGCGAGAAGATATATTCTTTTTTATTTGGATGGAATATTCTATAGATGCCTGTTAATCCCAATTGGGTCATAACTTCTATTAGCCCCTTTCCTTCTTTGTTAAGTTTCTGTCTGGTATTCCTGTCTTGTGGTGAGAGTGGGGTGTTGAAGTCTCCCACTATAAGTGTATGGGGCTTTATATGTGATTTGAGTTTTAGTAATGTTTCTTTTATGAACATATTTGTATTTGGGGCATAGATGTTCAGAACTGAAACTTCATCCTGGTGGATTTCTGCTATGATGATTATGTAATGACCTCCTTCATCTCTTTTGATTGAGTTTATTTTAAAATCTAATTCGTTAGATATTAGGATTGGTACTTCAGCTTGTTTATTGGGTCCATTTCATTGGAAAATCTTTTCCCAACCTTTAACTCCAAGGGAATGTCTGTCTTTGAGGCTGAGGTGTGTTTCTTGTATGCAGCAGAAGGATAGGTTCTGTCTCAATTCCATTATGTTAGCCTGTGTCTTTTTATGGGCAAGTTAAGACCATTAATATTGAGGGATATTAATGACCATTGATTGCTCATTCTTTGATTTGGAATGGTTGTTGTTGGTGGAATTCTACCCTTTTTTTCTTTTGGCTGTTGGTAAAGTGGGATTACCTAATTCCTATGTTTTTGTGGTTGTAGTTAACTTCCTTGGGTTGGAGTTTTCCTTCCTGAACTTTCTGTAGGGCTGAGTTAGTGGATATGCATTGCTTGAATCTAGTTTTGCATGGAATATCTTGTTTTCTTCATCTATAGTGATTGAAAGCTTTGCTGGGTATAGTAGTCTGGGCTGGCATCCATGGTCTCTTAGTGTTGGTAGAATATCTATCCAGGACCTTCTGGTTTTCAGAGTTTCCATGGAGCAGTCAGATGTAATTCTGATAAGTTTGCCTTTATATGTTACTTGACCTTTTTCCTTAGCTGCTCTTAATAGTCATTCTTTATTCTGTATATTTGGAGTCTTCATTATTATGTGATAAGGGGATTTTTTTTGTGGTCCACTCTATTTGGTGTTCTGTAAGATTTTGTACCTTCATTGGCATGTCTTTCTTAAGGTTGAGAAAGTTTTCTTCTATGCTTTTGTTGAATATGTTTTCTGCCCCTTTGAGGTGGTTTTCTTCACGGTTTTTTATACCTATTATTCTTAGGTTTGGTCTTTTCATGGTCTCCCATATTTCCTGGATGTTTTGTGTTAGGGATTTGTTGGACTTAAGATTTTGGTCGTTGAATCAATTTCTCCTAGTGTATCTTCAACACCTGAGATTCTCTCCTCTTTCTCTTGTATTCTGTTGGTTATGCTTGAATCTGTAGTACCTGACCATTTGCCCAGCTTTTCTATTTCCAGCCTTCCTTCAGATTGTGTTTTTTTTTATTGATTCTATTTCAGTTTTCAACCCTTGCACTGTTTGAATTGTTTCTTGCAATTTTTGCTTTGTCTTTTCATCCATTTGTTGCATTTTTTGGTGTGTTATTTTTCTATTTGTTGCATTTTTTGTTTTGTTTTTCTTCCATTTGTTGCATTTTTGGTTTGTTTTTCTTCTATTTCTTGCATTTTTGGTTTGTTTTTTCTTCCATTTCTTGCATTTTTTGGTTTGTTTTTTCTTCCATTTCTTTGAAGGATTTTCCTATATCCTCTTTTATGGCCTCTATCATTTTAATGAAGTTATTTTTAAGGTCATTCTCTTCTGCTTAATTTGCATTGGAATTTTGGAGTTTTACTGGTGTGGAGTCTCTAGAATCTGGCTGTGTCATATTTGTTTTTCTGTTGCTCAGTGTGCTTTTGTATTGTCTCTTCCCCATCCCTTCTTCTAGTGGGTGCAGAAAGAGCCCCTTAGTGGTCTGGTGGTTAGGGGACCAGTGTTCCCTTTCTGTTGGTGCAAACAAGAACTCTGGTAGTTCTCTTCTTCTATGTCCTAGTCCTGGTCTTTTTGTGGAGAAGAAGACCGGGAATTTGGTGTGCATAGGCTCCCACATGGAGGCAAGACTCAGTGGCAGTCTCCAGGCACTGGAGCATGGGCCCAGAACCAGACCCCGAATTGCCTGGTCTCATGGGTAGAGAAGAAGACAAGGAAACTGGGATGCATAAGCTCCCACTGGGAGGGGAGGCTCTCTGGCAGTCCCCAGGCACTGGAAAGCAGGCTCAGATACTGCGCCTGGTTTTCCTGGTCCCCTGGTCCTGTTGGTGGAAGAGAAGACGAGGAATCTAGGGTGCATGGCTCCCTCTGGGAGGGGAAGCTCTGTAGCAGTCCCAGGCAGTCCCCAGGCACTGGAAGGCAGGCCAGTTACAAGGCCTGGTTTACCAGGTCCCCTGGTCCTATTGATGGAAGAGAAGACCAGGAATCTAGGGTGCTGGTATGTAGGCTCCTGCTGGGAGGGGAGGCTCTGTAGCAGTCCACAGGCACTGGAAGTCAGGCTGCTTACAGCGCCTGGTTTACCTGGTCCCCTGGTCTCCTTGGTGGAAGAGAAGACCAGGAATCTGGGGTGCATGGCTCTCTCCAGGAGGGGAGGCTCCGTAGCAGTCCCCAGGCAGTCCCAGGCACTGGAAGACAGGCCCTGGTACAGGGCCTGGTTTACCTGGTCCCCTGTTCCTGTTGGTGGAAGAGAAGACCAGGAATCTGTGGTGCCAGTGTGTAGGGTCCTGCCGTGAGGGGAGGCTCTGTAGCAGTCCCCAGGCACTCTTTGTGGGCTGTCTTAATTCTCGCTTTTATTTTTGATGGTTTTCCAAGTTACAGAAATTTCAAATAAGGTATACAAGTTTTCAGACTCTCAAACTTCATCAGTTGTTTACATTTGCTTTTTTTTTTTTTCGAGACAGGGTTTCTCTGTATTGTTTTGGAGGCTGTCCTGGAACTCACTCTGTAGACCAGGCTGGCCTCGAACTCACAGAGATCCACCTGCCTCTGCCTCCCGAGTGCTGGGATTAAAGGTGTGCGCCACCAATGCCCGGCTTACATTTGCTTTCTTTTGTCTCTTTCTGGAAATATATATATATATATATATATATATATATATATATATGAGATATATACATTATTACTATCTTTCTCCTTGAACCATTTGAATGTTAAGCTTTAGATACATGGCCAGTTTCTGTTAAACATAATGGAGACTATTTACTGAAATAGGTATTATATGTCATCAGTTTTAATGAGCATTCTCCTTGCCAGCCTGGTCCCAAGGTTGCATCAACCCCAAATAATACACAGAGACTCTATTAGTTACAATACTGTCAGCCAGTGCTCAGAGTTTCTCATTGGCTAGTTCTGTCTTAAGTATTAACCCATAACTGCTAATCTGTATATTTTTACAAGGACTTATCTTACCAAGGACGCTAGCCTCATGCGTCCTCTCTTCCTGGGATCTCATGGCAACTCTCTACTCTTGACTATGTTTCTCAGAATCCTCCTCGACTCCTAGTCCTGCCTATCTTGCTTCCCTAATGGGTAACAGTGCTTTAGTAATCAACCAGTAGGACAAACCTATGCACAGAAGGACTTCCCCTATCAATCAGTCCCTGGTCCAAAATGAGCAGCTACAGCCATTCACTTGCTTAACTGGACCTACAGAGCCTAACAGTTCTGTTGATGTCCCAGATCCATTCCAGAGCTACATATTTTATTTAGTTATGGTGTTGCTTTAGTTTTCTTCAATTCAGAATGACTCTTCTGTGTTAGCTACCATAATCCTGTCTACTTTTTTAAAACTTATTTTTATCCTATATTCATTGGTGTTTTGCCTGCATGTATGTCTATGTGAGGGTATTGGGTCCCTGGTACTGGAGTTACAGATAGTTATGAGCTGCTATGTGGGTGCTGGGAGTTGAACCCAGGTCTTCTGGAAGAACAGTCAGTGCTCTTAGCTAGTGAGCCATCTCTACAGCCCCTCCTGTCTACTTTTTAAAGGCTGCATATCAGCACTTCAGGGGTCAGCTCTTTTATATGGGTTCATCTGGTATGTGTATTTGTAGGGAATACTTTTAACTTGTTAGACACATTGCCGAAAAAAATTGCATGCTGCAGTATTTCAGTAGATACAGTGTCTCTTTTGTAGAGATATTAACTTGAATCATTCAGTTAGTAAAGTGCCCTCTACATTTCTCTCCCATAAAGTTCATTGAAAAGGACATTATATGTTAACAAGTATGTGACAACAGATTAAATTCCACTACAAACTAGAACTGTATCATTGTATATTTATGGATTCCTATTTTGTAATCAGTTACTCTCATTTCTTATTTTGATGCTGAATAGCTTTAGCCAGCAGACTCTTCTTGGAGCTGGTGTTTGTGTCCTTTTGACATGTCCCAAGATTCCTAGAGTATTTCTTTGCTTTCTTCCAGAAAATCATGTTCCAGTTTAATTTTGTTTAACTCTCCTTGTTCGAGACCACAAATTAGACATTTCTTCAAGCCTTTATTACCTCTGCATGTTAAACAGTTTCAAAACACCAATACATAGGTGCTAGAAGTACTTGTCATAACTGGAGGGCTATCATATCTTGCTCTCTTGGTAGACAGTGTTTGTGATTCAGTAGTTTGTTTTGTTTTGGCATCAGCAATTTCATCACCAGCTGGAACCTTAGAAGAGGTACCAATGCTTGTTCTTACAGACCCAGGGCGTCAGAAACCAAGATGAGAGGGGGGAGCCCACTAATCTGTATTTTAGCAAGCTCTCCACATAATTCTGGTGTGTGTGTGTGTATGAGAGAGGGGGGTGAGAGACAGAGACAGAGAGAAACACACAGAGACAAGAGTAATAGAGATGAGAGACAGGTGGGATGATCAATTTAAAATGTAAGTCCATATCAGGATATACATGTATATGTATATGCATATATAACACATCTTATGTATATAATATTTATGCCATAGACCATGGATTCACTCTGATAATTCCAATTTCAACCCAAAAGTACAAAATTTATTTCCGTATTTGAATCTTCTCTCTTTGACAATGAGGAATTTTACTCTTAGTATGCTCAAAAATATTTGCGTTTGATTACTTTTGATGCTTAGGGAAAAAAAAAACTTTTGACCCTAGCCTGGATGCTGTCTTTTCTGTAACTTTAATGGCCACAAATCGAACTGGCTGCCTTCAACCAATACTGGAACAAAGGAAAGAGGAAGGAGGAATCTATGTTAATTAAAAAATATGTAAAGCTATAAAAATGATTTTAATTGGCTGGTTGATTGGGATCAACTGCATAGTCACTCCTGATTACCAACTAATGGGTATTAGTAGGCAGCTCCACATTTAATTAGACACTGTTACTTCTCCCTTCCAGGTTCAGTGTGTTTATAGGTTCAGATATCAGTTTCATTTTTATCACCTGTACTATTTTTATTATCAGTTAATTGTTCTTAAAATTGAGATGATGTTGGTGATATCAACCCATTTTGTAGCCTTTCTTCCATGTACAGAAAGCTGCAGCTTAGCAGTTGACTTTTGCCATGTGATGTCTCTCTTCTGGATTTAGTTGCTCTGCATAGATAGAACTTTGCATTTAACAAGTTGAGTGTAATATGGAGTTGCTCAAGCATAGGTATCTAGTTGGCAGCCAAGTGATACAACATGAAACTTAGTGAGCAGTTCTGGGGACATGGAGAAAGAAAATTTGATTATTTTCATGCATAGAGGTAGTAATTAAGGGTAGGTTTCTCAGAGTGATGTGCTATGTAACCAAGTGATATAAAAACATAATGATGAAAATGGAGGGCTTACAGAAGTACATGGAAATCAGAAGGGAGAGACTAGATAACGCGGACAGGGAGATTGGGGACCACTCTTGGGGAGCTCTGATATCTTCTGGTCAAAAGTAATAAAGAGACTGTTAGAAGAGAAAACATGGTTTATGTTTCTAAAAGGAACAACATTAAGATAAAGTTTAGTGTTGCTTGTAAGCTTAGGAAATAAGAAAATACATGACATTTGTGAGGTGTGGCAGTTTTATAATGGGAATAGAAGTTAAATTAAGGAAGGTTAAAAAGTAAGTGGAAGACAAAGAAACAGAATATTTACTATTGTTTCAGGAATTTGGTTTGGAAGATGAGTACAAAGAAAGGAGTTACAGTTACAGAGATAATAGTGATAGTCTGAGTGAGTTTTATTTTTAAATACGAGTGAATCAGAGATAGTTTAAAATCATTGGGGAAGTATTTAAATATAAAGGAAATATTTGTTTATATAAAGGATATAAGAAAAGATATATATGAAGGATCCCAAACAATACAGGGATTGTCAAAAAATAGGTGACAGTCACTTCAAATTGGAAAATAGTTGGGGGATGGAGAGAATGATAATGGCAGGGTAGGCATAGATAGCTTGTTTATTATTGTTGAAATGAGTCCCTGTTTAGTAATGTCTAATTTTCTTGACAGTAGGAGGTAGAAGCAAAGGCATAATTGAGGAAGGAATGTTTCCAGATATGAGATCAGCAAAGAAATTTCAAAACAAGTACTTATAAGGTGGCATTATAGGAATCATGGCCTGAATGGATATTGGTAACAAATTTGGCAGTCATAAAGTTATGAGGTAGCCAGTCCACTTTGATATGGAAGTCTTTCTTGAGCATTCATGTGTTTGGGCCTAGGTGAATACTTGTGCTCATTTGGGGCTGAGCTTTTTTCTTTTTCTTTTTTTAAAATTTAAATTAGAAACAAGCTTGCTTCTTCACATGTTAATCCAAGCTCCCTCTCCCTCCCCTACTCTCCCACCCCCCACATGGCCCCCCAATCCCTCACCCAGTCTCCACTCTGTTTGCCAGGGAGGGTGAGGCCCTCTATGAGGGATCTCTAGAGTCTGTCATTTCATTCAGGGCAGGGTCTAGGCCCTCCCTCAAGAGTTCAGACTGAGAGAGCATCCCTCATTGTATCATCCCACAATACCCACGCAAGTATGCCAGGGATAAATACTGATCTACTACCTAAGGCCCCATAGATTGCCTAGGCCTCCTCACTGACACCCACATTCAGGGAGGGGGTCTGTATCTGTCCCATGCTGGATTTACAGCCATCAGTCGGGGTCCAAGAGTCCCCCTTGTTCAGGTCAGCTGTTTCTGTGGGCTAAACCAACCAAGTCTTGACCGCTTTGCTCATCAGTCCTCCCTCTCTGTCACTGGATTCCAGGAGTTCAATTCAGAGTTTAGTTGTTGGTGTCTGCCTCTGCTTCCATCAGTCACTGGATGAAGGTTCTGTTTCCCAGACTCTCTGATAGTGGGATTATAGGCTGTCACTCACCTGATTCATGTCTAAAATCCATATATGAGAGAGTACATACCATGCATGTCTTTTTGTGACTGGTTTACCTCACTTAGGATGGTTTCCTCTAGTGCCATCCATTAGCCTGCAAATTTCAGGATTCCATTGTTTTTTTCTGCTGAATAGTACTCTATTGTGTAAATGTACCACATTTTCTCTATCCACTCTTCAGTTGAGGGGTATCTAGATTTCTTCAGGTTCTGGCTATGGCAAATAATGCTGCTATGAACATAGTGGAACAGACATCCTTGTTGTATGAATGGGCATCTTTTGGGTATATGCCTAAGAGTAGAATTGCTGATTCTTGTGGTAGACTGATTCCCATTTTCCTGAGGAATCTTCATGCTGATTTCCAAAGTGGCTGAATAAGTCAGCACTCGACCAACAGTGGAGGAGTGTTCCCCTTTCTCCACATTCTCTCCAGCATAAGCTGTCATTGGAGTTTTTGATTTTAGCCATTCTGAAAGGAGTAAGATGGTATGTCAGAGTTGTTTTGATTTGCATTTCCCTGATGGCTAGGGATGTTTAGTACTCTTAAGTGTCTCTCAGCAATTTTAAACTCCTCTATTGAGAATTCTCTATTTAGTTCTGTACCCCCCATTTTTTAATTGGATCCTTTGGTGTTTTGGAGACTTGCTTCTTGAGTTCTTTGTAAATTTTGGAGATTAGCCCTTTGTCAGATGTGTGGTTAGTGAATATCTTTTCCCATTCTGTGGGCTGCCTTTTTGTCTTGTTGGCTGTGTCCTTTGCCTTACAGAAGCATCTCAGTTTCAGGAGGTCCCATTTATTAATTGTCGATCTCAGTGTCTGTGCTACTGGAGTTAAGGTTAGGAAGGGGCTGAGCTTTTTCTACAAGAATGCAATGAAATGGCAGAGGGTCAAATTAGCCAGAATAACCTCAAAGTGATATGTAATATCACTTAAATGATGTAAGAATTTAGAGTTATGATCATAGAGGGGCTTATGGATTTGGGGAAAAGGATAGATTAATGATCCAAAGAAATGAGATTGGAATGGGTTGTTTTCATGGTGTGAGTTTGATGGTTGACACTGCTATGGATCTGATGATGTGAATAGATTGCTGGAGACAAGTGTATTATGACAGGGAATGTTCTTCTGTATATGTTTGTCTTATTGGTTGATGAATAAAACACTAATTGACCAGGCAGGATGATAGGTAGGACTAGGAGGCAAAGAGGATTCTGGGAATTGTAGGCAGAGAGGAGTCGCCATGTATGTAAACATATCACACACACATATAAATTTTTATTTGTATCTATATAAAGTGTAGGATTCACAAATGACATAAATCATTCCATATTTATCTTTATGAGTCTGATTTATTTCGCCTAATATGGTTTCTAGTATTATTTAACTTCTAGAAGATGACATGATTTGTTTTTATAGCTGAGTAAGATTTCATTAATGCTAGTTATTTAATATGTTTTGTTTAGAAGCTTTTATGTTGCTCCTAACAAATCAAGTAAAGTGAATGCATATGTAGCTTAATAACTAATGCTAGATCTTTTGCTTGCATGTTATGGGGACACCTATGTCATGGCATAATCATATTTGATGAGGAAATAGAGGCAAACACATACAAACTTGCGTTATTAACTAACATTTCTATTGTCTCTTTTATTTTACATTATTTTAGTTAAGACATTTGCAATATGAAAGTTATACTATTATTGTAATACTTTAAAGTACTTCAATATAATTAAAGTCCTTTCCTTTCAACAATTATTTATGAAATACAACTGCTGAGAATTCAACCTTACTTGTCAGGAAGTTCAGATTTATATTTCTTGCTTCCTACCATCCTAACTTTTCCTGAATTTATGCTTTCCTGTGGCGATAACTCACAAATACCTGCAGAGAATATATGGTATCTCTCTCTCTGCAAAACACAGATATTTCTAAAAACTACCTATGGAGTGGACAAAGTATTTGACTTTCTGATGTTATTGGGATCATGGTTCATTGCTACATTTCTTAACTCATTTGCACTTTGGTGTTCACCAATAACTTCACATTAATTTAAGTTTTAGTGCAGCATCTTTTAAGGTCATTTTTATTCTTTGTAAAACATGAGCAGTGCTATAAATATTGTCAATTTTGGAGGACAATAACTTAGTGAGATTCAGCATTCTCTATAAACAAATTTTACTTGCAAACTGCACTGGCCACAACTTCAGTCCTAACGTTTATCCACATTTTTATTTATAAATAAGATGTTTTCTTAGGATTCTTATGATTAATACATACACACATACATATGTATGTATCAAACTCTAATTTAAAGAACCTAACCATTTTAAATTTTGGAGTTTTATTTGCAGAGCTTCATATTTTGTTAACAGCTTGTTTGACACTTAAGATGTCTTATTTTTCAAATTTGAAATGAAGTGGTGTAAGAGACAAGATATGAATGTTGGCAGCTAACTGAAATTTTGACTTACTCTCCATTTTTGTTCAAGTTCCCACCTCTGAACAAAGGAGCACTGAGTTTAAGTTTCAACATTACTCCAAGAAGGAACAAAACATTTAAACCATACAATGTTTTTTTCCCTTAGAAATCAATTTATGGGTCATGAACATTCTTGGTTAAAGAATGGGCAAAAATATATTTGGGGATCTGGATAGACCAGCCTAAATTGAATATTTTAGTTTTTGTAAGTTAATTGAAATCTGAGAGCATATGCATGGTTGTCCAGTTAGATATAAAAGAAAACAGCATTTTTTGTTTGCCAAGCAGAAAACAAACAAAACTAAGTAGATTACAATAGAATGAATTCAAGCGAGGTGGATTTCTTATTTTTTTGGTGGTACTAACCAGATGTTAAAGTCAAGAACCCCTTCACTCAAAACAGAGGAGCAATACTAATGATAATTTTTAGGGAAAATATATGTTTTGGTGCTTCAGATGAATCAAGATCACTTTATGGGGGACTCACGTAGACTGGAGACATGAAGACTTCAAACATATTTTCCAAGGAAGATGCAGTTGCTAGATCCCTTTTTAAAGTTTCCAGGTCAATTTATCAAAAGCAATTCTACATACAAAATTAGCATGTACCAATTAATTAATTATAGTGTAGTATATTTCAATTGTGAGATTGTTAATTTGAATGTGTGAGGAAGTTTCATGTCTTTCATCATGACTCATAACCCCTTTGGGTTTTTTCATTTGGCAAGTAATTTTTTTTAATTGTGTGGGACAGACTGCGTTTATGACTTCTCAAATGATCTATCATTTGAGAATAATAAATTTTCTGGGCACTGGTCAAAGAACTTGTTTATGTTGCTGAATGGCTAACTAGAGGCCCAATACATCTTTTTTGGTGAGACTCACCTTGGTAAAGTGAAAAATATCATTGTGCCTCAGCCCCAAGTTTTATCCAACTCAGAATTCTTACTCCAGCTGCAGACATAAGGAAATTGACGTAGACAGAACATGGGAAGATTTTTCCAGTTTTTATCAAATAATGTATTTGAGTTAAAATAATTAAATTTATTTTTATATGAACAAAGCTTTAGGCCCCAATGAAGATGTTAACTCTACCAACAACAGAGTAATAATGAGATCTTTCAGTTTTCAGTTGTATTTCAAGAAAAGAATGCTAGAAACCAAAATAAATCTCCAGATCAGTTTTCTTGACATTGGCTTTGGCTGTTTGTCTTCAAGTTTTCATATTCTGGTCATCATTACCTAAGCAAATTAGTTTTGTAGATCAATGTCTGTGTCTTCTCCTTTCTATTCTTTTTATCACTTGAATATATCTCATGCTTTACTGTGGTCCCAGTGATTTCAGAGGTTCTGAGAGAATATTAAAAGAAGACTAAAAATATGAAGAGTTAACCTTTGTTTTTACCAGCTCAAATTTGGTGAAACCACAACAAATTATTATTTAGAGTAAGACTCTAACATCTACTAATCAGATGCTAGCTACAAAATCTGTGTCATCCTTGCAAAGTTGGAAGACTTATTTTACAGTATACTGACATAGGCCATTTGGAATTGTGATTCAGACTTAGGTCTGGCTGCCTCTGTAGATCATATATCTTTTACATCAAAACTGGACAAGGAAGAAGCACAGGAGAATATTTTCCTTTTATTAAACATAGATTATTTTCTCATTCAATGTAATCTGAATAGAGTTTCCTCTTCCTCTGCTTCTCCCAGTTCCTACCTACCTCCTCTCTCATCTTGATCCACTCCCTTTGTGATTCTCATTAGAAAAGAACAGGCTCTTAAGAGATAATAGCAAAACATAGCAAAATAAAATATAGTAGGGTAAAACAAAAAGTGCCATATCAAAGTTGAATAAGTAAATAGAAAATTAAAAGAGCCCCAAGAGAAAGCACAAGAAGCAGAGACCCACTTGTTTACAAATCTGGGAGTGCCACAAAACTACAAAACTGAAAGTGATAGTATGTATGCAAAGGACCCGGTACAGACCTGTGGAGGCCCTGTGCTTGCTACTTCAGTCTCTATGAGTTCATATGAGATTTGCTGATTTTTACTTATTTTTGTATACTGAACTCTCCCTGTATCTCTGAAATGAAGCCTACTTGATAATGGTTATTGAGCTCTTGGTCAATAAGTGTAGTATAATTGGCATTAACTGTGATAAAATCCCTGAAAGAAGATGGTTTCTCTTCTTTCATCCCCATGCTCACATCCCCATGCTCGACAAAAGAAGTCATGCCTGATGCCAAAGCCTCCTCTATGAGTGTTGTGAAATCCTGGGCAAATGTAAAATGTAAGTTGCTTAAGCCTTTGGCAGAATTGGCATTGTGGCATCTGCCCTGAGCCCAAGGGTCATTAGCTCCAGGGGAGATATGGGAGATGAACAATTCTGGGGCCATGTTAAGGTTTGTCCAAGCCTCAATATCCTATCTACCCAGGCTGAGCTTACAGAAGTCGGGATACAGATTGGGCCACCAGGAGTTGTTTGTGCTGGCAGTGGTATGAGACAGGATCCAGATGATCTCTCCACATGCATTTAGGACCACCCAGGTCTGCTTAGAGGGTTGGTGTGGGTTGTTAGGGTGAGGACCTAAATTCCTGGTGACCATTTTCAGGAACATCAAGGTTATTGGAGTTTTTAGCAGCATCTGTAAAACAAGGCGGCGGGGGTGATATCTCAGCAGGAGGCTGGTGCTCCTCTCTGGACAAGGGTGTGTTAACAATTTTTAAAAGCTGCTCCGGAAACCATCTGGGTATAGAATTTTCTGAGTCATAGATGCAGGCTGAGCCTCTGCCCCAAATGAGAGCAGGGTCTGGTCCCTTTTCATTGTTGGTTAAGGGGTCTCTCCAACATACATGATCATAAGAGTCCTGTGAGCATGGGTGCCAATGACGATCTACCGCTGTCCTTCCCCCTTGATCGAGGGTAAGGACATTGAGCAGGAACAGAGTATGATTAAGCCTGCTTCAGGGAGTGGGGCCACGTAGGCCTCGTGGATGTCTAGAGCCTTTGGAGTAGGGACTGGAGCGTTTGATGAGCTCATTCTATAATTCCTTGCCCTTGAGGGTTGTATGAAATGCCAGTAACATGTTTTATTTGGAGAAGGTTACAACATTTTTGAAATTTAGCTCCCGTATATCCCGGTCCATTGTATAATCCGGTGGGGGGGGCGGGGCATTACAGAGACGCATTGCAGGATGTGAATTCTCACATCCCGAGAAGCCTCTCCTGTAAGAGGTGAGGCATAAAGGAATCCAGTAAAGGTATCCACAGTGACATGGATATACTTAAGTTTACCAAAGGCGGGGAAATGGGTGACGTCCATCTGCCATCGATCATTGGGAACCAGTCCTTGGGGGTGACTCCCAGATGTGGGACTGGTGCCGAGATGGTGCAAGTACCACATGCTTAAACTATCTCTCTAGCTTGGTCCCTGGTTATCTTAAACATCTGACGCAGGGTGGAGGCATTTAAATGATGAAGTGCATGAGCCTGTTGGACTCATGCAAACTGAGAAGGAAGGACTGGTGTTGTGAGCTTAGTGGTTGCATCAGTGACAACGTTGCCCTCCGTGAATGACCCAGGAAGTCCTGTGTAGGCTCTTAGGTGTCCGATAAAAAATGGGGAATTCCTTTGTCTAATGAGGGTCTGTGTTGGGGAAGTCCTGTTATTTGCCTGTGCATTTGTCAATAAAGTACTGTCTGGCCAATAGAAAACCTAGATAGGAGGGACTAGGAGTCGAGGAGGATTCTGGGAAGGGGAAACACAAGAGAGTCAACATGTGACGCCATGGGGGTAGGACGCCGGGAACTATTCTCCGGTAAGAAACATACTTAGATTAACAATTATGGGGTAATTACTTAAGGCAGAGCTAGCCAGTAAGAGACAAGCAAGGCCAACAGCTTCATAATTAATATAGCCTCCTGTGTGTTTATTTGGGACTGATGCGGCTCTAGAACCAGGCTGGCGCGGCAGAGCCCAGGCGGCTGGTGGGGGATAAACCAAAGTGGCTAGCAAAAGGAAAAGCTTCTCTTAACAGGTCTGTATTTTGGAGAACAGCTGAAAAGCTGTAGAATTAGCTCTAATAGAAGGGACCATTTCAAGAAGGGGAATGGAGGGAGCCACATATGCACTATTTGTATATAATTTTAATGGGGTGGATGGTAAAAGATTAAATACCTGAAGGATTGCATGCAATTCCACCAATTGAGTGGAGGTGTAGGAGGTGGCTAGGGAGGTAACTTTATTATCAACAATATATGCAGCAGTGCCATTGGAAGAGCTGTCAGTAAAGGCAGTGAGTCCTTCTTTATGTGGTCTGGTGGCTGTCACCTTAGGGAAAGTAAAGGCATGTAGCTGAGCAAACTGAATAAGAGGATCATCAGGATAGTGATTATCAATCTCCCCAGAGAAAGTAGAGCATACAATAGAACAATCATCATTGTTTTGAACAGCCAAGTGACTTGATCAGCTGTATAGCAGACAATGAGAATATTGGGGTCCTTACCAAAGTATTGCTGGGCCAGCTTTTGGCCCTTTATAATCAAGCTCACTGTTAGGGAATAGTTGATTAGCAAGAACCTTGGAGGGCTTGGAGTTAAGGGGGACCCAAAGAAGTGGATGGCCAGTATGAGGCTGCTTTCTCTGCCAGAAGACTCCTAAGGGGGTGTGGCTGGTTTTGCAGACAATGAAGTGGAGAGGAAGCCGAGGGTCATGCTGAAAGGAAGTCTGAGAAGAAATAGCCCGCTGTATTGCAGCCAGGGCCTGTCTTTCATGTTCTGTTAGAATGCAGGGTGAAAGGGGGTGTGAGTCACCATTTAACAGGTCATATATAGGAGCTAAAACATTGGGAGGAATGGCAAGATAGAGCTGCAAAAATTGTAAATTGCCAAGGAGCTGCTGAAAATCATGAACAGTCCTAAGGCAAGAAAGGTGAAACTCAATTTTTGGTGTATAAACCTGCCTGCCTTGGAGTTCGAACCTGGGATATGAGTAGAGTGGGTGAGTCTGCACCTTTCCAGGGGTGATCTTGGGTGCTGCCTGAGTTGAGGCTTGTTGGAGATGGGAAAAGCAGTCTAGGGCCTCTGCTTCCGTAGGGGCAGCCAATAATATATCGTCCATGTAATGGAGGATGTAATCCTGGGGCCAGGCTTGGCGGGTAGGGGCTATAACTTCAGTCACAAATTTTTGAGCTATGGCTGGGACTGTTGACCATACCTTGGGGCAGAACTCGACATTGGTTGCAGTCCATAGGGCCCTGGAAATTTATTTGAGGAAGGCTAAAGGCAAAATGGTGACAGTCCTCAGGGTGGAGGGGGATGGAGAAAAAAACAATCCTTTAGGTCTATGACAATTTTGAAAAGGTGGGTGGGGATGGCAGCGGGGGGAGGGGAGCACCAGCTGTAGCGCTCCCATGGGAAACATGACCTTATTAACAGCCCTTAAATCCTGGAGCAGTCTCCATTTACCCGATTTCCTTTTGATTGCAAAGATTGGGGTATTCCAGAGTGAGGAGGAAGGTTCTATATGGCCAGTGGTTAACTGCTCCTGCCCTAGTTGTCTTGCCGCTAAAAGCTTTTCCTGGGTAAGCAGTCACTGGGCAACCCAGATAGGAGGTCTGTCCCTCCAATTGATCTTATTTGCATATCTCTGGGGAGCAGGCAAGCAAGTGGCCACTAGGAAAAAGATGGGTCATGAAATTCAAGGCCTGTCTGGCACCTTGGCATGAAATCTGAATAGGATTTTTAATGCCTTGATTATGTCTTCTGAGACCCCATCCCGGGAGGAATCCTTGTGAGAGCATTTGTTTGGTAATGACCTCGCTTGGGCTGAACATAAAAACATTCATCTGGGTGAGGATGTGTCTCCCCCAGGAGTTTATGGGAGGTCGGGGGACTATGAACGAGGTAACCGTGCCTGAATTGCCCTCAGAGTCTGCACAGTGCAAGGGGCAGGAGCTGATTTTGGGATTATTAGAATGTTCAGTGCCTTGAAGATGGGTAAAGGATGTGGTGAGCGGCCAAGATTGTGGCCAGTGTTTGGAAGAAATCACAGTGGCATCATCTCTTAAATCAAGGAGCCCCAAGAATTCCTTTCCATCTAGTTTAAGTTTAAGCATGTGCCAGGAGGGGTAATTTTTTGTGTTCAAAATGCATTCACAATCCCTAATTCACCTGGCTGTCTGTAATTCTTAAACGAGGGATTGGTAAGGGGGACAATAGGCAAGAGCAAGAGCTGTGGCATAGGTTGAGAAGGAGAGACATGCATAAAGCCTTGTGTCCTAGCCAAAACAAAAATCTCTTCTGTGTGGTTGGGAGCAACAGGAGTGGGGATTACCCGAAGGCACTTTAGAGAATGAGACACTCTTCCTATAATCAAGCCAAATAAATCTTGGGGGAGGGTCCAAACGTGCCAGTTGGCAGGGCCTTGATGCCCTCCTCTGGTGTCAATATTGTATAAGTGGAGTCACAAAGGTCCAATCCTGGGCTGCCGGTTATGGCCTGCCAGAGTTGGGAGATGGTGGGATGTGTTGTGGGTGATATTGGGTTGATTGTTGGGGGACGAACTCTATCATGCTCCTGGGGTTCTTCTGGGGATTGGGAGTTGGTGGCTGCCCCCATGGGAAGTTTCCAAACAGCCGTGATAGCAGAGGCTGTCCCTGTGAATCAAAACTGGATCTGCATTCCACCCGCCAGTGGTAGTTACCTTTACAGCAGGGGCAAAGAGTGGTAGACAGGGGACGTGGCAGCCCCCCAGGAGGGGAAGCTTGGGTAATGGAGCATCCTGGTCGAGAAGGCTTAGCTTGCTTGGGTTGAGGACATTCTCTCTGAAAATGCCCAGGCTGTTTGAAATTAAAGCAGGCCTTAGTGGGCTGCGATAGACCTGTTTGTTAAATAGCTGCCCCAATAGCCAAACCTAGAGTATGTGCAGTTCCCACGTTTGAGCAAAGGCCAACGTACTTGGCCAGAGGCTTGGTACGTTGATGTTTTCGGACTTCCAGATGATCAAGAGAGAGGCCTGTGCCAGTTGGGTGAATTCCTTAGGGGTAAGCCACCCTTTGGTAAAGGACTCCAGTGATGGGGGAAGTCCTGTGATTCTGTCAATAAAGCACTGTTGGCCAATATGGAAGTTAGATAGGTGGGACTAGGAGTCCAGGAGGACTCTGGGAAGGAGAAACACAGGGAGTCAAGATGTAATGCCATGGGATAGGAAGCCCAGAACTATTCTCCGGTAAGAGAAATACTTAGATTAACAATTATGGGGTAATTACTTAAGTCTGAGCTAGCCAGTAAGAAACAAGCAAGGCCAACAGCTTCATAATTAATATAGCCTCCTGTATGTTTATTTGGGACTGATACGGCTCTAGAACCAGGCTGGCGGGAAGGCTTTCTCTCAAGGAAAAAGCTTCTCTTTACACTCCAGGAGAGTAAATGGAGCAGTGGGTCCATAAGAGGATACTGAAGACTTTAATTTTTCCAATATCTTAATGTCAAGGGGATGGAAAATGTAGTGTGAGGTCAATTCTAAATGGACCTCCCTCTCGGGTGGTGCCGCCTATGCTTCTCTGCTGTCTGGGGAAGGTTCCTCCCCAGAGTCTGCCTCCTGGTCCATGGGCTCTGGGTCAACATTGCCACTGTGAAGGGAAAGAGGGAATGCTAACACTGATTGGTTTGATTTTGGTTTTGTTTTTGAGGGGCAGGTTAAGATCTGGGGGAAGGGAAAGCTTGTTTAATTCTGTTTCGAGTGCCTGTAAGGCTCTCAACAGATTAACCTGCTCCTGTTGATTCTTTACAAGCTTTTAAAGGGAAATGAACTCTGAGGTGACCTTTCTCCATGCTGCGGATACACTGGGGTGTCCAAAGATCTCATCAAGGTCAGTATAGCGAGGAGGAATCTGGAAAGGTGAAAAATCAGAGGGAGGGAGTGCTTCGGAGGGAGAGGGCAATTGCTGAGCAGAGGCAAGTGTAATAGTGGCAGTTCTGGGTGGGGGGTCAAGTTATTGATCTGACTCATATCTGGATGCCTCCTCTTTGAGGTCAGACTCTTCTCTAGCTGAGAGATTATCCGAATCTCTCACAGGAGCCCCCTTTTTCAAGAAAGAAAGGGATGGGTAAATCTTGTGGGGGCAGAACAGAATCGAGGTAAGGAGGTTTCTCCTCTTGGGCCTCATTCCCCATATTGATTATGACTGAGAAAGGAGGGGAAGTGTCACTATTAACACGTAAGGGTCCTTCCTCGTGAGAAAATGCTTTAGTCACAGACGGGGCCTGGATGAGTCATCTTTAAGAGAGTGCTCCCCCTCTGATACTAATTTTTGAAGGTCCGGCCATTGTGAAGTTGTTTTGGGGATGCCATGAATTAGATTCCAATAACAACTAAAGGTGCTGACAGGGATTTTTTTTGTGGGTCAAACACCCTATAATAATCCTGAAAGCATTCACCAACCCTGCGACAGGTCTTTTCATCAATAGTTCCCTTTTCTGGGAAGCAAGGCAGACAGTAATCAGAAAGTTAAAGAATTGTTGCAGGATCTTTCTTTCTAATCCTAGTTCCTCATATCTTGAGGGCTTCTTTGAGCCCAGAAATGAGACTTTTTTGAGAAATTGCTTGTCCCATCACTTACCTCACCTTAAGATCTGCACCATTGGTCACCACCACATCTTCTTTCCCTTTTGGCGGGCCACTGAAATGAAAGCAGTGCCCTTCTCTCCGTGAGCAGCAACTCTCTCCTCATTGTCCGACTTCAGACTGTGTTGGGTGCCACCTTGTCCTATCCAGCGGGACAATCAACATGGGACTGGGAACGCCTAGGAGGGAGATGGGGGACAAGAGAGACGAGAAACAGACACATAGACAGTATTCTGATCAAGGTGACAAACTTTTTTTTTCCCAAGGGGGTTTATAAAGCATTGTAGGTGGGAAGTGAGGACGGGAGGAAATGGGGGGGGTACTGCAGCTGCAAGGAAGCTGGCAGGGCAAGAGGTCAGTGGGAGGGGTAGAACATCCTGTGTTGCCTGGTAACCTAACGTAGGGTCTGAGCCCATCTTTTACAACCCACCGTCTATTGCTCAAGCCTATAGTTTGACGGACTAGGTAGTATTTCCATTAAGCTAGTCTTTAACTGACAGGTAAACCACAGGCCTGTTTCTAGGGAATTGCTTCCTATCTGAAGAGGCAGCATTTCCGAAATGTGGCTGGAAGTCACGTCTTCTCTATGAGGATGTGATGATGCTAGGGTTGGAGTATGGCAGAGGTCCCTGACACATGTTCATAAAAGAAATTGGTCTGTAATTTTCTTTCTTTTTTGGGTCTTTCTGTGGTTTGGGTATAAGGGTAATAGCATCCTCATAGAATTGTGCCAGGAGCATATTTTAGTGATAGTTGAATTGTATAAATCTGAGTTGTATTACTATTATCTTAAACTACATGATTTTTAATCACTTTCTTGCTGTGTGATAGCTTTTTTTTTCTCCTTGTTTTCTGATCTTTTCTTCTTGATTAGACATCTAGCTCCAAGGAGCTTCAATCTAACATTGGTGAATTAGAGCCAATGCCACTACTTTATTGAATTTGCTGTGTCAGACAGCCGGCATAGTGGGGGACTTTGATTTAATCTCTCTGTGGTTATGTTTACAAAGATGTAGGCACCAAATATTTAGTAAGGTGAAAATTTGAGCAGAAGTATAGGCATTCTTTTATCTTCAACCCTGAGTGAAAAGCTATTGTTTTCTGCATCAACAGGGCTCAGTATGCAGGAAGACTGCTTTCCTCTTGCTTAGCAGGGTGTGACATGGACATCATCACAAAGGTTATTTGAGGTTGGACTTGGCACCATCAAGGAGTCAAGAAATACAGGATGATTTCCCAAAATGGGAAAAGGAGTCCAGAAAGAAGTGTCTGAAGATGGCCACACTTTGGGATGGCTGAGTTGCCACCTGACAGAACATGATCTGCAGAATGGTCCTTTCTATTCTGGAGATGCTGAAAAGTAGTTAATGAAACTGAAAAGTAGAGCATATGAATCAATTTCATCACTTTGTACTCATCGTTAATTATCTTCATTCACACATCTAAAAGTAATTACACATGAATAAAAGAATTGGTGAATTTAAATTATAACTACTTTAAGGGAGCTGAGAAGGTTAATTTTATGTTAAGCCATTTGCTTCTGATAATTAGTTTGATGATACTGAAGTTCATATAAAGTAAATGGGGTTGAAATATATTTAATTCAAATTAAAATAAGATAAAATATGCTAGAATAAAGCAGTGGTGATTATATGTTAGATTTGGGAGAGGAAGAAGGGAAGACTGACTTCAGAGGGCATGTGGGCATGCACACAAATAGTGGTGATTCTTTTATAATTAGGGATTGTTAAAAAATAGCAAGCTTTGTTCTATCAGAAAAATGTGGAGGTGATTGATTAAACCAAATTTTTCTCTTCTTATTAAAGCTTTTAGGGACCATCTCTGTACCAGATGAATAAAAAACTTCTACAAAACAGAGCATCACCCATGTACAAGCAATGAAGAGGGAGCTTACTTTTTATTTTTATATTCTTTCTGTTTTATTTGTTGAAATGTCTTATTTGCATAACAAAGAACTATGGAAGGTTGGGTATCATACCCTTATAGAACCTATAGACCTTATCACTAAGTGTATACATGGTGCAGTCTCTTAGTAGGGTCAAAAATGTAATCACCTTTGCGAATGGATTTCTGTATTTTTTAAATTTTAGACTTGTTAAATTTCATTCTATGTCTTGATATCATATCCATTTGATATGTATCCATGTAGGAATAATGTTCACTGGGTGGAGATATTCTTTCATTATTAAGCAAAATTATTTCCTTATCTCTATTAATGTTCTTCCCCTTAAAGTAGATTTTGTTTAATATTTATGTAATCACAGTAGACTTCATATGCTTCTATTTTTAAGGTGTAGTATAGGACTATATTCTGAATCAAACTCCACTACCTTCAGGAATACTGCTGGGGGAACTCATACAAAAGCATCACAGTTGGGGCTGTTGACTATTTAGCTTCCCTCATAGAAGAAAAGAGCTGGAGGGTCTTGGGACTCTCGTTGTAGTATTCAGACACCCCTCCCAACCAGTTGTATACAATTCTGTCCTAATGTCATATGGCTTAGTGGTCCTGGGAGGGTGGCTAGAGGACATGTGTAGGAAAGAAGCCACAAGGAAGCCATCACTCCTGCTGGGTGTAGACCTTCCAGGGTGGCTTCTTTAAAGTCACCTTTGCTCCTGCTCAGTAAGTAAGCCTAGTAAATGCATTGGTTCCCTAGAGAGAACTTGGGTGGAATTGTATTGAGATTGTTGGTAGGAATTTGTGGGAGGAGTAGGTGCTGTTTATGTTTCTCCTAGGGAAGGGATTTTAGGAAAATGTGGTGTATTTTGCTTCCACTTATTTTACTTTTCATATGTTATGTCTTTATAACTAAAGTTTACCCTTTTTGTCAACAAATAGTTGTTTTTTTAAAACAATTTGACACTATTTTTAATTGGAGTAAATTTAGTATTTTTAATTATACATGCACAATGAATATATAATTACTGACATACCTGAATTTGCTTACTTGTTTACATACTTGGCTTATATACTTTTCATTTCATTTGTGTTCCTTGTATATTTTCTATTATTTCATGTTAACCATGGTCATTTTTTCTCTAAATCCCTTTGTGTTTCATTTTATTTCAGTGATTACTTTAGGGATTGTAACGCACATCCTTATCACGACTTGCCTTGAAGGGGTATGCTTATTTTTTTATTTTTCCTCCTTTTTTAAAAACTTAAATTAGAAACAAGCTTGTTTCACATGTCAATCCCAGTTCCTCTCACTCCCCTACCCCTTTGTCCCCTACTAGCCCATCCCTTTTCTGCACCCCAGGGATTGTGAGGCCTTCCCAGGGGAATCTTCGAAGTCTGTCATATCATTTGTAGTAGGGCCTAGGCCTTCCCAAACAGGTACACTTTTTTTTTACATTATGAACACTGGCATTTATTGGTGAATAGTTAACACAAAGGACTGTTTCAACAAACAGGTTAAAGATTACCAAAGTCTGCAATATATTTTTAAATGAGTGACAGAAGATGATTTCAAAAATAAATTTCTGTGCCAAAGAGTTCATTAGAAAACCACCATAAGAATATAATAGAAAACAACATATTGATCCATTGAATATGCAAAGGTAATTTACATGGATTTACTGTTATATGGGTACACTTCTTACATGTGAAATTTTCATGTGCTTCTCAGAGGTTCACATGCTAAATTTTGGTGCAGGTGATGATGTTATTAGGAGGTAGTGGAATATTCCAAAGGTGAATTGCAATGGGAGGGGCTTTGGTTACTGGGAAAGAAGGTTGTAGAACATTTATTCTTTCCTTCTTCCCTCCTTACTCTTTTGTGTTTTGGCTATGGGGTAAAAAGCTTGGATAGATCACAGACTCCCACCACGATGTGCATCCTCATCTCAAGCCTAGAGTAATGTAATAGTGTATCTTGGATGAGAACCATTGATGTAAGCATGAATGAGGATGCTTTATCATTGCTAGTTAGGTCACACACTTTTATTGTTGGGAAGGTAATAAGCTCTTCCTGATCTTTATGGTAGCAATATGTTTTATATGCCCACATGTCATAAAGTTTATCTGGTAATATTATTACTTTTGCTATGAGAGGTCCTTTATTTCACCTACAAATTGTTAAAGATGCTTACCTACCATTTTATAATTCTAGCTTTAGTGAATTATTCTACCCTGGATATTTATAATTGTAATATGCTATCTTACTTTGGCCATTAAGAGGCTTGTTTTTAACTTCTTATAATGTACATTTGCTAAAAATGAATTATCTTTAAGTTGCCCTGAAAATGTCTTTATTTCACCTATGGTTTTAAATGGTATATTTGTGAGATGTAGAGATCTAGGAAGATTACCCCCCATTTAATTCAAGTGTTTTGCCTTCTGGATTCTGTTGTTGGAAGAAAAATTGTTTGTAATTTATATTTATGATTTTCTGAACCCCTTTCCATTCTGACCTATACTAGGGTTTTTCTTGTCATTACAGCTCAACATGTTGAGTAGGATAGAGGTGTGATAGATATTTCTGTCCTCAGTCTTATTTTCACATGAATTGCTATTTCTAATAAAATGTAGAAACAGTTGAGTTTGTTCCATAGACCCTGGAGGCATTGTTAATTGTGCTCTAGCTTTGAGGGAAGAGATTGTAGAAGGACTAGGGGGAGAGGAAGAAAATGATCAAAATATATTTACATTTAAAATTGTTTTACATAATAAAAATAAAACAGACAAGAAAATAATAAATAATAACAAAAAGATGTAAAAACCAAAAGGAAGACATAAGTTAATTTTGGATGAGAAATAATCTGTCTTCTAGATGCCACAACTCTGTTACCGTCTAATCCTCAGATTAGATGCATCACAAAAATTTCCCATATTTCTTACTTTTGAGAACATTTTACAACAGCAGTGTGTGTTTGTCATTTGTCACTTCAAGAACCATACGTTTTTTCTTTCTCTTTTACAAGGCTGTAAACTATTTCACACAACATTGAATTGCTTTTGTCCCTCTTAGATGAAATTCTCTAGAAAAAAAAACCAAACTGAAGATTCTTGTTTGAGTAATATGTTAAAAGAATACACTTTGTTAACCCTGAAGTCAACAGGTAATGAGAAAACAAAAAGAGAAAAAAAACTAGATTCACTGAGGCCTTCTCTCAGTAGACACAGAAAGTAAAGATGGCTACTAGTGACAGGTGGACCTTGATGTATCCCCAGTTAGATACATGGTGACTTGCTCCAAATCCTCTGCTCGCTCCTTCCACAGCTCTTTCTGGGGTTTGGGCTATGTCTGTATGTCTCCAAAACATCCAGATGCACAAGGTAATACAAAGGATGTATTGTGGAATGCCCTAAGGGACCTACCAGGGTTTTGTGTCTTTGCTCAATTACTTTCTTGGTTGTGATGCCATCTGTAATTTAAGTATTCTTAAATATGATTTTATATTTTATTTTCAGAAATGTTGATATACTTGAGGTGATTCATTGTATTTTAATCCTTGTCTTTGTGATCAACAAGCTGACTTTGAAGGGTATCCTTTACACGTTTTATAGCCTTGGCATAAGAAAAACCTGATAAGTTGGTTTCATCAATTCAGATATTAACTAAAAATATAGTATGGAACTAAAAAGGAAATATGAATATTGTCTTCAGAGATTTTGGAGTCAGGAGAACAATGGTTCCTTCATAAAAATCCTCCATAAAAGCAATGGTGTCTGATGTGGGATCCTGTCCCTCAGGCTAAGTTGGCTGTATTTACATGTTCCCATGACCTCTGTCTGGTCCCTTCTCTTAGAACTTCATTTCTTGCTTTAAGTTGTCATTGTGTTTAAATGAACAAAAGGTTGTAGGAAGTCAATATCAGCATACATATTTGTGCCTTTCTTTTTTACCCTTTATTCTTTATTTTATTCTTTTCTAAAATTTTTTATTTAAATTAGCAACATGAATGTTTCACATGTCAATCCCAGCTCCCTCTCCCACCCCTCCTCCCTAGTCCCTCTCCCAGCCCTCCCAGCCCCCCACCCAATCCCCACATTCCCTAGGGAGGGTGAGGCCCTCCTTGGGGGGAATCTCCAAAGTCTGTAATTTCATCCAGGGCAGGACCTAGGACCTTCTCCATGTGTTCAGGCTGAGAGAGCATCCCTCTCTTTGGAATGGGCTCCCAAAGATCATTCATAAACAATGATAAACACTGATCTACTACCCAAGGCCCCTCACTGAGACTACATTCATGGAGTCTGTTGGCCTCTCTGGCATCAGTCTGTGATTCAAGAGCTCCCCCTTCTCTGGTAAGCTGTCTTTGTGGGTTTCACCATCATGGTCTTGGCCCCTTTGCTCATCACTCCTCTGTCTCTGTCACTAGGTTCCAAGAGTACAGTTAAGTGTTTAGCTGTGGGTATCTGTCTCTGCTTCCATCGGTCACTGGATAAAGGTTCTAGGATGGCATATAAGGAAGTCATCAACCTTACCATCAAGGAGGGTCAATTAATGTACTCTGTCCACTATTGCTTAGTTTGCCAGTTGGTGTTATTCTTGTAGATCTCTGGAGATCTCACTAGTGTCAGCTCTCCTCAAGCCTATAATGACACAGTCTCTCATCCTGTTCTCCTCTATTCTTACCTCGACTCAATCTTCCTGTTCCCCTATACCTTCTTCTCAGGTCTTCTTATCCCCCTCTCTTTTTCCTGGTTCCCTCTCTCCTCCCCTGATGTTCCCAATCTGCTCAGGAGATCTTGCCTCATTCCACTTCTCTGGGGTATCATGCATATATCTCTTGGGAAACTCCCTGTTTCCCAGACTCATTGGCACTGGGAATGTAGGTTGTCACTCTCCTGATCCATGTCTAAAATCCATATATGAGTGAGTACATACCATGTTTGTCTTTTTGTGACTGGGTTACATTACTCAGGATGGTTTCCTCTAGTGTCATACATTTGCCTGCAAATTTCAAGATTCCATTGCTTTTTTCCACTGAGTAATACTCCATTGTGTAAATATACCATATTTTCTCTATCCACTCTTCAGTTGTGGGGCATCTAGGTTGCTTCCAGGACCTAGCTATTACATATAATGTTGCCATGAACATAGTGGAACAGACATCCTTATTTTGTGAATGGGTGTCTTTTGGGTATATGCCTAAGAGTGGAAATGCTGGGTCTTGTGGTAGACTGAGTCCCATTTTCCTGAGGAATCGCCACACTGATTTCCAAAGTGGCTGTATGGGTTGGAACTCCTGCCAGCAGTGGAGGAATGTTCCCCTTTCTCCATATTCTCTCCAGAACAAACTGTCATTGGTGTTTTTGATTTTAGCCATTCTGACAGGAATAAGATGATATCTCAGAGTTGCTTTGATTTACATTTCCCTAATGGCTAATGATGTTGAACACTTTTTCAAGTGTCTCAGCCATTTTACATTCCTCTATTGAGAATTCTCTATTTAGTTCAGTCCCCCATTTTTTAATTGGATCTTTTGGTGTTTTGGAGACTTGCTTATTGAGTTATTTGTAAATTTTGGAGATCAGCCCTCTGTCAGATGTGGGGTTAGTGAATATCTTTTCCCAATCTGTAGGGTGTCTTTTTGTCTTGCTGACTTTGTCTTTTGCCTTACAGAAGCTTCTCAGTTTCAGGAGGTCCCATTTATTAGTTGTGGATCTCAGTGTTTGTGCTAGTGGTGTTATATACAGGAAGCTGTCTCCTGTACCAATTCATTCAAGGGTACCTCCCACTTTCTCTTCTAGCAGGTTCAGTGTGGCTACATTTATATTGAGGTCTTTGATCCATTTAGACTTAAGTTTTGTGCATGGCAGTAGACATGTATGTATCTGACGTCTTCTACATGCCAATATCCAGTTATGCCAGAACCATTTTGTTGAAGATGCTATCTTTTTTTCCATTGTATAATTTTAGCTTCTTTGTTAAAAACCAGGTGTTCATAGGTTTGTGGATTAATCTCAGGGCTTTCAATTCAATTCAATTGGTCTACTTGTCTATTTTTGTGCTAATACCTAGCTGTTTTCAGGACTATAGCTCTATAATAGAGCTTGAAGTCAGGGATGGTGATGCCTCCGGACGTTTCCTTGTTGAACAGGGTTGTTTTGGCTATCCTGGGTTTTTTGTTTTTCCATATAAAGTTGAGAATTGTTCTTTTAAGGTCTGTGAAGAATTGTGCTGGGGTTTTGATGGGGATTGCATTGAGTCTATAGATTGCTTTTGGCAGGATTGCCATTTTTTTACTACATTTATCCTACCTATCCAAGTGCATGGGAGATCTTTCCATTTCCTGGTGTCTTCTTTAATTTCTTTCTTTAAAGAGTCAATGTTCTTTCTATACAGCTCTTTCATTTGTTTGGTTAGTGTTACCCCCAGGTATTTTATGTTGTTTGTGGCAATTGTAAAGGGTGATGTTTCTCTGATTTCTTTCTCAGCCCTTTTATCGTCTGTATATAGTAGGGCTACTGATTTTCTTGACTTGATCTTGTATCCTGCCACTTTGCTGAAGGTGTTTATCAACTGTAGGAGTTCCCTTGTAGAGGTTTTTGGATCGCTTATGTAAACTATCATATCATCTGCAAATAGTGAAAGTTTGACATCTTCCTTTCTACTTTGTGTCCCCTTGATCTCCTTTTGTTGTCTTATTGCTCTAGCTAGAACTTCCAGTACAATATTGAAGAGGTATGGGGAGAGGGGATAGCCTTGCCTTGCTCCTGATCTTAGAGGAATTGCCTTGAGTTCTCTCCATTCAGTTTGATGTTGGCTTTTGTTTTGCTGTATATAGCTTTTGTGATATTTAGGTATGTTCCTGTTATCCCAAATCTCTCCAAGACCTTTATCATGAAGGGGTGCTGGATTTTATCAAAGGCTTTTTCAGCATCTAGTGAGATGGTCATGTGATTTTTGTTTCTCAGTTTTTTATATGGTGGATTACATAGATGGATTTTTGTATGTTGAACCATCCCTGCATCCCTGGAATGAAGCCTACTTGATCATGGTGGATGAATTTTCTGATGGGTTCTTAGATCTGATTTGCCAGGATTTTTGCATCAATGTTCATGAGGGAAATTGGTCTGAAGTTCTCTTTCTTAGTTGTGTCTTTGTGTGGCTTGGGTATCAATGTTATTGAAGCCTCATAAAAAGAGTTTGGCAAAGACCTTTCTGCTTCTATTGCATGGAATACTTTGAAGAGAATTGGTATAAGCTGTTCTTTGAATTTCTGGTAAAATTCTGCACTGAAGCCATCTGGGCCTGGGCTTTTATTGGTTGAAAGGCTTTTGATGACTCTTTGTATTTCCTTAGGTGTTATAGGACTATGTAAATTGCTTATCTGTTCTTGATTTAATTTTGATAAATGATATTTATCCAGAAAATTGTCCATTTCCTTTAAATTTTCAAATTTTGTGGAGTACAGGTTTTCAAAACATGACCTAATGATTCTCTAGATTTCCTCAGTGTCTGTTGTTATGTCTCCCTTTTCATTTCTGATTTTGTTAATTTGCATGTTCATATACTGCCTTTTGGTGAGTTTGGACAAAGGTTTGTCTATCTTGTTGATTTTCTCAAAGAACCAACTCTTTGTTACATTTATTCTTTGTATTGTTTTCCTAGTTTCTACTTTATTGATTTCAGCCCTCAATTTAATTATTTCTTGGCATTTGCTCCTCTGGGGTGAGTTTGCTTCCCTTTGTTCTAGAGCTTTCAGTTGTGCTGTTAATTCTCTAGTGTGAGTAGTCTCTAGTTTCTTCATGTGGGCACTTAGTGCTATGAACTTTCCTCTTAGCACTGGTTTCAAAGTGTCCCATAAGTTTGGGTGTGTTGTGTCTTCATTCTCTTTGAATTCTAGAAAGTATTTAATTTCTCTTTTTTGTTTCTTCTTTGATCCTTTGCATCCTGCCGCCTCCACCAGGATTGAAGCCTCAGTCCATATTTGTGCATTTCTTTGTACCTTTTTTTCCATATGTTTTACTTTGTATATTTTATGATATTTATTCTATTAATATAATGTGATATAATGTGATAATGTAATAGATTGTCAGCTTCAAAAAATTAAATTCCTCTTTGAGTTGTGGAGCTCTCTGTCATCTTTCTTTGAATTTGTGATGGTTTTGTGACTTCTTTGGTCATGGAATTTGGTGAAAGTGACATTACGGAGGTATCTGAGCCTAGTTGTGATGAGACCTGGAGCTTTCTGAGGGATATTTCTATATCTAAATAGTCTATTTATCTATTTATGTTTACCTATATGTGATGGTATTGGCTATCAAACTCAAGACCTTGTGCATGTTAGGCAAGTAATGTGCCAGTTGGTTATATGTCCAGCCTCAAGAGACTAAAGGCCTCCACTTCAGCTTTTAGACAATAGTCAGTCATGAAGTCTGGCATTATATGTGAAGAATATGAACATATATCTCCATATGCCTTGTGCCAAGGTCCCATGTTCTCTCTCAAGCCAGTGAATCCTACCACTTCCACTGTTGTCCATGAGGCAGCGGGCATGTGAGTGAATCTCATTTGTCTGAGCCAATAGGGTAGAATCTCTCTGCAACCATGTTAAAGGATATGACTCTCCCAACTTAGTCCGTCTCTCCCTATCTTAGTCCAGAATCAACAAGACTGTGAGCTATAATAGTTTACATATGGCAACTGCTATTAGAAGATGCTACATTTTGCTGTTGTTTGTCAGAAAATAGGTGTAGTTTTTTGTTTTTTAAACTGGAAAGACTGTTTAAAAGCATTTTATGACTACTGAATTAAAGGCAACAGGAAATTAATGTGGTTAAACCATTTGGAAATGACTCTGTTTTCTCTCTACTAAATTTGGCAAAGATGACAAAGATGAGCTAGATGTCTCCATTTGTACAGTTGTTATGTCTACAATTTCTGGCTCTGCTGTTTAACATTCTTTTTCCACTTTCAATGCATAGGTTTTATGGATATAATTAAAAATTATTAAGCATTATTTCAAACTTTCTGTCTGTAATTTATTATGCATGATTCCAAGTTGACTTTTCTGTGTGAAGGGCTGAGAAATGCAAGGGTAGCCTTTGAAGCTAGTCAGGTCAAGTTTTCAGGTTGGAGTCTTCTGCCTACAGCTAGAAGAATTGATTAAGTTTTTAATCCCTCAGAGTCTCAGTTTCTTCCAGTGAAATAGGATCATTTCCTACTTTGAAGAATTGTGCAATGTTTTTAAATTTTGTGAATGATGATGTGTATCTAACCAAAAGCATGGGCTATTCAGATCGTCCCTGTTTCTTTAGCTTACACATATTTTTAGTTTAGTGTATGAATATATCAAAAAGCCATGGATATTTTCCAACTCAGATGTTAATTTCAATGAGGAATGTTGTGGTTAATTATAGTGTCTTCTTGTCAAAGAGCAGCTTACACTGACTGCTTGCTCGAGATGTCACAATTTCAGCCACACATAATTAACAAAATTTAAAATATTAGCATGTAAATAAATACTTTCTAGGTAGGAAAATTACCCATCAAACACTATACACCTGGCATCACTAAGTGTGCTCCCTTTTGTGGATGCTCAATATATTTGTAGATGAAGGTGAACTTACTATTTTTTTTGTGTGTATGTGCTTACATTGTTAGGTAACAGTGATATTTTATATATATATATTTTGAGCAGTATTGCAAAGTTAAGCTTTGAATATTGTTATGGAGAAAGCCATGAAATTATGCCTATTCTGGGTTTTTGTTCCTAAGTGAATTGAGACAAGCTTACTTAATTTATTATTATTATTATTGTGATAAAAAGTGCATTTTTTAAAATTATGAAGCTGTTGGTCATTTGCTATGATTTCTTATCAGCTGGCTCTGACTTAATTGTTAACCCATAATTGTTAATCTAAATATTTCCATGTGGTCTTCGCTTACCATAGAACAGGGTCCAGACCTCTTACTCCTCTGGCTTCCTACATCGTGACTCGGAAAGTGCATTTTCTACCTTGTGTACAGTATAGTATTGCTAACAGTATACACTTGGTTGAACAACAGACATCCAATTTTTTTTTTTTTGGTTTTTACGAGACAGGGTTTCTCTGTATTGTTTCGGAGGCTATCGGTCCAGCCCGGCCTCGAACTCACAGAGATCTGCCTGCCTCTGCCTCCCGAGTGCCACCACCATCCGGCCAGACATCCAATTTTTTATGATGCAAATTTACTATAATTATCGAATGGAAAGTTTTTCCTTTGTCCAGATTGTAATCTCCAACATCTACCTTTTTATGTTTTTTTATACAAGCTTATTATTTTCTACTCAAGTCTTTGCCATTTGTCCATGTCTAGTCTACAGGTAATGCCTATATACATCTGTCACTCAACTCAGATCTCTGCAGTTTGTCTTTGGTTCCTACATTGGTTTTTATCGTGCATCATAAGCAATTCTTCCAAAACACATGCTTTGTATAGCCTTGCCATTATGTGTTTCTGAACAGTATGTTCCATGCTGCCTACAGCTTTGCTCTCAGTGGCAAACCACTCCAGAGTTTTAGAATATTTTCCATTGTTACCTTTGAAAATTTCCATTTGGAGCCCTGAGTTGTCAGGACCCTCAGACACAGTCTGAGACTATTTCTCACAGTCACATGTGGGTCTCCCTAGCAGTTAGAAGTGGTTAGGCCTAGCAGAAGGTTAAGCATATGGAATCCTGTCTGACTACATGCTTGATAGAGAATAATATGATCTCAGTGCCATTTCAGGGTTTTCAATCACTTAAAATAGATGCTAGGTTTGATATGCTAGTCAATCTCTATCAAGCTATTCAGAAAACCTTGAATCACTCAATTCGGCAAACCTCTGCTTATTATCATTCAATTCCACAAACCGCTGCTCATGTGGCACTTATGATAGCTATTTGAGTGATGAGAGAGAGCTTTAGAATGGCTTTGCTCCTAACATGAACATTTCCCTTGGATGTGTGAAGGTTGATGAACTTAGGCCAAATCATAGCGAGAGGTATGTCAGGTACCTGTTGTCATGCTATTGATAATTTATGTTGCAATTTTATTTTATAGGGCTTTATACTTCTTTCAGGATTCTTCATAAAATCTTTATGAACTAGATGATATATAGAGAAAGGTTTTTTCTTTATAAAAGTCTTCTAATATAGGGTATTGTAAATAGTTAACATTTGAGACAGTAGAGGTATAACTTCCCTCACCACCACTTAGGCCTTTACTTAGTCTTCTAAACTTGATTTTAAGAATCAGTATTGTATACAGTCTAGACACAAATTTGAGTGCCATTACTCTATCATATAAGCATACAGCTAGTGTTTATTGGCTGTCTAATGTGATAGTTTTTCAAACCAGTTCATGTAAGTAATACTTGGGGAGGAATTATGAAAATGCCAATTCCCCGGCACCATTCTCCTAGGTCTTTAATTATTGATCCACTGATCCTAATAATATGCTTTAAAATATATTTATTATTTTTATAGTGGTAAAATATGTTTAAACAAAGGTTGCATCAAAGTTATTTATATATACACAGTTTAATGAACTATGTCTATATTGCTATACAGCTTCCAGCATCAAAAGAACTGAATAATATGTTGCAACATGAAAAATAAAATGACCCAGAGGTTGATAATTGGGGTTCCAGCTTCCAGTTTGAAGATCAGAAAAACAAAGCAGCTGGGCACTTACTCTTACCTCTTCCTCAGACTGAAATGCAATCCTGGCTCCACCAAACCTCAGACTGAAGCCTCTTCTCAGAGTGACTGGAAAATACTGTGACTTCAATGTCTTTCTATCCTGAATGTGGCTGGAGAATGAATACCTGATACTGAAGATCTGCTCCTATCTTTTATACCACTCGAGTGCTTGGATTAAAGGTGTGAGATCCCATGTGCTGAGATCATCTTTGTGTGAGCTGTTCAATCTTGTGTATATCTGGGTGGCTTTGAACTCATGGAGATCTGTCTAACTCTTAATTCTGAGTCTTAGGATTAAAGGCGTGTGCCACCTCCTAGCTTCTGACTGCTGGTATTAAAAGCATGTTCCTGGCTTCTTTGACATGTGGCTGACTTTGCTTTCTGAATCCTCAGGCAAGCTTTAATAAATAGTAAATATCATATCACCACAATATGCTTTTAAATGAAACCGTTGGGGAGTATGAGATGAAGCATTCTAACCTGTTTAACCTGTTTGGTTAAACTTTGATATTATGTGAACTTAGATTTTTGTTAAACATCATAGGAAAGTGAAGGCATAAAACACGATTGCCAGATTCATGATAGAGGGCTAAAAATCAGTTCATAAGGAATAATGAGAGTAAGCTCAGAAGAATAAAAATAAGCAAGGCACATAGGGGATGTATCATTCTTACACACATACATGTTACATAGATAGGTGGAGTAAAAAAGGGTGAATCTGCCAGGCAACTGGAAATTCAGTTGAAGAGAGGGAGCAGGAATTATAAAAGCAAGAGGGGAGGTCAAGATCATGATGGGGGAACCCACAGAGACAGCTGATCTGAGCTAGTGACAGTTCACAGACTGTGGACTGACAGCTAGGGAGCCTGCATGGGACCGACCTAGGCCCTCTGTGTGTGGGTGACAGTTGTGTAGCTTGGTTTGTTTGTGGGGCCCCTAGCAGTGGGATCAGGACCAGTCCCTGGTTCATGAGCTGGCTTTTTGGAACCTATTCTGCATGCTGGGATGCCTTGCTCGCTCAGCCTTGATACAGGGGGAGGAGCTTGGTCCTGCCTCAACTTGATATTTTATGCTTTGTTGACTCCTTCTTTCTGAACTGAAGAGGAAGATAGGGGACAGGGTAGACAGGAGGTGGGTGGAGGGAACATAAAGAGAGGAGGGAGGGTATTGGTATGCAAAATAAGTGAAAAAAATTAATAAAAAAAGAAGAAAAAAGGGTGAGATAAGCAGATAGGTATGAATGAAAGTAGAAGCCACAGAGGGTTGGGTCTAGAACTGGATTGAATAAAGACATGCAGCATTGCTGAGCATAAAGGCCATGACAACAGGATTCTACACAAAAAAGTCTTAGAGCTAAGTAAAAGCAGCATCAGACCTGTTTCTCCGAAGACTTTATAATATTTGATATGGGTGACAATTCATGTTTACATCAGTTACATTTCCCAACTGAACAAATTAAATAAAAAATTAGCAAGGACCAAATATATAAGGCAAAGTTGTGTCATGATTTTCAGTGCAGGGTCATACACCTAGGGCCTTACTCCCCCCCACACACTATACAGAGTTCTAGTCTGCATGGCTTTTGTCCCATGGTTGCAGTGAAACAGCATAGCTCATAGCATTTAATGCATGATCACATGAGTGTGTTCTGTTTGTGAGGTATGCTTCCGTGCAATGCAAACATCAACAGTACTCTACCGAAAGGATTGAGAATGCCTACTCTGGTTTTCTCAAAGCTTATGAACCCAAACATGCATTTGAAATTTTCCAACCTAATCCAGGATAAGAAAAGATCTTGAGCCTTTCTCCCAATTCTTCTTACTGGACCTTTGCCCTCATCACCTCCAGGAACAAAGCCTTTGACAGAGCTGTATGAAGAATGCTTGTTTGACCTTCTGTTAAGTTTAGGATTCAGATTTCATTTTCTCTTGGGTTGAGTAGAGTCTACATATATATCCCAAGCTGGCTTGAGACTATGTATCTCAGGTTGGCCTTGAACTTATGATCTCTGTCTTAGCCTCCTAGGTTCGATGAGTACTACCAACAACTAGTTCAATTTTTTCGTTTATGCTATTTCTTCATTTTCTCAGTTTTTGCAGTTTATATATGTTTGGGAAATGTATTTACACTGAAAAAAGGTATTATCAATGTGGTAGCATGAAAGGTGGAGCCTTTATAAGGTGAGTAGTCAATTGTGGCCTCTTCCCTTATGAAATAGACTATGGCTCTTACTATAAGGCTGCATATGCATCTGCAGGGCGCCACTCTGGAAGTGGAGAGAGCAATTGTCACTAGACAATTGAACACATCAAGGCTGTTTCTTAGAATTTTGAGAAATGTACTTCTGTTATTTATAATTTACTTAGCCTCAGATACTGTATTATAGCAGTACAGTGATCCCAAGTAGTTGTGGCATTGGATGCAATGTGGTATTCACAATAAGTAAAAAATTCCAGTGACATCCTAATCAGTGAGGTATGTGGGCTAAGTGGCCAAAATGTGCCAAGGTTAATTATTAGTTTGGACAACCATACAATGACTATGTAAGATGTTAATATTAGGGGAAATTGGATCAGCAGGACACAGAAACTATGTATTGACTTTGTAAATCGAAAACTGTTGCAAAATACATCATTTAATAAATCATTTTGATGCAATTTTGATTGACTTCCAGAAAAGCAATTAAATCAGATGCTTGTGTTCAGTTTGTTGTTGTAGCTCATATTTTGAAGTTTAGCTATTACCCCATTGCAAGATGAAAGTACAAACCTCCTCAAGAAATGTTCATGATTTGGTATCTGCCCTGTGTTACCACTGTGTTGGTGAAACTGAGATTCTTCTTACAGTTGTAGTCTGGAATGAATGCAAATCCTTCAGGCTGTAGTATATGTATTGGTTGAGGGCTAGTTTTAAAAACCACTCTGTCTTTTGAAGTGTATAGGTAGCGATAAGTAACAAAATTTCCGTTAAAATCACCACACACCAAATTTAGAAAATCTATTCTAAGTTTTTAGAACAGTTATCTCAAGTAAAATCATATTCCTAGAACTAGGTTGTTCTGTTACGTCAAGCTATACTAGTGAGATGGATTAATTTTCACCTTTCTATTCATCAGCAGGTAAGTTAGTGGAGACATTTTTATTTGCATTCAAGTGGACTTGATTTCCTAGAAATTCTAACCTGACCTCCAAAGTGGCAGTTTTCATCATTATCAGCAGCATGTAAAGGCTCTATTTCAACATTTGCACTTGCATTTGCTGCTGCTGGTTTTCTTGATGACAGCCGTTCTGACTGGTGTGATGGATCTCAAAGCAACTTGAACTTGCATTTCTCTGATGGCTAAGGATGTTGAACATACTTAAAATAAATATTAGAGCCATTTGTAGTTTTATTTTAGGGAGCTGTATATTAAATTTGTTGGCTCACTTACTGATTGTGTGGTTTATATTTTTGGCCTTTATTTTTTTCAGTTTGTTATATATTCTAGATATTAATCCTGTGATGATTATTCCTGGTTGCCAGCTTGGTTGTATCTGGAATGAACTACAATCCAGAAATGGAGCTGACACCTGTGATTGGGATATTGAGACTGGAAGGCACAGGTTTTTGGATCTTGAGATGGGAAGACACACATCTTTAGTCCAGATCTTCAGGCTGTAAGGCACACCTCTAGTCTGGGCCACACCTTCTACTAGAAGCCTTTGTAAGAACAATAGAAGAAGGGTTTGTTTGTTCTTTGCCTGCTTGCCCTCACCTTGCTAGAACATCCATTCCTTCACTGCCAAAGGATCCTACTCTTTTGGGTTTCCAGCATATACAGAAGACCAGTTGAGACGCCCAGCCTCAGAGAATTGAGAAACTCCTAAATTCTTGAACTTTCCTTTCACTGCTAACATACACACACATACACATACATACACACACACACACACACACACACACACACACACACACACACACCATAAGTTCTGTGACTCTAGAAAATCCTGACTAATACAAATTCCTTGCCTGATGTACAGTTGATGAATATATTTTCATTTTGTACTTTGTTGTGCAAAAGCTTTTCCATTTTATCTAATCCTATTTTTTCAAATTTGGGGATTATTTCTTCTTCTTTTGAAGAAAGCTTTTGCATATACTTACAATGGGAAGTATTCTGCCTATGTCCAGCAGTTTCAAAGTTTCAGGCCTTACATTCAGGCCTTTGATCCATTTTGAGTTGATGTTCATGAGTAGAGTGTGAGATATGGATCTCATTTCATTTTTTTGTATGTTGAGCTTTTCCAGCAGTTTTTTAAGAGAGGATTTTCCCCAATATTTTGACATGTATGTCAAATTCAGGTGGCTAGGGTAGTGAGGTTTTATTGTTTGGTGCTCTGTTCAATCTGTTTGTTAACATTTTTTGTTTTTTGCACCAGAACACATACTGTTTTTGCTTTTATGGCTCTGTCATAATAGTTCCAGATCAGGTACAGTGATGCTTCCAGCATTTCTCTGTCTGCTTAGAATTGCTTTGACCTTTTGGGTTTTGTAGGTCTGTATGAATTTTAGAAGTATTTCAACTTCTGTGAAAAATATGGTAGGAATTTTGATAGAGATTACATTCAATCTATGGATCACTTTCAGTAATAAAGTCATCTTTACAAGATGAATTCTGCTACTCTGTAAGCATGGGAGGATTTTCCCTCTTCTAATATCTCTTTTACTCTTTCTTTTTATTTATGTGTGAGTGTACATATGAGTAAGGTATGTGTTTGGATGTGTTGGAGCATGCTCACATGTTAATGAAGGTGTTCTTCAGTCTCCAAGTATTTGTATAGTTTACATAATTCTTGCCTTTGGTTTTAAGTTTTATTCCACTATGATCTTATGAGATATTGGGAGTTATTTTTATTCTTTTGGACTTACTGTGATCTGCTTTGTGACCTACAATGTGGCCTATTTTAGAGAAGGTCCCGTGGGCTGCTGAGAGGATATGTATTCTGTTTCTGTTGAGTGGATATTCTGTAACTACTCCTTTGGTGCATTTGATCTTTGCTGTAGTTTATTTCTGATGATTCTATGGTGATTTTTGGTTTGGGTGACCTATCTAAAATGAGAATGAAGAACTTGCTATTACTGTGTTAGTATTTATCTGACCATTTGTATTCATTAGTGCTTTTTAGGAAAATGGGAGTCCCAACACTCAGTGCATATATGTTTAGCATCCTTACATTTTCTTAATAGATTAGTCTTCTATTAGTATATAGTGGTCTTCTTTATCTCTTATACTTATTGATTGAATTCTATAACGAGATCATGTTTATAGTGTGTTTTAGAGTATAATTATATGCTATGCTACTTATTTTATTGCTTGTTTTCATAGCTCTAACTGCTAACATGCCCCGAGGTTAGCACTATGTTACTTCGATATAACCTCATCTTTTGAGACTTTTTTTTAGTTCTTTGCTTTCTCTCACTGAGAACTTCATCAGCCTTATTTTGCTTTCTCTTTCTCAGTCCTAGACACAGTCATTTCCTCTAGGAAGTTATGTCTTTTAACAAGAGAATAGTATTTAAAACTTAGATCAAGTTACAGTCACAGCTACTGGATCTCAACTGCTTCTAGGCACTTTCATTATTAGCCTTTCCTTTCTGTACCTATTGCCCATAGAAGACCCCAAGAGAATGGCTGCTGAATTGAGACTCCCTGAAGTGTGAACTGTACTGAGTTAGGGATCAGCAGTACACCCCAGTGGGCAGATAGTTCCCTGTGCTGCTGAACTGGGATGAAGGGCCTGGAGGGAATGTGGGAGTGTAGCTTATGACTCTTAACCTCTCTATCTGTGTCCCTCCCCAGTATGCTACCCCTTGTCAGGCTATGGCAGAGAAGGACTAGGGAGAGCAAGAGTGATGATGTCTACCGTGAGTTTTGCAGCAGGGAGCTGTGTAGTAGGTCGCACAGGTCCCTGGATAAGCACAAGTGCAAACAAGAGCAAGTTTTTCACACATACCACATAGAGACAATGCTCAGGTAGAGAAAAGGTTGCTACCATACTCTGGGAACAAAACAACAGGGAGTCCTATGTGTTACCTCCCTCCTCTCTTCTGATCAAGGGACTGAGGGTGTACCAGAGGTCTCAGCCACATCTATTTGAACTTCATGTCCAGGTTATAGAGAAAAAACCTTGTTTGTAAGTGAGTTTACAAATTAATTTTTGTTTTTGGAGAGAGTCTTGCCATGCTATCCCAGGCTAGCCTGGAACTTGGGTAGCTGAGGCTAGCTTCAAATTCATGGTTCTTCTGTTTTAGCAACCAAAGTGCTGGTATTACAAGGTGGTGGTTCTTGTATAGCTAAACTTACATATTTAAAGTGAATATGGATGGGACTTTGAGAAGTAGCATGAGATATTATTGTTAAGTGAAGAGTCCTGAATGAGACCTTGGTGAGATCCTGCAACATCCTGTGAGTAAGGCAGAATCTGATTAGTATAATAAGAACAGTAATTATCAGAAAATAAAGTAAGCCTTCTTTCCCCAACGCACACGCATGCACGCACGCACGCACACAAGCCAATAATCAGAAACCTCCCCAAATCTCATTACTTAAACAGAACATGCAGCATAGAGCTTGGTTCATGTTCATGCAACAGATGCTACCTTTTATTATGATTAATGGTATTAATTTGCCGAGTCTGACTCTAATATTCTGTATATGATTAGAAAATCCAGATTCTTTTCAGCTTGCCTCTCAGTTACATACTGTATGTTAATATAATTAATACAAGGAGGCTTTCCCCCATAGCAGGAACTTGCCTAGAGTGGTGTGTGTGTGTGTGTGTGTGTGTGTGTGTGTGTGTGTGTGTGTGTATAAGAACAAAAGACATCTCCAGATGCTGTGTTCTCTGGAGGCCTGACCTTGGGGTTCTTGCCTTCACTATAGGGTCTGAGGCAACTTCCCTGGGGAGAGATGTATTCCTAAATGCTGAGCACACAGCATTATATTATGCCATGTCTGAAATCCAGTGAAGCTTGCAGGCAGCTTTCCATTTTAAGTAGAATGTGCTAATGTAAGCCAAAAAAAAATATGATACCATGGAGAGAAACTACAAAAGGTCAATACATGCGTTTGCCTAATGTGTTGTAAAAAGCTGCTATTCAGTTAATAAGCTGTGGGTCCTCTGTGATTCAGGGAATGAATATTATCACCTGACAGCTAAGCAGAATGGAAACACAGAAGCTGTCAGAATTGGCTTACCTTGGTCCAGGAGACTTTGAAAGGCTGAGTCCTCCCAGGTCCAGGAGACTTTGAGGGGCTGTGTCCTCCCAGCTGCAGCAGCGTTTATGTTTGGTTGCATTTCCCAAGCTTCTTAGTCTGTTAATTGTTCCTGGGAATCTTGACAAGAAAGGGAAATAATTAAGACAAAGCAATTCTCAGAAAAAGGATGCTAGAACATAAATTCAAATCGCCCAAGATAATGCTGGATTGAATTCTAGGGACTGGAAACAGACTCAGTGTTCCATCCAAACCTGAGTCCAGATTCCTACCTCCCAGAGGAACATAACATGGGCCTTTTGTCTCTCAATGCTCTTTTTCCATCAGCCTAGAAAGTCTAATTACTTGTGGGGCACAGTTCTGTACTGTGTTAGAAACTCTGCAATCACCAAAGGAAAATAGTGGATACCCCTATCCTAAGGGCTCCCCAGACCCTGGGAAGGAAGGAGAAAATGTTAAAGAAGTCGAAGAACAAAACAGAATTGGATTTTCTCCAGATTAGTTGCAAAAAAACATACCCAAACCTGTAGAAATTGAAATACTAGGTCGGACAAGCAGGTCAGGGCAGGTGGAAAGACACAAAGCTAGGGCGTAGATTTGTTTGGGTGCAAGATAAAAAGACCTGGCAGTTAATTTCATATATTTGAATGGTGGTGGTCTCGGCAAACTTTGGGTTTGAGTGGTGAGGGCACTCCAGTTCATGAGCATTTGGTCCATCTGTTGGGAATGGAGAGGAACTGACTTATGACCCCCGAGTGTGCCTCTGTCTTCTGGAGCTTCCTCTCTGTATGCATAACCCCTCAGCCACTTTCAGTCATTAACGTCTCCACTGAAATTGCTCTTTCCATCTATGCACTAAGTTTCTCTGGAGCTCACAGGTTCTTGGGCCTAACACTGAGTTAAGAAAACTTATCTCTCATGCCTATGGCATAGATTGAGGTTCTTTTGAGTATTTTATTAAGTATGTATGTGTGTGGTATTGGTGTCTGTAGAAGTGTTGGATTCTCTGTCAAACACTTGGTCCTAGCTGGGAGGTTTTCAATAATTACCTCCCCTCACAGCTCAGGGAAAATTGTGCAAGAAGGGGCAGAAAGATTGTAAGAGCCAGACAGTATGGAGAACACCAAGGAAGCAAGGCCTTCTAAGCACACCAGGAGTGAGCACATACAAACTCAGAGACTGCGGTAAATCTGCACATGGACTGCACAGGTCTGGGCCTGATTAAGTCTGTGATGAAAGTGGAAGCAGACACAAGCCCCAATCTGTAACCAGGAAGCTATTTCTAATTGATAACCACTTGCAAATGAAAACTTAGTTTTCTCTAACAGTCTCCCTGGGTATACACACCACTCTTAAGGCCAGGCCCCATGCCAAGCAGTAGATGGTTAACACAAAACAAACAATAATTCTTATGGAAGTTATTTTTTTCCTTATAATGTTTTTTCAGGGCTTCCCCTCCCCACCACTTTACAAAAAACTAATTGGTCTTTTACTTATATATTATGGCTTCCAATTTTGGGTGTTTAGGGGATTTCTGTGTATGCCAATATGTTTGTTTCGATGCCCATATGTATTTCTTGTGCCTTTTTCTTTTTTGGCTCTTTGTTTTTCTGTTTGTTTGTTTTGTTCAATCAGGTCATTGTTTTTATTTTTAATTCTCTCTCTCTCATAGAAACCTGTTTGGTTTTTGATGGACTGTGCATTCAGGTGAGTGGAGAGGCAGGAGGATCTGGGAAGACTTAGGGGAATGGGAACCATAGTCAGAATATATTGTATAAAAATATGTTTTCAATAAAAAGAATTTCACCAAATAAAGGTTAGTATAGGTGTAAGCCTAGTGAAGATGGGGTGCTTAAAATTTTATGACTTGTTACTAATACCCAGAACTTCTGCTAGCTTGCTGTCCCTCAGCAGGCACTAGCAGGTTTCAAAGGAGTTCTGGGCTTACTTAGTGGCCATCAGTGGCATCTTACAAAGAGGTCACACTCATTTTCAGGGACTCCAGTTTCCTCTGTTTTGACAAGGGAGAGAAAACAGGAATATCAATGATTTGGGGGTATTTAAGAAACACAAAGAACTGCATAGAGAGAGGGTGGAAAGGCTGTGGTCAGGATGTTTTGTATGAGAGAATAAAGAAAAAGAAAATAACAGAATTGTTTTGTGCACCAATACATGATGTATGTTAGAGAAGTTCTTGTGGGCTTATGAGTAGAATACATAGTTTTCAGTGTTGTTTGGATAACTGCTAGTCCATATGACATACAATGCCATTAATTATGAATATGTCCATTTACTTTATACCCAGATGACTAGTCTATTGGAGAAAGTGGTGTATTGAAATTAACAACTATTACTGAATTGGAGTTAATCTGTGTCTTTAAGTCTAGTGGTATGCTTTTATGAAATTGAATGAGGTAGATTTTGCTACATATATATGTAAGACTGCAATGTCATTTTGGTTAATTGTTCTCTTGATTAAAATGAAGGGCCCTTCCCTAAAATAATGAGTGATCAGACCTAGTGGATATAGTAATTGTTTCTATTCTGTATTTACTGTTTAATTTTCTTCATGGGGGCAGCGTTGTGTTTTGTATGCAAGTGAAATGTCTGTATTAATTTGGGAGAGTGTCTTCTTAGGCGATTATTATTCCAGATATTAACTATGGTTAAATGGAAAACACACAGTGTCAGTCAAGAGTGTCAAGGTTGAATCCATAGCTATGACTTGTTAGGTGATCAGATGTGGTCAAATTGCTTAGTTTATTTGTGCCTTCCTTTATGCATGAATTCTCAGTGTTAGTATAAAGTGCCTAGTTAGTGTTTGGTATTAAGAATTATGTGGTGAGATTTTTAAGTTATTGAAGTACAAGTACAGATAGGAATTTAGAAATCTACTTGTCCTGCCTTGTCTGTGCTTCTTTCTCCTTCTCAATGAATCCCTAATGGAAGTAAACACGCAAGGCCAGTAAAGTTCTGTGAGGCATGGCTCATCTCCATCCCTTCCTACATCAGTCCCTGGCATTTATGAGTGAATGGAAGGATGCTCTGTTCTTTCTGTTTGTATGTGTGTGTACCTGTGGATATACATGCAGAGGCCAGAGAATGATGTCAACTATGAGTATCTTCCTCTGTCACTCTTGACCTTGTTATTCCTATGCAACATTGTCTCTCATTGAACCTGAGGTTCACAATGCTGTGTTGACTTGGCTGGGTGGTCAGCCAGCTCATGTCTTTTCTCTTCCAATGCTGAGGCTATAGGTATGCACAGTCATGCCTTGTTTGTATGTGGATGTTGTGGATTTGAACTCAGCTCCTCATGCTTGCACAACAAGTGCTCTTGTACACTGAGCCACCTTCCCATCCCAGATGAACATTTTTTTAATTGCGTGTGGAATGTGAAACTTCCGACTTTCAGCATGGTATCTTGTGGTTATTATTATTAGTTTGGATTTTTTTGAGATAATGCTTCCCTAGGTTGATTTTGAAGTTGCAAGTGCCTTTAACTCTAGCTTCCCAATTGCTGGATTATAGGCATGCCTAGCTAGTCTACAAAATGTATCCCATAAACTGAGTTAACTTGTGATTTGGATTCAGGGATCATGCTGGTTTCTGTTTATGTGCCATGAGCAAAAATGAGAGGAAGAAATGAGAGCACATAGGAGACTTGATGTCAAGGAGATCCTTGTTTGTTGGCATCAACCTGAAATGTGTAAGACACTTGAAACAGGCAAGGGCATGGTGGCAGTATGCAGGACAATGTGCCCTATAAACTGATGTATTTAAACACTTGATCCTCAGTGCTGCTGTTATAGGGGTTTATGCGGCAAGACCTCATTGAAGAAAGTATGTCACTGAATTAGGGCTTTGAGAGTTTAAAACTCACACCATTTTCCAGCTTGCTCTTTTGTTTTGTGTCTGCCATTGAAGACATGAGTTCCCAGCTTGCTGCTCTAGACACCACGGCTGCTGGCTTCCATGCCTCTTATGGATGGTGGACCCTTATCCCTCTGGAACTATAAATAAAAAAAATGATTCCTTTGGTAAATTGCTTCTGGTCATTGTGTTTTACCACAGCAATGGGAAAGCAGCTAATACAAGTGCTGTGCAGAGGACCCTTCCTGAATGCTCAGGGACACATGTTAAATCTAGACCCAGCAACCCCTCTCACTTGCCCTCCTGAAAAATAATGTGAGGAGGAGAAGAAAACACACCTGTCACACATTGCCTTCCCACCTGTCACAAGATGACCTTGGTAAACGACGCTCTGTTTGGCTAAGTATTTTAAGGAAGGCACACCAGTATCTCACTTTCAGTCTATTCTTTTCCCTTCTCCCTTTCCTCTTGACACCAAGAAATTATGTGACAATTGGCATTCTTTTGTCTGGAGTTGACAGTGAGCTGGCTGTTGCTGCAGTTTACAGAGGAGAATTTGAGTCTTTTGTTAGCAGCCTCTTGGTCCTGAAAGGCAAATAACTCTAAATGTGTAGCTATTTTACCAAACTGAAGCATTCCTTCCTGGAGGAAGGTGGCTCTCCACACTTCAGTAAGTATGGGGCTGGGGGTTAGCTCAGTTGGTAAAGTACTTGCTATACAAATGTGAAGACCTGAGTTCTGACCCGAGACACCCACATCAAAAGCCAGGCATGGTAGTGTGCAACTGTAGTTCTAATGCTGAGGGGGAGGGGCACAGATGGGAGAACTTCTGAAATTTACTGGTCAGCTAGTTTAGCTGACTAGTGAACTTCAGGTTCAGAGACAGACACTGTCTCAAAAAGTAAGGGAGGAAAGGAGGGAGGGAGAGAGAAAGAGAGAGAGAGAGAGCTTTATACAGACCCCTGACCTTTATATACATATGTACATGTCTGTACTCTCCCCATTCACATGCACACACACAAACATATACACATACATACATTCCTCCCCACACATATGCATGAAAAGGTCAGGAAGGGAATGAAGTTTACCAGGCTTAGGATTAAAGAGAACACACAAGTTTTAGGAAGCTCCTGAAACTTATAAGTCATATTGCTTCTTTCCAAGCTCATATTAGTAGCAATAGCTTCTGGGGAAAGGAGCCTCATAAGAGTCATGATGGGAGCTCCAGAGATGCAGCTTTTGTGAGTCATGACCTATGCTGGAGTTGGCTTTTTAATAATGTGACTGCTTTGAGTCACCTATGTTCCTGTAAGTAACTGCTCCCTGTATCTTTGTAAGTAACTCAAGTAACTCACTGGCTCATGAAGCTGTACATTAGTGGAATCATTTCTTTGATATGGGATCAGTGCACTAACTTGGCTGAATATATATTCTTTTATATCTTCCCAGAAACAGTCATGTAACACTGTCTGTCTGTCTGTCTGTCTGTCTGTCTGTCTGTCTGTCTGTCTGTCTGTCTCTATCTATCTATCTATCTATCTATCTATCTATCTATCTATCTATCTACCAATCTATCCATCCATCCATCCACCTATCCACCCATCCATTCATCTCTCCATCTATCTGTCTTTAATTTATCCATCTCACCCATCCCAACAGCTATCTATGCACCTCATACTCCTTCACCAATCCATCCAGTTATCTATCACCAAATCATCTGTATATGTACATATGTATATTGGGAGGGAAATGCTTTTTAACTTTTGTTCTTTGAGGCCCTGAGGTTTGGCTAAGATGTCTTAATGAGAGTTGTGTGTGTCAGGGAACTGGTGAGGGCTGGATATCTGGGTGGGAAGAGTTCCCAGGCTGTTCTATGATTAAAATTGCCCTGCTATTACATTCTATGTGTTGTAGTCTTATATAGAACTTCATAGACTTCTGTTCTTTAAAGTCTGAAACATCTCTCAGTTGGAGAAATTTCAAAGTGGAGATTTTTCAATGTTATTGGCCACTAGCTACATATGGTTGTTGAATCTTTGAAAAGTAGATTGCCTGATTTGAAATGTGCTGTAATTTAAATTCCATATTGAGCTTCAAAAACACGGTATGATACAGGTCTTTCACTTGTTTGGTTAGCGTTACCCCAAGGTATTTTATGTTGTTTGTGGCAATTGTAAAGGGTGATGTTTCTCTGATTTCTCTTTCAGCCCTTTTATCATCTGTATATAGTAGGGCTACTGACTTTCTTGAGTTGATCTTGTAACCTGCCACTTTGCTGAAGGTGTTAATCAGCTGTAAGAGTTCCCTGGTAGAGTTCTTTGGGTCATTGATGTAAACTATCATATCGTCTGCAAACAGTGAAAGTTTGACTTCTTCCTTCCCAATTTGTATCCCCTTGATCCCCCTTTGTTGTCGTATGGCTATAGCTAGAACTTCAAGTACCATGTTGAAAAGGTATGGAGAGAGTGGACAGCCTTGTTTTGTTCCTGATTTTAGAGGAATTGCGCTGAGTTTCTGTCCATTTAGTTTGATGTTGGCTGTTGGTTTACTGTATATGGCTTTTATTATGTTTAAGTATGTCCCTGTTATCCCAGATCTCTCCAAGACCTTTATCATGAAGGGGTGTTGGATTTTGTCAAAGGCTTTTTCAGCATCTAGTGAGATGATCATGTGATTTTTGTTTTTCAGCTTGTTTATATGGTGGATTACGTTGATGGATTTTCGTATGTTGAACCATCCCTGCATCCCTGGGATGAAACCTACTTGATCGTGGTGAATGATTGTTTTGATGTGTTCTTGGATCCGATTTGCCAGTATTTTATTGAGTATTTTTGCATCAATGTTCATGAGGGATATTGGTCTGAAGTTCTCTTTCTTAGTTGTATCTTTGTGTGGCTTGGGGATCAAGGTTATTGAAGCCTCATAGAAAGAGTTTGGCAAAGACCCTTCTGCTTCTATTGTGTGGAACACTTTGAGAAGAATTGGTATAAGCTGTTCTTTGAATTTGTGGTAGAATTCTGCACTGAGGCCATCTGGACCTGGACTTTTTTTGGTTGGGAGACTTTTGACGACAGCTTCTATTTCCATAGGGGTTATAGGTCTATTTAAATTGCTTATCTGTTCTTGATTTAGTTTTGGCAAATGATAGCTGTCCAGGAAGTCATCCATTTCCTTTAAATTTTCGAATTTTGTGGAGTACAGGTTTTCAAAGTATGACCTAATGATTCTCTGGATTTCCTCAGAGTCTGTTGTTATGTCCCCCTTTTCATTTCTGATTTTGTTAATTTGCGTGTTCACTCTCTGCTGTTTGGTAAGTTTGGACAAAGGTTTGTCTATCTTGTTGATTTTCTCAAAGAACCAACTCTTCGTTGCATTGATTCTTTGTATTGTTTTCCTGGTTTCTACTTTGTTGATTTCAGCCCTCAATTTGATTATTTCCTGGCGTCTACTCCTCCTGGGGAGTTTGCTTCTTTGTGTTCTAGAGCTTTTAGCTGTGATGTTAATTCTCTGGTATAACTGTTTTCCTGTTTCTTCATGTGAGCACTTAGTGCTATGAACTTCCCCGTAGCACTGCTTTCAAAGTGTCCCATAGGTTTGGGTATGTTGTGTCTTCATTCTCATTGAATTCGAGGAAGTCTTTAATTTCTCTTTTTATTTCCTCTTTGACCCAGGGATGGTGCAGTTGAGCATTATTCAATTTCCATGAGTTTGTAGGTTTTCTGCAATTTGTGTTGTTGTTGAATTCTAATTTTAAGGCATGGTGGTCTGATAAGATGCATGGAGTTATTCCAATTTTTTTGTAGCTGCTGAGGTTTGATATGTTGCCAAGTATGTGGTCGATTTTTGAGAAGGTTCCATGTGGTGGTGAGAAGAAGGTATATTCTTTTTTATGTGGATGAAATGTTCTATAGATATCTCTTAATCCCAGTTGGGTCATTACTTCTATTAGACCCTTTGCTTCTTTGTTGAGTTCCTGTCTGGTATTCTTGTCTAGTGGTGAGAGTGGTGTGTTGAAATCTCCCACTATAACTGTGTGGGGCTTTAGATGAGATTTAAGTTCTAATAATGTTTCTTTAACGAATGTGGATGCCTTTGTATTGGTGGCATAGATGTTCAGGATAGACACTTCGTCTTGGTGGGTTTCACCTGTGATGAGTATGTAATGACCTCCTTCATCTCTTTTGATTGATTTTATTTTAAAGTCTAGTTTGTTAGATATTAGGATTGCTACCCCTGCTTGTTTCTTGGGCCCATTTGATTGAAAAATTTTTTCCCAACCTTTAACTCTCTAGTAATGTCTGTCTTTGAGGGTGAGGTGTGTTTCTTGTATGCAGCAGAAGGAAGGGTTCTGTCTTCGAATCCATTCTGCTAGTCTGTGTCTTTTTATGGGTGAGTTAAGGCCGTTAATATTGAGGGATATTAATGACCATTGATTGCTCATCCTTCTTCGATTTGCGATGGTTGTTGTTGGTGGAATTATGGGTGGAATTTCGCCCCTTTGTTCTTTTGGCTGTTGGTAGAGAGGGATTCTCTAATGCTTATGTTTTTCTGGTTGTAGTTAGCTTCCTTGGGTTGGAGTTTTCCTTCCAAAATTTTCTGTAGGGCTGGGTTAGTGGACACATATTGGTTGAATCTAGTTTTGTCATGGAATATCTTGTTTTCTCCGTCTATAGTGATTGAGAGCTTTGCCGGGTATAGTAGTCTGGGCTGGCATCCATGGTCTCTTAGTGTAGGTAGAATATCTATCCAGGACCTTCTGGCTTTCAGAGTTTCCATGGAGAAATCAGGTGTAATTCTGATAGGTCTGCCTTTATATGTTACTTGACCTTTTTCCTTAGCTGCTCTTAATATTCTTTCTTTATTCTGTATGTTTGGGGTCTTGATTATTATGTGGCGAGGGGATTTTTTTTTGTGGTCCACTCTATTTGGTGTTCTGTAGGCTTCTTGTACCTTCATTGGCATGTCTTTCTTAAGGTTGGGAAAGTTTTCTTCTATGATTTTGTTGAATATGCCTTCTGCCCCTTTGAGGTGGATTTCTTCTCCTTCTTCTATGCCTATTATTCTTAGGTTTGGCCTTTTCATGGTGTCCCATAATTCCTGGATGTTTTGTGTTAAGGATTTGTTGGATTTAAGGTTTTCTTTGGTTGATAAATCCATTTCTCCTAATGTATCTTCAACACTTGAGATTCTCTCTTCCATCTCTTCTATTCTGTTGGTAATGCTTGTATTGGTAGTGCCTGACTGTTTGTCCAGCTTTTCTATTTTCTGCCTTTCTTCAGATTGTGTTTTTTTTAGTGTCTCTATTTCAGTTTTCAACCCTTGCAGCGTTTGCATTGCTTCTTGCAATTTTCTGTTTATCTGTTCGTCCGTTTGTTGCCTTTTATGAATTTTTTGGTTTGTTCTTTCTTCCATTTCTTGCATTTTTTGGTTTGCTTTTTGCTCCATTTCTTGGATTTTGTGCTTTGTTTCTTCTTCCATTTCCTGCCTTTTTTGGTTTGTTTCTTCCTCCATTTTTTTCATTTTTTGCTTTGTTTTTTCTACCATTTCTTGCATTTTTTGCTTTGTTTCTTCTTCAATTTCCTGCCTTATTTGGTATGTTTCTTCTTCTAATTCTTGCATTTTTTGCTTTGCTTTTTCTTCCATTTCTTGCATTTTTTGCTTCATTTCTTCTTCCATTTTGTGCCTTTTTTGGTTTGTTTAAAGAAAGAAATTAAAGAAGCCCTCAGAAAATGGAAAGATCTCCCATGCTCTTGGATAGGTAGGATCAATGTAGTAAAAATGGCAATCCTGCCAAAAGCAATCTACAGATTCAATGCTATCCCCATTAAAATCCCAGCACAATTCTTCACAGACCTTGAAAGAACAATAATCAATTTTGTATGGAAAAACAAAAGACCCAGGATAGCCAAAACAACCCTGTTCAACAAGGCAACGTCCGGAGGCATCACTATCCCTGACCTCAAGCTCTATTATAGAGCTATAGTCCTGAAAACAGCTTGGTATTGGCACAAAAATAGACAGGCAGACCAATGGAATCGAATTGAAAATCTGGGTATTAACCCACACACGTACGAACATCTGATCTTTGACAAAGAAGCTAAAAATATACAATGGAATAAAGAAAGCATCTTCAACAAATGGTGCTGGCATAATTGGAGACTGGCATGTAGAAGAATGCGGATCGATCCATGTTTATCGCCATGCACAAAACTTAAGTCCAAATGGATCAAAGACCTCAACATAAATCCAGCCACACTGAACCTCTTAGAAGAGAAAGTGGGTGGTACCCTTGAAAGAATTGGTACAGGAGACAGCTTCCTGAACATAACACCAGTAGCACAGACAGTGAGATCAACAATTAATAAATGGGACCTACTGAAACTGAGAAGCTTCTCTAAGGCAAAGGACACAGTCAGCAAGACAAAAAGGCAGCCCACAGAATGGGAAAAAATATTCACTAATCCCACATCTGACAGAGGGTTGATCTCCAAAATTTACAAAGAACTCAAGAAGCAAGTCTCCAAAACAGCAAAGGACCCAATTAAGAAGTGGGCTGCAGAACTAAATAGAGAGTTTTCAATAGAGGAGTCTAAAATGGCTGAGAGGCACTTGAGAAAGTGCTCAACATCCTTAGCCATCCGGGAAATGCAAATCAAAGCAACTCTGAGATACCATCTCACTCCTGTCAGAATGGCTAAAATCAAAAACACCAATGACAATTTATGCTGGAGAGGATGTGGTGAAAGGGGACACTCCTCCATTGCTGGTGGGAGTGCCAACTGGTTCAGCCACTTTGGAAAGCAGTATGGAGATTCCTCAGAAAAATGGGAATAAACCTACCACAAGACCCAGCAACTGCACTCTTAGGCATATATCCAAAAGATGCCCATTCATATAACAAAGAGGTCTGTTCCACTATGTTCATAGCAGCTTTATTTGTAATAGCCAGAACTTGGAAGCAACCTAGATGTCCCTCACCCGAAGAATGGATAGAGAAAATGTGGTACATCTACACAATGGAGTACTATTCAGCAGAAAAAAATAATGGAATCATGAGATTCGCAGGCAAATGGATGACACTAGAAGAAACCATCCTGAGTGAGGTAACCCAGTCACAAAAAGAGAAACATGGCATGTACTCTCTCATATATGGATTTTAGACATAGATCTGGGGAGTGCCAGACTACAATCCTATTGCCAGAGAGTCTGGGAAACAGAAACTTCATTTACTGGCTGGTTAAGTACTGAGCTGAACTCAAGAAAGCCAGTATCAGAGAGGGAGGACTGATGATCAAAGGGATTAAGACTGGGCTGGTTGAACCCCCAGAAACAGCTGACCAGACAAAGGTTAACTCTTGAATCCCAGGCATCAGCCTGGGAATCCAGCATGGGACTGATCAAGACCCCCTGAATCTGGGTGTCAGTGAGGAGGCCTAGGTAATCTATTGAGCCTTGGACAGCAGATCAGTACCCATCCCAAGTATACACACGGTCTCTGGACTCCCATAGAACAATGTGAGGTGCACTCTCACCCTGAACTCTTGGGGAAGGGTCTAGGCCCTGCCCTATATGAAATGACAGACTATGGACACCCCCATGGAGGGCCTCACCCTCCCTGGGGGAATGAGGGGATAACGGGGGGGGGATGGGGGGGAGGGCACGGGAGGAGGGGAGGGAAAGGGAGAGGGACCTGGAACTGACTTGTGAAGCAACCTTGTTTCTTATCTAAATTTAAAATGGAAAATAAAAAAAAATTAATAAAAAAACACGGTATGACAAAAATACACAGAGGATCTCATCAATAGTTTAATACAGTAGGAACATGTTACAATAATAACAGTTTGATACATTGGTTTAAGTAAAAGATTTAGTTTAATCTAGTTTTCTTTTGCAAGCACAGCTTTCAGGAAATCAGTGTGTGGGCTGCATACTGTTGCCCTTGAACAATGCTTCTGCTTTGAATTGAGATCCCCAAACTTGCGTGGCTTCAGGCCTGTGTAAAAGTACTCCTTCCCATATTTGATTTTGTCTTATCCTTGCTGAAGACCTGTGGGCTTGCTGTCAGGACAGAACCTTCTTGTAAAAACTCAAAGGGATAGGAGTCATGGATTGTCACATGCCAGGCAACTTTAGGAAAAACGCCTCTCAACCCACCTGATGGCAAAGGAAAGCACCCAGCCTTTCCCACATCCTTTCTATGCTGCTTCTGACCTATGCACATTGCTGACACTCCAGCATTCTGATGTCCTAGAAAATCCTGAATTTTGCTAAAAATTTCTTTCATAAATTTTAGCAAATTTCTTTCAGATTGAATTTTTTTTGGCTCAAATATATGGTGACCATGGACCTTAGAGGATTATAAGAAGTTCCTCCTAAGGATTTACTGTATAAAAATCACTGTCAGTGGCTTAAAGGGTAGGGGGAGGGAGGGAAAAACAGGCAGAGGTCAGATGATGGTTAGGGGAGAATAATTACTAGGATGGACGCCATAGTGGCATATATGGCACGTATTTGTCAAAATGTTCATGATGTGCAATGAGAAATGAACCCTGAAGAAAACGAGGGGTTCTGTGGAATAAAGATGTTTCTATGTCAGTTCACCTTAAGAAGGAGGACCATTCAGTGATGAGGAAGGCTCCATGTGTACAAGAGGTGGGGTAGGGCAGGGGAATGATTGAGGATGCTACATGTTCTGCTCAGTTTTTCCAAAAAACCAAATCGTCTCTACAAGTAGCTTGTTAATTTAAAAAGGACACAATCTAATGTGTATATTGAAGGTGAAAGCATCATGTGTAGAAAGCTGTGAGGAAAACAGTGTCCCTCATTAGAATGACAGCTCTGAACTTTTCCAATGCTCAGCTGTTCTCTGTACTGCTTTGCATGAGTACATGGCCGTCAGCACTCTGCCAATGTCCTGTCTCTCCATTTTAACACAAGAGGGAGGAAAATGATGAATATACTTGTTTTTTTTTGCCTTCAGCCGAAGGCCTGATTGATAGAAACAGTCACTAAGTGACTTTGCAGAGCAGGACTGGCGGGGAGGGGGGCGAGGGGGAAGCATCATTTGTGTTTTCTTCGGGACCTTGTTAGGTCAACCTGCCTTTAGAGGCTGGCTGCAGGGGTAACCTGGTGGTCCCTGAGTGTGATGGGGGCTACTTTTGTTTATTATTTCATCAAACTTTCCTGGATGACAAATTGCTGGCATTAAATGCTTAGTGATACAGGACTTCTATAATGAGATAGTGTGCCAATAAATCAAGGCTCAATACACATTCTCTCTCTTGCCTTATAATCTAGAAAAGAGTTTTCGAATACATAGTGCCGTGTATAGAAAAGTATCTTTCCAAGTCCGTTATTACTTTTTTTTTGAGGAAAGTATAAAGTTAGAAGAGCAGGATGAATCTCTGTATTTGAAGGAAATTTGATTTTGTGCTGGACAAGTTGAGCAAGAGTCAACAAAGCGGGTATAGACCCGGATTGCAGTGGGTTCTTCTGCTAATAGTAATGCTACTTTAAGAAGTTTGTGTCCTCCTGAACCTCACTTTACTCACACACAGTCATTCTAAATAGATAGAGGAGCAATTGCCCTGCCCCTGCCTTTCATTTATAGTAAAAAACATTTGGTACAGGAATGGGCTATGTGTAACTTGCTGGAAGAACTTGTGACTTTTACATCTGTCTTGCTCCTTCCCAGCATGTCTTTGGTTTAGAGATGGTTTGCTTTTCATCAGTGTGCTGGGAAAGAAGGCATTGCCATTTCTGAGCCTCAGTCTTTTCCCCTTGATGCTCTATACATTTGCACATGCATTTTTAAGCCCACTAATTCCTATTGTCTTGCTCTTAAAATTAACACACCTAAATGTATGTATATTTAGTGACCCTGACAAGTAGCCATTGCTGCCTTACATAACTCCCTGAGCCAAGCACGAGAGAGTTCAGAGCAGCAGAATGACTTTGTAGCTACCTGAAGGATCCTTTTGTGATTTTGCTCCCAGGACTGACTCATTGACTGTTTATTGTCAAAGAATCACATTTACAATTTTCATGTTTAGGCTGAAGCTTTTGATTGCTAGAAACACACTTCATCCAATTCTACTACTGGAGTAGCAAAGCTATATATAGGCTTCCTTTGGTAGGGGTTGGTGTGTATTGAGCTCCTTTAGTCTTTCCTAAAAGTATAAATTGACCTCAAGTCCCCCAAATCAAGTAATGTACATGGTTGACCGAAAGCTTAGCAATGAGTCACACTTTTTCTCTTGGTTTCCTTTGTCTCTTTTGAAAATATAAAATGGATCTAAAATTAGATAAGACTTTTTTTGTCCAGCTTTTATTTTGAAGTAGTTGTAATTTCATTTGTGGATGCTGTATTTACATGTTTTCCCCTTTCTCCATCCTCTCCCATGTCCCTCCTTCCACTCCTTATCAAATTCATGGCCTCTTTTTCTTTAGTTATTAATGTTACATATTTGATGCATAAATATACAAATAAAATTTTCTGAGTTCATTTTGTGTTCTTGTGTGTTTTTGCTTTTAGGGTTGACCACTTGGTATTGGATAACCAATTTGGGAGTTTATCCCTGAGGAAGTATGATTTGGAAGTTGTGTAGAAAGTCTGTAAGAGTCAGAGGTCTTGACCATCTTCTCTGATATTGTATTGGTTGTACATGGCATGTACTCATGCACTCTCAATAATATGTCTGTCTCAACAAGACTTGAATAACACCAGTTGACATTCCTATGTGGATAGAAGGAACCTCACTAGATAATACATTTTAGATCATTCTAGTATATGAAACAAACCTTTATAAAAATAATATATAATTAGGAGTTTTACTTATGTGGTATAAGAATTTTTATAATGTCCCCAAATTTAATGATGGTCAAGGATTTTCTCTGTGAGCTAAATTTGAACATCTAGGCAACTAGGCAGTGGTGGCACATGCCTTTAATCCCAGGACTCAGGAGGCAGAGGCAGGCAGATCTCTGTAGAGAACATAGATTGCTATTCTGGAGCTTTTGTGTCCTGGCTGTGGGGTGTTACATCTCCTCTACGTTATGGGGAGCTGATTATTTGGCAGTGCAGAACCTCTGTCCTCATTGTCTTATCCCAGTCTGATCTCTTAGTTTATTCAGTAGAACAGCACACAAGCTTCTGCCTGAAAAACGGGAAAAAGATTTTCATTCTTTTTCCTTTGGATTTCTTTTTTTTTTTTTTTTGGTTTTTTGAGACAGGGTTTCTCTGTGGCTTTGGAGGCTGTCCTGGAACTCACTTTGTAGACCAGGCTGGCCTCGAACTCACAAAGATCCACCTGCCTCTGCCTCCCGAGTGCTGGGATTAAAGGCGTGCGCCACCAATGCCTGGCTTCCTTCGGATTTCTAAGTGTGCCTAATCACCTTTGAAAATATTTAGCCATTCAAAAAAAGGTAAGGAAGGTTGTTTCCCTCATAGGTTTTTTTCTGTGATACATACAGTCATATGGTCACTTTATGTCTCTGCATCACTCCCCTGTAGTTTTTGATAGGCAGAGTCTTGATTTGGAGCCTCACATGAAACTTGCTGTGTAGCTCAGCCTGACCTCCCACTCATGTTCTTTTTGTTTTTCCTCCCTAGTGCTGGGATTTAGGCAAGTGTGTCCCCACATCTGGTCACAGTGCTTATTTAATGAGCAACTGAGATATTACTGTGGTTCACTGTGTCATGGCTAGTGTCAGTTGTCAGCTTAAAAGGATTTAGAGTCACATAAATGGAATTCTTGGCATGCCCAGGGGGATTATTTTGATTATATTCATTGAAATAGCAAGACCTGCCCATGGTGGGCATGACCATTCCCTGGGCAGTAAATACTGCACCGTATAAGAAGAGAAAATGAGCCGAACACTAGCACACAACTGTTGCTTTCTTCACATTGCAGAGCTGAACACTAGCAGGCTTTCATCTCTTTCTTCTTCTGACTGCAGATGCAACTTGTCAGCTCTCACAGCTGCTTCTTGACTTTACTGCTGTGAGGGACTGTGAACCAGAATAAACTTTTCCTTACTCAAAAAATAAGGACATGTTCGTGCTGTAGTCATGCACATTAAGCTGATACTTGTATTTTGTTCCCTCTGTTTCTTTACCATGCGGTGTAACATTGACTGAGATAATATGTCATTAAATATTGTAAATAAATATTATAATATTGATAGGTATACTGAAAAATTAAGTATTCCTCAATGGATCTTGCAAGCTATTCTATAATAGAAATTATGCATTAGTAGTTGCATATTGGATAGTTATATCGTGTTAGGCAGAATTACAATCTTGCTTTTTTGTTTCATTTAGAAATTAAGCATGGCATAAGGAGATGTGATTGATTTTTAAGGCCACCGAGGGGTGGTCTTGTGATGGATAGTCTTGATTGTCAATTTGATTGGATCTGCAGCCAATTAAAAGGCAAACTGCTCTGCACTCATATGAGGAGTTTTTCTTGATAAGGTTGTTTAAAGTTGCAAGACCTACTCTAAAGGGAGGTGGTACTTTCCAGTGGCATCCAGATAAAAGGAGGTCCAAGAAAAAAGTTTTGCTATTTGTTTGCTTTCTTCCACTCTTGCTGTCAACTTCATTGACTGCTACTGCTGCTGTAGCATCTGCGCATTTCCCCCTCTTGTCAGAATCCAACTCTCTCTGGTTTTTAACATACATTGAACATCAGGAGCTTTCCAGCAATCTTCCAGGCTTTCAGCACCAGGTTGGGCCTGGCTACTGAAGTAGCATCTTTTTGAACTAAGCAGCCACTAGATTCTCTGCCTCTGCAGTGTGAAGGCAGCCATGTTGGACTACTCAGTATCATGTTAACCAATCCATAAATGTCTTCTTTTAAAAAATACATTGTTTTTATTGTTTGAGAAAATTTTCACACGAATATAACATGATTTGATCAAGTCTGCTCTCCAATTATTTCCTATAATTCTTCCCTATTCACCCATGCTTACTTCCCAGCTTCATTTGCTTCAGGTTTTAAACTCACTGAGTACACTCGGTGTGCTCACATGAGCACTAGCAGAGGACCATCTATTGATATATATATCTAGCCTCTATAGGATCACACACCTGAAGAAAATAACCCTTGATTCATCAACAGCCATCAATTGTCAACAGCTTATCAGGTAGGGGAAGGACTTCATGGGTTCTGCCCACATCCATGCTGGGGTGCTTGCTGATTTGATTTTACATGGGTCTTATACATGTTGTCACAGTTGTTGTAAAACCATGCCCAGCAAATACTGTTTCCCTTGTCCATTACCTCTCATTCTTACAAGTTTTTGCCCCCTCTTCCACAATGGTCCAATGATTCTAGTACCATGGTGTCAGGAGTGTGATACAGATGTCCCATGTTTAGAACTGAAAATTTTGCAGGCTCTTAATCTTTACACACTGACAGACTGTGGTCTCTGTGTTAAACACCATCTACTATGCAAAGAAACTTCTTTCAGGTGGACTAAGTGATGTAGTAATCTATGCACATAAAGGTAAGAACTCAGGGGCCGTCTTTTTACTCTGTGTATTTAGCAGAATGATAGCATTATATTCTCCCCTTTGACTTAGACACCCATGGATTTTGGCTCAATTAATGTGCTACGCATGGATTTCATGTTGTGGAGCAGGCCTATAATCTAAGCAGAAAGTGATTGGTTACTCCAACAACATACATGCCATTATTGTACTAGTGAACATCTCTTGCCAGACCAGTCATTTACATCTGGATAAGAGTATTGATGATATTTTGTCCCTGGCTTGGCAGTATACATAAAAAATTTGAGCAGCACCAAAGCTATCTAATAGCGATGAAACTTCCAGGCCAGTAGCAGCTTGATTTCTCCATGTTCCATGATTCAAGAATGTGTGAAGGGTTTTAGTGTGTCTAAAACAGATGAGGAGACAGTGTTTCTGGAATGAAGATGCAGAGTCTGAGGTGACCTGAAGAGAAGGGCCCAGACAGGGAGGTTTCTCCCTGAATTTCCTAGCCATGTGGGACAGGTATAGAGATTCAGTTAGGGAGTAGGGTGGCATCTGGCAAGTCCAAGGAGAAGAGGAATTATGAGGAGGCAGAAGCTCCTGGTAGGCACTTTCAGGGCTTTGAGATGATTCTAATGTAGGTGGCCAGGAATGTGAGTCAAATTCCCTACCTAGGTCTTATGGCAATGTGGGGCAATCAGAGAGTTTCTGCTGGGGAATGGGCTGAAGTCTGGCAAATCTAAATGTCCGCTTAATATATTTTCTTTTGTTTGTTTCTGTTACTGTAGAGGAAACTGACTAATAGATGGGTGATCAATTTAAGATACGTTCAAACAGATTTCAATGCCCAGTGACTTAAAGTTCAAACAATACAAAGGATGTGAATTATAGGTTCAGATATGCTGTTCTGAGTCTGAGGCTGTCAGCATGAGATGGTTAATCAGATAGTTCTGGGTCAGAGATCACTGGAACATCTCTAATGCAATTCTGTTGTACAGTTGGAGGTACCAAATCTGATTTAAGATGTGAAATGCTTTTGCAAAACAGGAATTTAGAGACATTGAACTGAGAATTTCCAATAAGGTTTTCTTTAGCAAAATTGCTTATACTAGGCAATTAAAATGCTTGTGCATTAAAAAGTTATTGTGCTTCCACTGAGGTTGGAGCTATTAAAATGTGAAAGTGGGTTATTACTTTATTCAGGACATGAGGGATGACTCATATTTTCTATTAAATAATTTATTTAAGGACAGGTCATAGTACAAAGGCAGTGGTAGATGGGAAACTAATCAAAAATGTATTTTGGGGTCAATGATTTTTTTTCTGGCTGAAGGATGCCTATTCCTAGATCACCAGGAAGTATGGGTAACCTTAGGGGTACGAGAACTGGCTTCTAACATGACTCATGGATCTCCAAACACATTTCATGTAATAAATACTTTTAGACCAAATCTAAGAAGCAGGTGGTGGTAGCAGTCATGGTTGTAACTGTAGCGGATTCAGGCCCACAATGTGATGACAGGGTTGGTCACTTTTACCTAGCACTGGATTTCCAACATAGGAATGCTGAGGATGTGGCAGGAGTGTTTGACATAGATTTGGATCACTGAAGAATTAGGCTTTTAGGATAAGCTGGAAGAGAGCATGGGCTATGAAGGAATTGGACTGTATAAATTTGAAATGCGATTTTGTGAGCAATTTGACATCTCACTCAAACTGTGAACAGAAGGCCAGAATAAATAAAGCCAGAATGTTTTAAGCTATCTTGACTACTTGTTAAAGAGGACTGTAGAAAATATTTTCAGTATAAAAAGTGGCAGAGTAATTGCCTGGAAGTTATTCTCTGTGAAGGTGCTTAGAAAGGAAGTAATAATAAGAAATGTAAAAGATACAGCTCCAATGAAAGCAGAGTAGAATATTCCAGAGGTGGTAAAGCACCCCTTCTTCACAGTTTATACTTTTCATACTGGTGGGAAAATCCACCTAATTCTTGCATACCTCACTAGAGGAGATTTATTAATTGAGTTTGAAAGGGAATTTTATGGAAGGCACAGCCTACTTTTGCGTGGCTGAATAGCCACAGTTTTGGCGGACATTTAGAGCAAAATGCAGACCATCTATAGAGATCCTCAAACCTGAAAGGACCATGCTTAATCACCACCAGCAAGTGAAAGTGACAATCTTTGGATTATGTACAGAACTACTCATAATGGAGCAGCAACACCTGCATTTTGTGGAACAATAGAATTTATGGTCCCCAGAATATTGACAAGAAGCCATTGTGATCATGCTGGCGACTGGTGGAGTTTGAGAGGATTGTTGTGTGGCATGCTAACTGAAGCATCTCTGTTGACTGGAGAAACAGAAAGCAAATGACTGACAAAAACATCAAGTGTAAACTTAATTTGCCTTCTATTGCATACAAGAAACACACATCAATATCAAAGACAGACTTCAGAGTAAAGGGTTGGGATAAGATTCCCAATCAAATGGATCCAAGAAACAAGCTGGGGTAGCTATCCTAATAGTTAACAAATTAGACTTCCAACTGAAATCAATCAAAAGAGATGAAGAAGATAATTTCATATTCATCATAGGAAAAATCCATCAAGAAGTATCAATTCTGTAAATCTGTGGCCCAAATACAAGGGTATCCATATTCATAAAAGAAACATTACTAAAATTCAAATCACACATAAGACCTCACACAGTCTTAGTGGGAGACTTCAAAACTTAACTCTCAACACAGCCCAGGACCACCAGACAGAAACTTAACAAAGAAACAAAGGAACTAACATAAATTATGACCCAATTGGGCTTAACAAACATCTATAGAACATTTCATCCAAACACAAAAGAATATACCTTCTTCTTAGCACTACATGTGACCTTCTATAAAGTCCTAAAATCAACCACATACTTGGCAACATAGCAAGCTCCAACATGTACAAAAAATGGAATAACCCCCTGTATCTTATCAGACCACTATGGTTTAAAGTTAGAATTCAACAGCAACACAAATTGTAGAAACCCTAGAAACTCATGGAAATTGAACAATGTGCAATTGCACCATTCCTGGGTCAAGGAAGAAATAAAAAAGAAATTAAAGACTTCCTAGAATTCAATGAAAATGAAGACAGAACATACCCAAACTTACGATGACACTTTGAGAGCAGTGCTAAGAGGAAAATGTATAGCACTAAGTGCCCACATGAAGAAACTATTGTCACACTACAGAATTAACAGCCCAACTGAAAGCTCCAGAACAAAAAGAAGCAAACTCACCTTGGAGGAGTAGACCCAGGAAATAAACTGAGGGCTGAAATCAATAAAGTACAAACAAAGAAAACAATACGAAGAGTCAACAAAACAAAGAGTTGGTTCTTCGTGAAAAGCAACAAGATAGACAAACAGTTATCTAATCTAACCAAAAGACAGAGAGAGAACATGAAGATTAACAAAATTAGGAATGAAAAGGGGGACATAATGGACACTGAGGAAATCCAAAGAATCTTCAGGTCATACTTTGAAAACCTGTACTCCACAAAATTCGAAAATTTAAAGGAAATGGACAATTTTCCAGATATATATCACTTACCAAATTTAAATCAAGAACGGAGAAGCAATTTAAATTGATCTATAACCCCTAATAAAATAGAAGCAGTCATCAAAAGTCTCTCAATCAAAAAAAGCCAATGCCCAGATGGCTTTAGCACAGAATTCTACGAGAAATTAAAAAAGAACTAATACCAATATGCTTCAAACTGTTACACATAACATAAGCAGATGGCTCATTGCCAAACTCTTTTTATGAGGCTACAATTATCTTGGTACCCAAGCCACATAAAGAAATAACTAAGAAAAAGAATTACAGACCAATATCTCTCATGAACATTGATACAAAAATACTCAATAAAATACTGGCAAAATACAAGAACATATCGGACACATCATCCACCATGCACTTCATCCCAGAGATGAAACATGAAAATCAATCAATGTAATCCACTGTATAAACAAGCTGAGAAACAAAAATCACATAGTCATCTCACTAGATGCTGAAAAAGCCTTTGACAAAATCCAACACCCCTTCATGATAAAGATCTTGGAGAGATCCAAGATAACAGGAACATACCTAAACATAATAAGAGCAATATACAGCAAAACAACAGCCAGCATCAAACTAAATGGAGAGAAACTCAACACGATTCCTCTATGATCAGGAACAAGACAAGGCTTTCCACTCCTTATCTCTTCAATATTGTACTCTAGTTGTAGCTAGAGCAATAAGACAACAAAAGGAGATCAAGGGGACACAAATTGGAAACGAAAAAGTCAAACTTTCACTATTTCCATTTGATATGATAGCTTACATAAGTGACCAGAAAAACTCAACCAGGAAGCTCCTGCAGCTGATAAACAACTTCAGTAAAGTGGCAGGATACAAGATTAACTAAAAAAAAACCTGGGCTGAGAATGAAATCAGAAAAAACATCACCGCTAACCAGACAAGTGAAAGATCTGTAGAGCAATAACTTTTTGTCTTTAAAGAAAGAAACTAAGGAAGATACCAGAAAATGGTAAGATCTACCAACACTAAGAGACCATGAATTCCAGCCCAGACTGCGATATTTAGCAAAGCTTTCAATCACAATAGATGGAGAAAACAAGGCATTCCATGACAAAACCAGAAATACTAAGTCAATTAAATAATGAAAAGAGTAGCCAAGACAGGGACTAAAGAGATGGCTCCAGAAATAATAGAAATTTGAATTTGGAAATGAAAAATGGGAATTTTGAATTTGATGTTCCAGACACACATGGATGAAAGAGTCAATTCCCATGAATTGTCCACTGACTTCCACTACATGCATTCACACATACACACATACATAAATACACACACACTAAATATTTTTTCCTATTTAAAATTTAATTTAGAAACAAGTTTGTTTTATGTGTCAATCCCAGTTTCCTCTCCCACCCCTCCTCAGCTGCCCCCCACCTACCCCCTATGCAATCTCCTTTCTGCTCCCCAGGGAGGCTGAGGCTTTCCATGGGGCCTCTTCAAAGTCTGCCATATCATTTGGAGCAGGGCCTAGGCCCTTCCCAGTGTGTCTAGGCTGAGAACATCCCTCTATGTGAAATAGGCTCCCAAAGTCTATTTGTATACTAGGGATAAATACTTTTCCACTACCAGATTTCCCAGGCCTCCTAATTGACACCCCAGTTCAGGGGGTCTGCATTAGTCCTATGCTGATTTCCCAGGTATCAGTATCAGGTCCATGATCTCCCCCCTGGTTCAGGTCAGCTGTTTCTGTGGGTTTCTCCAACCTGGTCTTGACCCCTTTGCTCATCACTCCTCCCTCTCTCCACCTGGATTCCAGGAGTTCAGCTCAGTGTTTAGCTGAGGGTATTTGCATCTCCTTCCATCAACTACTGGATGAAGGCTCTAGGAGGGAATATAAGGTAGTGATCAATCTCATTATTGAAGAATTGAAGAAAGGCATTTAAGGTAGCCTCTCCATTATTGCTTAGATTGTTAGTTGGGGTCATCTTTGTAGATCTCTGGACATTTCCCTAGTGCCATATTTCTCTTTAAACATATAATGGCTCCCTCTATTATGGTAAGTCTTTTCTTGCTCTCCTCTATTCTTTCCCTGATTCAATCTTCCTGCTCCCTCATGTCCTCCTCTACCCTCCTCTTCTCCCCTTCTCTTTCTCCTAACTCCCTTTCCCCTCCCCCATGCTCCCAAGTAGCTCAGGAGATTTGTCGTTTTCCCCTTCTCCAGGGGACTATATGCATCTCTTAGAGTCCTCCTTGTTTTCTAGCTTCTCTGGTGGGTGTGGATTGTAGGCTGGTAATCCTTTGTTCAATGTCTAAAATCTATATATGAGTGATTACATACCATGTTTGTCTTTTTGTGACTGCGTTGCTTCACTCAGGATGGCTTCTTCCAGTTCCATCCATTTGCCTATGAATTTCAAGATTCCATTGGTTTTTTTCCCTCTGAAAAAAACCACTCCACTGTGTAAATGTACCACAACTTCTTTATCCATTCTTCCATTGAGGGACATCTTGGTTGCTTCCCGGTTCTGGCTATTACAAATAATGCTGCTATGAACATGGTTGAACAGATGTTCTTGTTGTATGAATGTGCATCTTTTGAGTATATGCCTAAGGGTGAAATTGCTTGATCTTGTGGTAGACTGATTCCCTTTTGCCTGAGGAACCGCCATACTGATTTCAAAGTGACTGTACAAGTTTACACTATCACATTATTTCCAGCATACACTGTTGTTGGTGTTTTTGATTTTAGCCATTCTGACAGGAGCAAGGTTGTATCTCAGCGTTGTTTTTGATTTGCATTTCCTTGATGGCTAAGGATGTAGAGCACTTTCTTATGTGTCTTTAAGCTATTTTAGACTCTCCTATTGATAATTCTCTAGTTAGTACTGTGCCCCACCTTTCAATTGGATTATTTGATGTTTTGTTGAGTAACTTCTTGAGTCCTATGTATATTTTGGAAATCAGTCCTCTCTTAGATGTGGGGTTAGTGAGTATCTTTTCCATTCTGTGGGTTGCTGTTTTGTCTTGTTGACTGTGTACTTTGTTTTACAGAAGCTTCTCAGTTTCAGGAGGTCCCAATCTATTATTTGTTGATCTCAGTGTCTGTGAAACTGGAGTTATGTTTATGAAGTGATATCCTCTACTAATTTGTTCAAGGATACCTCCCCCTTTCTCTTCTCTAAGAGGTTCAGTTTGGTTGGATTTATTTTGAGGTATTTGATACATATGGACTTAAGTTTTGTGCATGATGATAGATAAGGACCTATTTGCAGTCTTCTACATGTCAGCATCCATTTCTGTCAGCACTATTTGTTGAAGATGCTTTCTTTTTCCCCTTGTATAATTTTAGCTTCTTTGTCAAAAATCTGGTGTTTGGAGGTGTTTGGGTTAACATGTGGATCTCCAGTTAGATTCCATTTGTCTGCCTGTCTATTTTCATGCCAATACCAAGCTCTTTTCAGGACTATAGCTCTATAATAGAACTTGAAGTCAGGGATAGTGATGCCTCCAGATGTTCCTTTATTGTACGTGGATGTTTTGACTATCCTTGTTTTTTTGTTTTCCTATATAAAGTTGAGTATTGTTCTTTCAAGGTCAGTGAATAACTGTGTTGGAATTTTGGTGGGGATTGCATTGAATCTGTAGATTGATCTTGGTAAGATTGCTATTTTTAGTATGTTGATCCTACCTATCAAAGAGCATGAGAGATTCCATTTTCTGGTAGCCTCTTTAATTTCTTTCTTTAAAGACTCAAAGTTCTTGCTTTACAGGTCTTTCACTTGTTTGGTTAGCAGTCCCCCAAGACATTTTATGTTGTTTGTGGCTATTGTAAAGGGTGATATTTTTCTGATTTCTTTCTCAGCCCATATATCATCTGTATATAGTAGGGTTACTGATTTCTTTGAGTTAATGTTGTATCCTGTTACTTTACTGAAGGTGTTTTTCAGCTGCAGGAGTTCCCTGGTAGAGTTTTTCTGGTCACTTATGTAAACTATAATATCATCTGCAAATAATGAAAGTTTGATTTCTTCCTTTCCAATTTGTATCCCCTTGATCTTCTTTTGTTGTCTTATTTCTCTATCTTGAACTTTAATTACAATATTGAAGAGATGGACAGCCTTGTCTTGTTCCTGATCATAGAGGAATCGTGTTGTGTTTCTCTCCATTTAGTTTGATGTTGGCTGTTGGTTTGTTGTATATTGCTCTTATTATGTTTAGGTATGTTCCTGTTATCCCTAATCTCTGTAAGACCTTTATCCTGTAAGGGTGCTGGATTTTGTCAAAGGCTTTTTAAGCATCTAGTGAGATGATCATGTGGTTTTTCTTTTGTAGCTTGTTTATATGGTAGATTACATTGATGGATTTTCATATATTGAGCCACCCTGCATCCCTGGAATGAAGCCTACTTGATCATGGTGGATGATGTGTCTGATATGTTCTTGTATTCAATTTGCCAGTATTTTATTGAGTATTTTTGCATCAATGTTCATGAGGGATATTGGTCTGTAGTTCTCTTTCTTAGTTGTGTCTTTGTGTGGCTTGGGTACCATGGTTATTTTTGCCTTGTTAAAAGAGTTTGGCAGTGAATCTTTTGCATATATTGTGTGGAATACTTTGAGGAGTGCTTTTATTAGTTCCTTGAATTTCTGGTAGAATTCTGCAGTGAAACCATCTGGCCCTGAGCTTCTTTTGATTGGGAGACTTTTGATGACTGCATCTATTTTATTATACATGGTATACGTCTGTTTAAATTGCTTCTCTGTTCTTGATTTCAATTTGGTGATACCAATCTAGAAAATTGCCCATTTCCTTTAAATTTTCGAATTTTGTGGAGTACAGGTTTTCAAAGTGTAACCTGATGATTCTCTGGATTTCCTCAGTGTCCATTGTTATATTCTTCTTTTCATTTCTGATCCTGTTAATCTGCAGGCTCTCTGTCTTTTGGTTAGATTGGATAATGGTTTGTCTATCTTGTTGCTTTTCTCTAAGAACCAACTCTTTGTTACATTGGTTCTTTGTGTTGTTTTCTTTGTTTCTACCTTATTGATTTCAGCCCTCAATTTGATTATTTCCTGGTGCCTATTCCTCCTGGGTGAGTGTGATTCATTTTGTTCTAGGGCTTTCAATTGTGCTGTTAATTCTCTAATGTGACTATTCTTCAGTTTCTTCATGTGGGCACTTCGTGCCCTGAACTTTCCTCTCAGCACTGCTTTCAAAGTGTCCCATAAGTTAGCCTATGTTGTGTCTTCATTTTCATTGAATTCTAGGAAGTCTTGCATTTATTTTTTTATTTCTTACTCGACCCAGGAATGGTGCAATTGAGTATTGTTCAATTTCCATGTAGGATTTTTGCAATTTTTTTTGTTGAATTTTAATTTTAAACCATGGTGATCTGATAAGCTATAGGGGGTTATTCCAATGATGTTTTGTATCTGTTGAGGTTTGCTATGTTGCCAAGTATGTTACCTATTTTAGGGAAGGTTCCATGTGGCAATGAGAAGAAGCAATATTTGTTTGTCTTTGGATGGAATGTTCTGTAGGTATCTATGTAACCCAATTGGGTCAAAACTTCTCTTAGTTCCTTTGTCTTTGTCAAGTTTTGTCTGGTGGTTGGTCCAGTCTAGTGGTGAACATGGGGTGTTGTAATCGCCCTGTGTAAGTGTGTGAGGTTTTATGTGTAACTGAACTTTAGTAATGTTTCTTTTATGAATGTGGGTGCCTTTGTATTTGGGGCATAGTTGCTCAGATTTGAGACTTCATATTGATGGACTTTTCCTGTGATGACTATGAAATGACCTTCTTCATCTCTTTTGATTGATTTTAGTTTGTAATATAATTTGTTAGATTTTAGGATTGCTTCCCCTGCTTGTTTCTTGGGTCCATTTGATTGGTCCATTACCCTCTGAGGTAATGTCTGTCTTTGAAGTTGAGGTGTGTTTCTTGTATGCAGCAGAAGGATGGATTCTGTTTAATATCCATTTTGTTAGTCTGTGTCTTTTTATAGGTGCATTAAGACCATTGATATTGAGGGATACTAATGACCATTGGTTGTTAATCTTGTGTGTTTTTCATTTGTTGTTGATGGTGGTATTGCAGTGGATCACCCTCCATTTCTTTTCGCTTTTGGTAACATGGGATTATCTATTGTGAGTGTAGTTAACTTCATTGGGTTGGAGTTTTCCTTCCAGAAATTTCTGTAGGGCTGTATTTGTGTATATTAATTGTTTAAATCTGGTTTCATCATGGAATATCTTTTTTTCTCCATCTACAGTGATTGAAAGCTTTACTGGGTATAGTAGTTTGGGCTGGCATCCATGTTCTCTTAGTGTTTGTTGAACATGTATCCAGGACCTTCTGGCTTTCAGAGTTTCCATTGAGAAGTCAGGTGCAATTCTGATAGATCTGCATTTATATGTTTCTTGTCCTGTTTTTATATAAGTTTGTTGTTTTAATTATTATGTGGCAAGGGTTTTTTTGTGCTCCAGTCTATTTGGTGTTCTGTAAGCTTCTTGTACCTTCATAGGCATATCCTTCTTTAGGTTGGGAAATTTTTCTTTTACCATTTTTTAAAATATGTTTTTTGTACCCTTGAGCTGTATTTCTTTACCTTCTTCTATACACATTATTCTTAGGTTTGTCCTTTTCATGGTATCCCATATTTCCTGAAAAAAATATATGTATATATATATAATTTAAATTAGAAACAATCTTATTTTACATATCACTTCCAGTTCCCTCTCCATCTATCCTCCCATACCCCACAACCATTTCTCCTATCCCATGCTCCATCTACTCCCCAGGGAGGATGAGGCCTTCCATGAGGAATCATTAAAATTTGTCAAGTCATTTGGCGCATAGCCTAGGTCCTCTCCTGTGTATCTAGGCTAAGAAAGTTCCCTCTATGGGAAATGGGTTCCTGAAATCAGTTCATACATTAGGGATACATCCTGGTTTCCCTGCCAGAGGCCCCGTAGCCTGCCCAGTGCTCCTAACTGACACCTGTGTTCAGGGGTCTGGTTTGGTCCTCTGTTGGTTCCCCAGTTGTCAGACTTTGGCCCATTAATTTCCACTTGCTCAGGTCAGGTGTTTCTGTGGGTTTTCCCCACGTGGTCTTGACCCCTTTGTTCGTCACTCCTCCCTGTCTGAAACTAGATTCCAGGAGTTTGACTCAGTGCTTGGCTGAGGATCTCTGCCTCTGCTTCCATCAGGTAGTAGATGAAGGCTCTAGGATGGCTTTTAAGGTAGTCATCATTCTCATTATAGGGGCTTAGGCTCCTAGTTGGGGTCATCCTTGTGATCATCTCTGTGCAATTCTCTAGTTTCAGATTTCTCTTTAAACTTATAGTGGCTCTCTCTATTGATGTGTCCTTTTTCTTGTTCCCCTCTATTTGTCTCCCCACTCAATCTTCCTGATCTCTCATGTTCTCCTACCCCCTCCATTTCTCCCCTCCTCTTTCTCCTACCTCCTTCCCCCTCCTCCCATACTCCCTATTTGTTCAGGGCTTCTTGTCCCTTTCTGCTTCACTGGGAGACCATATATATCTTTCTTATAGTCCTCCTTATTTCCTAGCTTCTCTAGAGGTGTGGATTGTAGACTGGGAATCCTTTTCACAATGGCTAGAATCCTTATATGAGTGAGTAATACAATGTTTGTCTTCTGTGACTGAGTTACCTCACTTAGGATGGTTTCTTCTAGTTCCATCCATTTGCCTGCAAACTTGAAGATTCCATTGTTTTTCCCTGCTGAGTAATACTACATTGTGTAAATGTACCACATTTTCTCCATTCATTCTTCATTTGAGGGGTGCCTAGGTTGCTTCCAGGTTCTGACCATTACAAACTATGCTGCTATGAACATAGTTGAACAGATGTCTTTGTTGTATGAATGTGCATCCTTTGGGTATATGCCTGAGTGGAATTTCTGGATCTTGAGGTAGATTGATTCCCATTTTCCTGAGGAACCACCATACTGATTTCCAAAGTGGCTGTACAAGTTTGCACTCCCACCAGCAGTGGAGAAGCATTACCCTTTCTCTACATCCTCCCCAGCATAAACTGTCATTGGTGGTTTTGATTTTAGCCATTCTGACAGGTATAAGGTATACCTCAGAGTTGTTTTGATTTGCGTTTCCCTGATGCCTAAGGATGTTGTGCACTTTCTTAAGTATCTTTCAGACATTTTAGATTCCTCTAATGAGAATCCATGTTTAGTTCTGTACTGCCACTTTTTAGTTGAATTATTTCATGCTTTGTTGTCTAGCTTCTTGAATTTTTTGTATATTTTGGAAATCAGCCCTCTGTCGGATGTGGAGTTGGGGAAGATCTTTTCCCATTCTGTGGGATACTATTTAGTTTTGTTGACTGTGCCTTACAGAAGCTTCTCAATTTCAGGAGGTGCCATTTATTAATTGTCAATCTCATTGTCTGTTCTAGTTGTGTTATGTTCAGGAAGTGGTCTCCTGTGCCAATTCGTTCAAGGGTACCTCCCACTTTCTCGTCTAAGAGGTTCAGTGTGGCTGGATTTATGTTGAGGTCTTTGATCCATTTAGACTTAAGCTTTGTGCATGGCAATAGGTATGGATCTATCTGCAATCTTGTACATGTCTGCATCCAGTTATGCTAGCACCATTTGTTGAAGATGTTTTATTTTCCATTGTATAGTTTTAGCTTCTTTGTCAAAGATCAGCTGTTCATAGGTATGTGGGTTAGTGTCAGGGTCTTCATTATATTCCATTGTTCTGCCTGTCTGTTTTTGTGCCAATACCAAGATGGTTCAACATATGAAAATCCTTCAGTGTAATCCAGCATATAAATAATCTGAAAAAGAAAAACCACATGATCATCTTTCTAGATGCTGAAAAAGCCTTTGACAAAATTCAACACCCCTTCATGATAAAGGTCTTGGAGAGATTAGGGATAACATGAACATACCTGGACATAATAAAGGTAATATACAGAAAACTGACAGCCAGCATCAAAATAAATTGAGAGAAACTCAAGGCAATTCCTCTAAAATCAGGAACTAGACAAGGTTTTCCATTCTCTCCACATCTTTTCAATATTGTACTTGAAGTTCTAGCTAGAGAAATACGACAACAAATTGGAAAGGAAGAGGTCAAGCTTTCCCTATTTGCAGATGAAATAATAGTTTATGCAAGTGACTCTAGCAGGGGACTTCTTCAGCTGATAAACACCTTCAGCAAAGTGGCAGGATACAAGATTAACTCAGAAAAAATCAGTAGCCCTACTATATACAGATGAAAAATGGGCTGAGAAAGAAATCAGAGAAACATCACTGTTTACAATAGCCACAAACAACATAAAATATCTGGGGGTAATGCTAACCAAACAAGTGAAAGACCTGTATAACAAGAACTTTGAGTCTTTTAAGAAAGAAATTAAGAAGATGCCAGAAAATGGAAAGATCTCCCATGCTCTTGGATAGGTAGGATCAATGTAGTAAAAATGGCAATCTTGCTAAAAACAATCTACAGATTCAATGCAATCCCCATCAAAATCCCAGCACAATTCTTCACAGACTTTGAAAGGACAGTTTTCAACTTTATATGGAAAAACAAAAGATCCTGGATAGTTAAAACAACCCTGTATAATAAAGGAACTTCAGGAGGCATCACCATCCCTGACTTCAATCTCTACTATAGAGCTACAGTAATTTCCTTCATATTTTGCATTAGGAATTTATTGGAGTTTAGATTTTAGTTGGTCAATGACTCTATTTTCTCTAGTGAGTCTTCAACACCTGACATTCTCTCTTTCACCTCTTGTAGTCTATTGCTTATACTTACATCTGTAGTTCTGGATCATTTATCCAGCTTTTCTATTTCCAGCATTCCTTCATTCTGTGTTTTCTTACTGTTTCTATTTCAGCTTTCCAGCCTTGTACTGTAATTCTTTCTTTCACTTGTTTGGTTGTTTTTTCTAGGCATTCCTTGCTTTATTTAAGAGATTAGTTTATTTCTTGGATGTTTTGGTTTGTCTTTTCCTCTATTTCCTGTAATTTTTCATTTGTTTTCTTCCATTTCTTTAATGGATTTTCTCATTTCCTATTTGAGGGTTTCTATCATCTTCATCAAGTTTTTTAAGGTTATTCTCTTCTGCTTCATCTGTGTTGGGATGTTCGGGTCTTGCTAGTATAGAGCCCTTAGATTCTGGTGGCATCATATTGGTCTTTTTTATGTTGAATGCGTTCTTATACTCTCATCTTCCCCCTCATTGTTCCAGTGGGGGCAGGTGGGGTCTCTCCCTCTCTTATTGTCTCCTGGTGGCTTTAGGTGGGTGAAGACTTTGATGTCAGCAAATCTGGATGTTCAGAGCTGTCTTGGAGTTCTCTGGCATGCTGGGGGCGGGTCCACTCAAGCAGAGCATGTAGAGTGGCCCAAGACTCAAGCAGAAAGTGTAGGGGTCCAAGACTGGGAAGAAGTCAGACTCCAGATGGTCTGGCATGCCTGGGCAGGTCTATATACAGGGAGCTGACACAGGAAGTTCCAAGGAGAGGATGGAGGGAAGTTGGGCCTGAGCAGGCCCCACACTCACCTCAAGCAGAGGGTGTTAGGGGGGCAATCAAGATGTTGTTTTTGAATAATTGTCAAATTATGATTGTGTTGAGGAAGGGTTATCCTTTCACTGAGCCATGTATGAAATTGTTTGTAATTCTTGCAAATAAGGAAAAATTAGCATTCAGACTTGGTCATACTATTTTCCAGCAATATGAAATCAAAGACAAAAGAAACTTAATTGGTCTTTTAAGTTCAAACAATCTGAATTCTAAAAAATATAAATACAAATCTTCAAACAGAGTTTTGATTCAGTTCATTATGGAAAACATACCAAACTTTAAAATAGAAAATTAGTGATCGGTATGAAGAAAGCCAGCTTCTGCTCCTTGTCTTGATGAAATTAAATGCAAATTAATCATAGTTTATAAACAACACTTTCATTTAGCACATCTGTGTGTGCATGTGAAATATGCCACTTAGCCTTCTTGCTAATAAAAACACCTAAGAGTAACTTGGATAGGGATACTAGAAAGTCAGATTCTTTTAATCTACCAGATGGCTTCTTGGAAGTCCTCAGATGGTAGAGCATCTATATACAGAGTAAGGTATGGGAGTCCTAGCCACAAGTAAGGTAGATAGGCATTTGTTTTTTTAGTCAGTTCTCAGGCATGGGGAGCTCTGTGTGTCTGAGGGAGCTGCATGAGCATAGGATTAGTGACACCATGATCTAATAGACCACAGGGTCTAGCTTCTATGGCTTCACAGCCCAGGTAGGGGGGAAGAGAACAGGCCCTTTGTTATCCATTTCCACTAAGATATACAACACCACAGTACCCTTTACCAGAACAGAGTGACAGCCAGTTTTGAATACGAGGCATGCAGTGCTGGCTTTTGAAATAAAGGAGATCCATGGGAGTGAAGATCTGGAAAGGAAGATGATGGTCATGGCTAGGGTGGGACATTACAGACAATTAGCTCATGAGGTGTGATGTTAAGACTAGAAGCATCAATATCACCCAGAAATTTGCTAGAATTGAAAGTTCTCAGCCATGTCTCAGACCTTTTGAACTGGGAACTTCAGCAAGCTCAACGTGTCCATTAAGAACAATGGTTGACCATTGGCCAATCAGCTGTTAACTTGAGAGTGTATTGATCATGCTTATACAAACAAGTACTGCTGTAATTAAAGAGGTTAAGTCAGTAATTTTTCAGTATCTTTCAAACTTCTGATCCTGAAAGAAATGATCATTACTTTTGAAAAGTTCTGTGTGCACGGCTGTGTACTTGGTATCTCTGCTGTGTCATTCCTGTCAATCAGACTCTATATTAATTAAGTGCTATTTTAATTTCCATTTTACAGATGAAGAGACAACAGGATTAAAAAACTCATTAAAGCTTTGGAAGCTAATAAGTAGCAAAGCTGAAATTTGAACCGGGGGAGTTTCACAAAAAGAACTAGTCTTTCTAAGCTGCTCTGTACATATACTTCATTTCCCATTACACTCTCCTTGTGTAGAGCACTGTGAACCATGCACACTGTGGTAGTATTTTTTGATTAGTGTTTTCCTACTTTTGGTATGGTGTAAATATGGAATGTCATGCTAACTCATTGCCTGTGCGTTGTGATAGTAAACAATGTCAACACATTAGTGGTCAGAAGAGCAGAGAATCTGTGAATTGGACATCATACAGGCTGTGTTTTAATCTTTCACTTGCTGAATTTACACCCTGTCTATCCTCTCTGTATACCTTCCCTTGTCATAATATGAATGGTTTACCACTTTCCTCTCAAGGGTTTCCTGTGTCACATTGGCACCTTCTGTTGTTGTAGGACAAGTGTAAAACTAATGGGGTTCAGCGATTTTAAATCAGCCAAAATACTGTTGTGGGATAAGCATCCAATTATTCTTTTTCCCCCTCTCCTGTTGGAAACTTTTCTGTAATTGGAAATGTTGTGGTGATGCTGTTTTCAATTCCAAGTGTGGAAGTATTTCTGTAGTATACACCTCCTTCCTGTCCCTGTGTGTATGAATGATTGGGTGTGGGTCAAAGAGTCTTGAAACATTAATTTTAATTCAGAAGTGGCTCCGGAGACACAAGTTAATTTTCTAAATCAGTCTGGTGAGGGTTGGAGCTTGGAAAATGCATTCAAAGAAAAATGTCTTGGACTCTGCCACAACAATTATGAGGTAACAGACTCAGGAGCAAACCAGACACCAAGGTTTCCTAACGTTGTGAGTGACTTGCCCAAAAAACCTGGATTCTAAATATTGCTTATTCTTAGTGAAATGGATTCTTCACATTTCAGTGTTTCTGTAACAGAATGTGTGTGTAATTGATGGGTGTGTGGTAAGACACCAACCTTCTACTTTTCAACAAGGCATTAATAGACATTGTATTTTCATAGAAATTTGCAGCAGAAGGAATCCTGATGATATCTGCTGAATTTTATTTTCAATCATAGAAAAATACTCACACAATTTACCATTGTAATAACATAAGACTATGACACTTGCTTTGCTGTGCCAATCAACACATCCTCATTTTCCAAAACTGAAACTCTGTCCTTGTTAACAGTTTCCCATGGTCCCCTGTCCTAGCTCTTTGCTATTACCACCCTATTTCCTGTTTCTAAACTTTGTCCAAACACTTTGTATTTCCTAAGCAGACTCATGCAAGGTTTTATAATGCCTTCAAGATATATGATTGTGGCATATGTTCAAATACTCTTACTTTTTTTTCAATATAAGTTTTTTTCTGGGTAGCTCTAACAGTCCTGGAACTCACTTTGTAGATCAGGCTGGTGTTGAGCTCAGAGATCTACCTGCCTCTGCCTCTTGTGTACTGAATTAAAGGAATGTACCACCACCATCCAGCTTAGATACTTTCACTTTTAAAGTTTGCACATATGCCACTATATGTAAAAAAGTACATATATAGTACAGATACATACTTCTATTGATTTACTCACCTGTTGATGGCTATTTGAGCTGTTTCTTCTTTTTGGATGTTGTGCAGAGTGCTGTTATCTACACAGATTTGCAAACCCCTGCCTGAGTCTCTGTCTTATCTTCCTTTGAACATATTCCTAGAAATAGAATTTCTGGATCATCTATGTTTAAAGTTTTTGTGGGACTGGGAACTAAAACCTTGAAATGCTAGGCCAGTGCTGTAGCACTCAGCTATATGCCCAACCTTATCTATCTGTCTGTCCATCTGTCTATCCATCCATCCATCCATTTATGAGGCAGAGTCTCACTAAGTTTCCTGGGCTGACCTTGAATCTGCAAATTTTCTGCTGCAGTTTTCTCAGTAATATGTTTAGTTTTTTAATGAAGCCTTCATTATTTTAGATTGATTTGTTTCATTTTGTACAAATGAGCATTTTGCCTGCTCTAAATATGCACAACACATGCATATTTATTGACCACAAAAGTCAGAAGAAGGGGGTTGGATTTCTTGCAACTTGAGTCACAGATGGTTGTGAGTCACTATGTAAGTGCTGGGAGTCAAACATGGTTTCTCTGCAATAGCAACAAGTGTTCTTTTTATCCATTGAGCCGTTTCTCCAGCCCTAAAAATGCTATCTTGCTTTACAGAGTGACTGCAAAACTTCACACTCTTGCCAATAGGGTATGCGGTCTTGGTCTCACTGCATGAAGACCAATATTTATTTTTAGTTTGTGTTTGTTTTGATAGTAATTATTCTGGCCTCTGTGTGAGGTGCGTGCCATAGCTCTCTGGAGTCTGCTTTAGAGTGTTTATTTTATTCGTGAGATCTCTACCCTCACTAAGGGGAGGGACACACTGAGGTCATAGCTCATTATAATAACACCTACGGTGTGTGTGTGTGTGTGTGTGTGTGTGTGTGTATGTGTGATATATAGAAAGAATGTATATGTTTGCAAGTGTGCATGAATGTGTATGAGTGAATATATGTATGTTTAGTCTGTGTGTATGTGTGTGCATGTGCATATGGAGGCCAGAGAGCAACAGTCTGATGTCTTCCGTGATTCTTCTCCATCTTAGTTTTTGAGACAGAGTCTCTACCTAACCTTGAGCTTTCTGATTGTTTAGACTGGTTAGGTAGTGAGTTCCCTTACTCAGACCCTTAGCTTTCGTTTTTGGGGGCGGGAGTGGTTTTCCAGACAGGGTGTCTCTGTATTGCTTTGGAGTCTGTCCTGGAACTCTATCTGCAGACCAAGATGGTCCACCTGCCTCTGCCTCCCAAGTGGTGGGATTAAAGGCGTGCACCACCAATGCTTGGCTAGATCCTTAGTTTTCTTGGAAAGCACTTTACTTATAGAGGCATCTCCTCAGCCACTGCAAATGGTTTGTGAAAAAATGTTCAAGTCAGTCACTCACCATCTCCCAGTTTATTATGTCTGATTAGAAGAGAAGTTAGTTATTATTTTCTTGGGTATTAATTTTTTATTCTATTTTATTGGGTTATTAGTTGTGTTTTATCTATGGCTAGTACTGATAAATAAAATGAGACTAAACAGGGAACAAATGTTTCCTCTACAGTAAAAAAATATCCAAGTAGTGGGGTGAGCTTCATATATCCTTCCTGAGTCAGTTTTGGTTCTCTGGCCTTACTTGGGGGTGCTTTACCCAAGACTGGTGAGAAGATGGCACTAGGAGTTCCAGTAATAACTCTAGTCATGATACTCACTAGAAAGAGAAGAGATTTATTTATTTATTTATTTATTTATTTTTAAATATTTATTTATTTATTTTTTTGTGTATTTTTTTATTTTAATTTTAAATAGCTTGTTTTACATGTCAATCCCAGTTCCCTCTCCCTCCCCTCCTCCCGCACTCCCCTTCTACCCTCCCTCCCACCCTATTGCCAAATCCTTCCACATAGGGGATGTCTAGAGTCTATCATTTTACTCTTGGTAGGGTCAAGGTACTCCCCTAAGAGTCCAGGCTGAGAGAGCATCTCTCTTTGTGCTATAGGCACATGAAGACAGATTGTATACCAGGGATAGACACTGATCCACAGCTCAGGGCCCCATAGGTTGTCCAGGCCTTCTCACTGACACTCACATTTGGGGGGTCCAGATCAGTCCCATTCTGGCCTCCCCACTGTCGGTCTGGGGTCCAAGAGCACTCCCCTGTTCAGATCAGCTGTCTCTGCTGGTTTTGCCAGCCCATTCTTTGCCAATTTGCTCATCATTCCTCTCTCTCTGTCACTGGGTTCCTTGGGTTCAGTTCAGTGCTTAGCTGTGTGTTTGCCTCTGCTTCCATCAGTCCCAGGATGAAGGCTCCCGGATAGTTATAGACATCTGTTCGTTATCAGGAATGGGCATTCGAGGTGGTCCCTCCACTATTGCTTAGCTTGCCAATTGATGTTATACCTTTAGATCACTCGAGGTCACTCTGGTGCCTGATCTGTCTTCGATCCTATGATTCCCTCTTCCCCCTATTCTACCCCCACCCCCTCAACTTCCTGTTCCCCCATGACCAACTCCCTTCCTCTTTACCCCCTCTATTCTTCCCAGGTCCCACTACCCCCCCTTGCCCTGTTCCCCATCCATTCAGAGGATCTTGTCTCCATCCTCTTCTCTTGGGTACTATGCATATATGCATATCTTTTAGGTTCTTTCCTGTTTCCCAGACTCTCTATCTGTGGGAGTGCAGACTGGCACTATCCTGATCCATATCTAAAATCCATATATGAGTGAGTACATACCATGTTTGTCTTTTTGCGACTGGGTTACCTCACTCAGGATGGTTTCTTCCAGTGCTATCCATTTCCCTGCGAATTTCAAGATTCCATTGTTTTTTTCTGCTGAGTAATACTCCATTGTGTAAATGTACCACATTTTCTCTATCCACTCTTCAGTTGAGGGGCATCTAGGTTGCTTCCAGGTTCTGGATATTACAAACAATGCTGCTATGAACATAGTGGAGCAGATGCCCTTGTTGTATGAACCTGCCTCATTTGGATAAATGCCTAAGAGTGGAATTGCTGGGTCTAGTGGTAGATTAATTCCCATTTTCCTGAGGAATCTCCATACTGATTTCCAAAGAGGCTGTATGAGTCGGCATTCCCACCAGCAGTGGAGGAGTGTTCCTCTCTCTCCACATCCTCTCCAGCATAAATTGTCTTCGGTGTTTTTGATTCTAGCCATTCTGACAGGAGTAAGATGGTATCTCAGAGTTGTTTTGATTTGCATTTCCCTGATGGCTAAGGATGTTGAGCACTTTCTTAAGTGTCTCTTGGCCATTTTAGCCTCCTCTACTGAGAATTCTCTATTTAGCTCTGTACCCCACCTTTCAAGTGGATCCTTTGGTGTTTTGGAGACTTGTTTCTTGAGTTCTTTGTAAATTTTGGAGATTAGCCCTCTGTCAGATGTAGGGTTAGTGAATATCTTTTCCCATTCTGTGGCCTGCCTTTTTGTCTTTTTGATTGTGTCCTTTGCCTTACAGAAGATTTTAGTTTCAGAAGGTCCCATTTGTTAAATGTCGATCTCAGTGCCTGTGCCACTGGTGTTATGTTTAGGAAGTAGTCTCCTGTACCAACTCGTTGAAGAGTATCTCCCACTTTCTCTTCTAAAAGTTTCAGTGTGGCTGGATGTATGTTGAGATCTTTGATCCATTTGGACTTAAGTTTTGTACAAGGCGATAAACATGGATCTATCTGCAGTCTTCTGCATACCACTACCCAGTTATCACAACACCATTTGTTGAAGATGCAATCTTTTTTCCATTGTATAGTTTTAGCTTCTTTGTCAAAAATCAGGTGTTCATAGGTGTGTGGGTTAAAATTAGGGCTTTCTATTCGGTTCCATTGGTCTACCTGCCTATTTTTGTGCCAATACCAAGCTGTTTTCAGGACTATAGCTCTATAATAGAGCTTGAAGTCAGGTATGGTGATGCCTCCTGAAGTTCCTTTATTGTATAGGGATGTTTTGGCTATGCTGGGCCTTTTGTTTTTCCATATAAAGTTGATTAATGTTCTTTCCAGGTCCTTGAAGAATTGTGATGGAATTTTGATAGGTATTGCATTGAATCTATAGACTGCTTTTGGCAAGATTGCCATTTTTATTATGTTGATCCTACCAATCCCAGAGCATGGGAGATCTTTCCATTTTCTGGTATCTTCTTTGATTTCTTTCTTCAAAGACACAAAGTTCTTGATATACAGGTCTTTCACTTCCTTGGTTAACATTATCCCCAGATATTTGATGCTGTTTTTGGCTATTGTAAAAGGTGATGTTTCTCTGATTTCTTTCTCAGTCACTTCATCATCTGTATAAAATAGGGCCACTGATTTTTTTGAGTTTACCTTGTATCCTGCCACATTGCTGAAGGTGTTTATCAGCTCTAGGAGTAACCTTGCGGAGTTTTTTGGGTCACTTATGTAAACTATCATATCATCTGCAAATAATGAAAGTTTGACTTCTTCTTTTCCTATTTGTATCCCCTTTATCTCCTTTTGTTGTCTTATTGCTGTAGCTAGAACTTCAAGTACAATATTGAAGAGATATGGAGAGAGTGGACAGCCTTGTCTTGTTCCTGATTTTAGAGGAATTGCTTTGAGTTTCTCTCCATTTAGTTTGATGTTAGCTGTTGGTTTACTGTATATTGCTTTTATTATATTCAGGTACGTTCCTGTTATCCCTGATCTCTCTAGGACCTTTATCATGAAGGGGTGCTGGATTTTGTCAAAGGCTTTTTCAGCATCTAGTGAGATGATCATGTGGTTTTTCTTTCGCAGATTGTTAATATGGTGGATTACATTGATAGATTTTCTAATGTTGAACCATCCCTGCATTCCTGGAATGAAGCCTACTTGATCATGGTGGATGATTTTTCTGATGTGTTCTTGAATCCGGTTTGCAAGTATTTTATTGAGTATTTTTGCATCAATGTTCATGAGGGAAATTGGTCTATAGTTCTCTTTCTTAGTTGTGTCTTTGTGTGGCTTGGGTATCAAGGTAATTGTAGCCTCGTAGAAAGAGTTTGGCAGTGAGCCTCCTGCTTCTATAGTGTGGAATACTTTGACGAGTATTGGAATGAGCTCTTCTTTGAATTTCTGGTAGAATTCTGCACTGAAGCCATCTGGGCCTGGGCTTTTTTTGTTTGGGAGACTTTTGATGACTGCTTCTATTTCATTAGGGGTTATAGGTCTGTTTAGATTATTTATCTGTTCTTGATTTAGTTTTGGCAAGTGATATCTATCCAGGAAATTGTCCATTTCCTTTAAATTTTCAAATTTTGTGGAGTACAGATTTTCAAAGTATGCCCTGATGATTCTCTTGATTTCCTCAGAGTCCGTTGTTATGTCCCCTTTCTCATCCCTGATTTTGTTAATTAGCATGTTCTCTCTCTGTCTTTTGGTTAGTTTGGACAGAGGTTTGTCTATTTTGTTGATTTTCTCAAAGAACCAACTCTTTGTTTCATTGATTCTTCTCAATGTTTTCCTGGTTTCTACTTGATTGATTTCAGCCCTCAATTTGATTATTTCCTGGCGTCTGCTCCTCCTGGGGAGTTTGCTTCTTTTTGTTCTAGAACATTCAGCTGTGCTATTAATTCTCTAGTATGACTGTTCTCCAGTTTTTTCATGTGGGCACTTAGTGCTATAAACTTTCCTCTCAGCACTGCTTTCAAAGTGTCCCATAAGTTTGTGTATGTTGTGTCTTCATTCTCATTGAAATCGAGGAAGTCTTTAATTTCTTTTTTTATTTGTTCCTTTACCCAGGGATGGTGCAATTGTGCATTGTTCAATCTCCATGAGTTTGTAGGGTTTCTGCGATTTGTGTTATTGTTGAATTCTAATGTTAATGCATGGTGGTCTGATAAGATGCAGGGGGTTATTCCAATTTTTTTGTATCTGTGGAGATTTGCTATGTTTCCTATTATGTGGTCAATTTTAGAGAAGGTTCCATGTGGTGCCGAGAAGAAGGTATATCCCTTTGTATTTGGGTGGAATGTTCTATAGATGTCTGTTAAACCCAGTTGGGTCATAACTTCTATTAATTCTTTTGTTTCTTTGTTAAGTTTCTGTCTGGAGGTCCTATCTAGCGGTGAGAGCGGAGTGTTGAAGTCTCCTACTATTAGTGTGTGAGATTTTATGTGCATTTTGAGCTTTAGTAATGTTTCTTTCACGAATGTAGGTGCCTTTGTATTTGGGGCGTAGATATTTAAAATCGAGACTTCGTCTTGATGTATTTTTCCTTTGATGTATATGAAGTGCCCTTCTTCATCTCTTTTGATTGATTTTAATTTGAAGCCTAATTTGTTAGATATTAGGATTGCTATGCCCGCTTGTTTCTTGGGGCCGTTTGATTGGAAGATCTTTTCCCAGCCCTTTACTCTGAGATAACGTCTGTCTTTGGTGTTGAGATGTGTTTCTTGTATGCAGCAGAAGGAAGGGTTCTGTCTTCGTATCCATTCTGCTAGTCTGTGTCTTTTTATAGGTAAGTTGAGGCCATTGACATTGAGGGATATTAATGACCATTGATTGGTGATCCTTGTTTGCGCTTGATTTATTGTTAGTGAAGTTATTTTGTGTAGTTTCTCCTCCCTTTTTCTTTTAGTGTTTTGTAAAGTATGATTCTATATTGCCTGTGTCTTTGTGAATGTAGTTATCTTCCTTGGCTCTAGGTTTTCCTTCTAGCATTTTCTGTAGAGCTGGATTCATGGATACGTATTGTTTAAATCTGGCTTTGTCATGGAATATTTTGTTTTCTCCATCTATGGTAATTGAGAGCTTTGCTGGATATAGTAGTCTGGGCTGGCATCCTTGTTCCCTTAGCGTTTGTAGGACATCTGACCAGGATCTTCTGGCTTTCATCGTTTCCATTGAGAAGTCAGGTGTAATTCGGATAGGTCTGCCTTTATATGTTACTTGGCCTTTTTCTTTAGCTGCTCTTAATATTTTCTCTTTGCTCTGTAGGTTTGATGTTTTGATTATTATATGGCGAGGTGACTTCTTTTTCTGGTCAAGCCTATTTGGTGTTCTGTAAGATTCTTGTACTTTCATAGGCATATCTTTCTTTAGGTTAGGGAAGTTTTCTTCTATGATTTTGTTGAATATGTTTTCTGTACCTTTAAGTTGAAGTTCTTCACCTTCTTCTATACCTATTATTCTCAGGTTTGGCTTCTTCACGGTGTCCCATATTTCCTGAATATTTTGTGTTAAGGATTTGTTGGTTTTGAGATTTTCTTTGGTTGACGATGCTATGTCCTCTAATGAGTCTTCAACACCTGAGATTCTCTCTTCTATCTCTTGTATTCTATTGGTGATGCTTGCATCTGTAATTCCAGACCGTTTACCGAGCTTTTCTATTTCCAGCATCCCTTCATTCTGTGTTTTCTTTATCGTTTCTATTTCAGCTTTCAATCCTTCAACTGTTTGAGCTGTTTCCTTAATTTTCTTGGTTGTTTTTTCTTGGTGCTCTTTAGATTCTTTGAGAGATTTGTTTATTTCTTGAATTTTTTCCCCCATTTCATGGATTTTTTTGTTTGTTTTTTCTTCTATTTCTTTAAGGGATTTCCTCGTTTCTTCTTTGAGGCTCTCCACCATCTTCATGAAATAATTTTTAAGGTCTGTCTCCTCTTCTTCATCTATGTAGTGCTTTTCAGGTCTTGCTGGTGTTGGATCCCTGGATTCTGGTGGGGTCATGTTGGTGTTTCTATTGTTGAGTGATCTCTTATTCTGTCTTCTTCCCATCTCTTCTTCCAGTGGGTGCTGGTGGGGGCTTTCTGTCTCCACTGGTCTCCTTCCTTACTGCAGCTGAAGCTGAAGCTGGCCTCGCTGGGGTTGGGGTCTTGGAGGGGCTGACCTCTTTCCTGAAGCTGGGCTCGCTGGGTTGGGGTCTTGGAGGGGCTGATCTCTTTCCTGTGTGGACGGCTCTTCTGAAGCTGGGCTCGCTGGGTTGGAGTCTTGGAGGGGCTGATCTCTTTCCTGTGTGGGCGGCTCTTCTGGAAGCCAGGATCGGCCCCGAAGATGGAGGGGGATGGGTGATGGGCGGGTGGTCCCAGCCGGGGACCCAATCTCACCTGAAGCTGGGCTCGCTGGGTTGGGGTCTTGGAGGGGCCTGTGTGGGCGGTTCTTCTGGAAGCCGGGAGCGGCCCCGAAGATGGAGGGGGATGGGTGATGGGCGGGTGGTCCCAGCCAGAGACCCAATCTCACCTGAAGCTGGGCTCGCTGGGTTGGGGTCTTGCAGGGGCCTGTGTGGGCGGTTCTTCTGGAAGCCGGGAGTGGCCCCGAAGATGGAGGGGGATGGGTGATGGGCGGGTGGTCCCAGCCAGGGACCCAATCTCACCTGAAGCTGGGCTCGCTGGGTTGGGGTCTTGGAGGGGCCTGTGTTGGCGGTTCTTCTGGAAGCCAGGAGCGGCCCCGAAGATGGAGGGGGATGGGTGATGGGCGGGTGGTCCCAGCCAGAGACCCAATCTCACCTGAAGCTGGGCTCGCTGGGTTGGGGTCTTGGAGGGGCTGATCTCTTTCCTGTGTGGGCGGCTCTTCTGGAAGCCGGGAGAGGCCCCGAAGATGGAGGGGGATGGGTGATGGGCGGGTGGTCCCAGCCGGGGACCCAATCTCACCTGAAGCTGGGCTCGCTGGGTTGGGGTCTTGCAGGGGCCTGTGTGGGCGGTTCTTCTGGAAGCCGGGAGAGGCCCCGAAGATGGAGGGGGATGGGTGATGGGCGGGTGGTCCCAGCCAGGGACCCAATCTCACCTGAAGCTGGGCTCGCTGGGTTGGGGTCTTGGAGGGGCCTGTGTGGGCGGTTCTTCTGGAAGCCGGGAGCGGCCCCGAAGATGGAGGGGGATGGGTGATGGGCGGGTGGTCCCAGCCAGGGACCCAATCTCACCTGAAGCTGGGCTCGCTGGGTTGGGGTCTTGGAGGGGCTGATCTCTTTCCTGTGTGGGCGGCTCTTCTGGAAGCCGGGAGCGGCCCGAAGATGGAGGGGGATGGGTGATGGGCGGGTGGTCCCAGCCAGAGACCCAATCTCACCTGAAGCTGGGCTCGCTGGGTTGGGGTCTTGGAGCGAGATTTATTTTTTAATTAAAATGAAGAAAATTTTTCTTTGAAGTCCCCACCCCCCGCCGCTTCTTCAACATCTCATTGAATGAAATCTGTTGCACATCCTAGATTGATATTTACCAAGGCTTAGAATGTTGGTCCACCCCGAGGAAAGCTGATGGTTTAGTCTCTATGAAATTACATTTCACTGGAAAAACAGGCTGATACTGTGTCTGTAAGAAAAGCGATTGGGACAGTGTGGACAGTCTATAAGCAGTTGGAGTGTCTAATTCATATTTTGTGCTTATTATCCTGAGGTTTTACTATCTATTCAGACATTTTGAACATACAAAATGGGATTCCTTGATTGTAGGTCTCAAATCTTATCCTGCTCTAATGCCGATGAACCATAATAATGACTCTACAGGAAGACATCCCAAAAAGTGTAACAGTGGCACTTATATCTTGGGGGCAACCAGCAACCACCTAGTTGTTGGGCTTAAGACCCCTGCAGTAGAAGGGAATTTGGTCTGTCATTGTAATCTTAGCTGACTACCCATGGCTTTTAAGACGGTAGAAACCAGATGAGACCCTAGTATTGATATTTTCCCAAATTATAATTCTTAATTGCATTGTATCCACAGGTAAGTGTAGCTCCCAGCCTTCTGGAAAGGAGCTTATTTTTGCAGCCGTTGGAGGCTGTTATAGAAAGCCACAACTGGCCAAAATGCAGAGAGCTGTTGACTGTAGAATGCCCAGTCCCAGTCAGTACAACCATAACATATGCCCTGAACCTAAGGCTCAGGAGACATTGCAGAAGATAAAAGATTCCCAGAGCCAGAGGACGTGACCATCTACTACAAGACAATCTCTTCTTGAAAGCAGAAATGAAAAACAAAACTGAAGAAGACAGAAGACACAAGGAGTGTGTGTGTGTGTGTGTGTGTATGTGTGTGTGTGCTTGCGTGTGTGTGCATAGGTGGTATATTTGAGAGGACTTGGGCTAAGTAGTGAGAAGTTAATATGATCAAGATATACTGTAGAAAATTCTACAAACTCAATAAATATATTAGTAGAAAAAAGAAAATACTAAGAAAAAAAGGGGGCAGGCTTCTACTCCCCTTTCTCATTTCTTTGTGTCCTGGGCTTTACTTGTCTCTCTCTTATTCTGTCCTTGTTCTGTAAGTGTTATCATCCTCTATCTGGGGTGGTGACTATTGGGTGGGCACAGGATTGTCTGTCTAGAGACTTGGACATGGGAGGTTAGGATTGAACATACTTTCTAACATATCCTTGTCATTGGTTACTGGGTCTATAATGTTTTAGTGGGAACTTAGTAGTGGTCTCTTATCCTTAATGCTTGGACCCTTGTCCAAGAATTAAGTGTATACTGGTAGGAGAGTTACAATGCTTTGGGATGGAACATTCCATGGACTGGAATAATGTCTCAATTAAAACAAGAAATAGAATTCAGGGATCCTTGGCTGAAGTACTACAATTTTATTTTACAATGGACCTCACTGATTGCATAGTGAGAGCTATGGATGGGAAGTATTTAGTAATGACACCCAAAGCCATGCCTATAGTGAACACTTCTCACATAGTGAAGTAGGCATCTTTGTGTGTGTGTAGGTGCACCACTTATATGTACTTTGTATGTGTGTATGTAGAGGGTATTTTTAATTAAATTGTTGCTACACACACACACACACATATATACACACATACATCACATACATATATGTGTGCATGCATAAATACATGTATATGTATGCACAAATATTTAGATGCAACATTATGTCTCTACTTTTGTTTTTTGTGTATATCATTTCAGGGATGACCACTTTGTTTTAGATAACTAATAAGACGTTTCACTTTTGATAATGAAAACTTTCTCCTTCATAAAAGACATACATATATGTCTTTTTATGTATCAAAGTAAAATGAAAGCTTTTGTGAAGTCTACTGTAAGCTTTTGATTTGGGAATGGAGGTTCAGCACAGCATGCAGGTGCTTAGCAGAAATTACAATAGCAAATCCATGGACAGCTCTAATGAGATTGCAGTATAATGACAGATGCTTTCATTATTTGAAACTGCAGCTTCATTGATGTTGGTTAACAGTTTTTTACTATATAATGAAGCTGATGGTTAGGATCTGGTTGCAGTTGGGGAAGTTAGCTTCCTTTGTAGAGGATCAGATTGTCTCTGTTTCAGACCGGAGTGTCTGCAACTACTCAACTCTTGCCATCAAATCCTCAAAGCAGCCCTAGGCAATGTGAAACAAGTGGGTGCAATGGAGGCCCACTTAACATCTATTTTTACAGGATCACTACCTGGGCAGGATTAGTTCAGTAGCTGTGACTTACCAGCTTTGGTGATGCATACTACAAAGTTCGGTTTTCTGCTTGCCACTCCAACACAAAAACTGCTTTGAGAAGGTCCAAAGACACAGATCAGACTTCCAAGTTTGGACTTCCCCCACACCCAACATTAAGAGCACGACCTCCCACTTCATTTACATGATAGGAGCACTTCTTTATGTAGTCAATTCATCACGACAATTGGCATGTTCAGTATAGTAAGCTGATTTGCAGTTTATTTCATTGAACAGATCGGTCAAGCAGTCATTGTGCTCCTGCCAAGGCATAACCTTGATGTCATTTAGACAGATACTCACTCAGGAGCCAATCTACCTGAACGTCAGTTTACTGGTAATCTACATTTCTCACTGAGTCTAATATGAGAACATCTAATTAAATCATATTGTGGAGAGGGCACAGCCTGCCTTAGAATTAATTTAACCAAATAATTAGGAAACTTCTGAAGTTGTTGCAAATACTGGTAACAGGAACTCATTTGCAAATTGCCTAAGCATTTTTATTTTAGGAGACACAGGTCATCTATTTTTGTCTGAGAAGTCACAGGACGGGTGTGTGTCCTAGAGTCTAAATGGGGGAAACGTAATTTGTATGCAGGGAAAAGACTTTAAAACTCTCAGAAGTAAGATCAAGGCCTCATTTTCTTGGAGTAGTCACTCAGGTGAGTCTGAGAGAGCCATTTTGATTGGTCAGTTCCCAACTGTCACATATAGGCTCTCAGTGGCTTTGTTTCCCAATATCGGAATTTGCTGAGCTTTCCTTTCCTTCATGGAATGAAGCTGACTTCCATAACAACCATTTATGTAGATTTTTAAAGTTTTCAGTCATGTTGTGAATTAAAATGAGTTTATTTTAGTTCTTAAGAGCTTTCCTGCTCTTTTCATTATCTTCATCACAAAAAAAAACAAAAAACAAAAAACAAAAAACAAAAAACAGGGAGTCCCTGTTTTTGCCCATTTTTCCTCTAACCTCAGCAAAGACTGGGTTGTAGTTGAATATGGTAAAGAGCTTAGTGTGCTGAAGATTCGGGTCCCAGCAGATGAGCCCAATCACTGAGAGGTGGTTGCACAGGAGTGCTCTATCTACCCCAGTGGATTAGTCCACTGATTCATTCATAATTGCATGGAATTGGAAAATGGTTGGAGAAAGTAGGAGGAAGCGCTCATAGGAGCCTTGTCAACAAGGACATGCCCTTTGTTGTTGAACTTTTCTTCTTCTCTGTCTCTTTGCTTCCTGTCTGATGTGAAGTTCTCTGCATTACTCTCCACACTCTCCCTTTAAAATATACTGTGTTATCATGTCAAGAATAACTGAACAACTGACCAAGGAACAAAATCTCTGAAATTGTGAGCCAGACCATGTTCTTTCTCTCTTCATGTGTGTTTCTCAGCTGCTTTATCTCAGTGATGAAAAGTTTAAGTTTTAGCTACAGTTGGAGAGTCAGGTGTCTCCAACCTGGTGTTTGCAATCATTGCTTCACTATGGGAGAACTTTCTTAGTGTATGCGGTGAGTTTATTTAGCCCATCTGTTGGCTATGGCTTCCTCTCATCTGTCTGGACATTTGCTGATTTCCTCTGTGTACAAGTGTATATATGGTGGCTCTCTAAGAGGGCAGTCCTTGCTTCTTGAGCATCCTTAAGTCCAGTTCCTTTTTGTGTGAAGTTTCTGACTGTAGTTTGACATTTTATTTCCTATCTCAGAGGCCCCACTGTGGGCATTCTCTCCGAGATCCTGTTGCTGCTGGATCCCTCTTGCCTGGAAGAAAGGCCTGGCTTCATAGGAGCAGTGAAATTGTATAGAGCCTGTGCTTAGACATGCCCCACACTAGGGGTTTAATGCTCAGAGGGTGCCATGATAAATGCCTTTAAAATTTCATCGTTGAATTAAAATGAGGCCCAATGGGAAAATACAGTATGTGCTGGGTCCTTAATCTTAACTTCTCACAAACCTGTATTCTACTGCCTTTTACCTCCTTGGGTAGGTGCTTTTACTCCCCTTTCTCATTTCTTTGTGTCCTGGGCTTTACTTGTCTCTCTCTTATCCTGTCCTTGTTCTGTAAGTGTTGTCATCCTCTATCTGGGGTGGTGACTATTGGGTGGGCATAGGATTATCTGTCTAGAGACTTGACATGGGAGATTGGGGTTGAATATATTTTCTAACATATCCTTGTCATTGGCTACTGGGCCTATAATGTTTTAGTGGGAACTTAGTAGTGGTCTCTTACCCCTTAATGCTTGGACCCCCTTGTCCAAGAGTTAAGTGCATACTGATAGGAGAGTTGCAATGCTTTGGGATGGAACATTCCATGGAATGAAATAGTGTCTCCATTAAGAGAAGAAATAGAATTCAGGGATCCTTGGCTGAAGTCCTACAATTTTATTTTACAATGAACCTCACTGATTGCATAGTGAGAGCTATGGATGGGAAGTACTGAGGAATGACAGCCATATCCATGCCTGTAGTGGTCACATCTCCCACAATAAAGTGGGCATCTTTGTGTGTGTGTGTGTGTGTGTGTGTGTGTGTGTGTGCATGTGTTTGTGAGTTTGTGAGTATAGATGCACAACTTAAATATTATATGTACCTTGCATGTGTTTATGTAGAGGACAGCAAAGAACAACCTTGTGTATCATTACTTGGGTGTGATATACTTTTTTTTGAAACAGTGTATCATTGGCCTGAACTTTGCCATATAGGCTAGGAAGGTCAGTCAACTGACCTAGGGATTCACCTGTCTCTATCCCCCCAGTTCTGGGATTTCAAATATGTACTATAACACCTCCTTTTACCTCTCTTTTGCGGATTTATACTCATGCTTGCGTGGCAAGCATTTTACTGAATGCTCTGCTAGGGGTATTTCTTAGTGCTAAAAATGCTGGGACTAAAAATTCTTGTCACCGTCTTTCCCCAGTCTATTGTTTTCCTTCCTGAAGCCTTTCCCTTTCTATGCTCGCCTAGTTAATGCTTCACCTTTCAACTAATCATCAGCCCACCGTTTCAGGGCATTTAGATGATGCTCAGTCCAATCACATAGGAGGGGTCTTGGGTAGAACTCACAAGATTATTCACAGTTTTGGTGAAGCTTTTCAACCATCTTGCATACTGAATTTTCCTCTAGGCCAACTTCTCTTTCTTAGTCTTCTTTCATGGGAACTATTTCAGCTTTATGGACCCAAGGGGGTTAGGGAGACCTTACATCAAGCATAGAACCCCGTTTAGCATCTGTCATTGGGATCTTGTTCTGAGTAGGTGTTAACACTGCTTTGTTCTCTATTCTGTTCAGTCCCCTCCTGGAACAAATAGACTTCTCTATGACCATCTGCCTCTCTTTTGTTAATAGTTGGTCACCAGGGTCCTTGTGTTTGGTACAGAGTTCATAGTAGAACAGGGCTGAGAGATTATTTTCCTCTAATGATGATCTCACCAAACAACTAAATTTTAGCATTCTGTACCAGGTTGTATTCAATTTCACCTCCAAACTTGGAGAGCATCCTTTCTCTTAATATCCAGCTTAGCTCTTTTACACATTTTTTTCTTTGCAGTTTGTGTATTGAAAAGGACTGTGCTGATTTTAGGTTTCAATAAGTTAATCCATAGCCTTCTTGGTAACAAGATAGAAAAAAATCATAAGTTATTCCTCTATGCTTCCCATGGTCCTTGTGAGAATTCAGTAGTGTTTTGACCAAGCTTCTAGAATTCTTAGGTGTGTAATCTGACATAGCTATAATTTGAAGCACAGTCATTACAGTCCCTGGAATCTCTGTCCTTTTTTTTCTGGTAGCAGATATTAATAACAAGGGAAAACAAAAACATCACACTCAGTTAAATGATCCTCCCAATTTTAACTTGAAGTTTAATTAAAATGCCAATTGCTTGCTCAAGCTAGATCAAATCCCAGCAAAGACATGGTGGTTTGACATAAATTCACACCGTTAGTTGTGGAGCTAGTGGCAATAATTAGCCGTTGGGAGATGGAGAGGACATATTCTCTAAGAGTGTATTTCCTGGTAAGTTAAGAAAGATGAAGTGGAAACCCACATGTCCAAGAATATTTGGGGAGCACACATTGGTCTTGAAGGATTTGAAATAACAACAGGACAAAAAGTTGGGTGGATAGAGAAGTGGTTGTGCATCTAGGAAGAGTTGGCAGCAGGGGTGAATATGAGCAAAAACACATTGAATGAAACTGTCAAAGAATTAATTAAAACTCATATCTTGGCAGAGTGGCAGGCTTCTGTGTAGGTGGGACTGAAATCAATGTCACTCATACATTTTGTGGGTTTGGTGAGGCAGGGGCCACTTATTATGCAGAGAAGAAGTTGATTCATATATCAAATTATACATGTTTGAACAATAGAGTCAGATGCTTTTTATTCTAAGACCTGATGTCATTTATATGTGGATTTTTGGTGACCACCTGTCAGTTTCTAGCAGCAATGCTTGGTGATTTTGACTCTACCATTGCTTCTTTAAGGAGTGCATCCATTCTCCTTATTTTTTCCTGTGAAAATGAATATTCCATTTCATCTTTCCTGCTAAAAACTTAGTCCCATTCCTTTGCTTCATTGTACTTGTGTTTCTGAATTAAAAGGTCTGTACTGTCAATTGGATGACAGCCAAGCCTTCAGAGTTTTGAGTATGGGATAGTATATTGACAACATCCAGCTGACTTTTAAGGACCTAACATCTCTGCTGCTGTTTACCAACTCCAAATTCCATCTGGTCTTTCTGACAGGAACCTTGACACCATCTGCAAAACACGAAATAAAGCAGCTTTGTTCTGAGGAGAGGGAAAATAGCAAGCTGAAGCTTGTATGGGAAATGTCAGCTTTGGCACTTCACTGGAAAGAATGGAACAGGTGCATGTTAGTGCAGGTTCATGCTGTAGGTGGACTTCTTTAGAGAACATCTGCAGATAGGGTCTTCGTCCACACCTAGTTGTCCCTTTATTTGGACAGGCAAGGTCTAGCTCAGGAAATTCACAGAACCTGTCACTTCTCTAATATGTCCAAAAATTTTGTAACATTTATTTATTTTCATGTGTGTATGTTTATGAATGTGCACATGCCACAGAACACATGCAGAGATCAACAGATAACTTGTAGAAGTCAGCTCTCATCTTCAATCTGGATCCTGGGGATTAATCTTAGGTCACCTAGCTTGTCAGAATACACCTTTACTTTTTGAGCTATTTCGCCTGTTCTAGTATGACTTTTGATGATGATATTTAGTTATGTTTATGCATATTAAATCTACCTTCTTTAGTACAACTGGGATCAAAGCATTTTTCCTATGTATGTGGTATATAAAAGTTGTGTCCTTTTCTTCTTCCTATTATCCAAAAGTATATTTGTGCAGAAAATAATAGTTAAAATTTATAGTGTTGTTTTATTCTGTCTGACACAATCCCAGAAATTAACTCTTATGATTCTTACACCAGTTCTAGAAGACAAGCATTATACTAGCTTACTTTTACAGAAGAGTAAGATTAGCCCACAGAGGACCTTGTCTAGGATACCATTCTAGTAAGTGATAGAGCCAGTGCTTATAATCAAATGCTTATATCTTGAGGGACAGCTGACAATTAGCCATTGTGCTGAAGCAGATCACCACACACACACACACACACACACACACACACACACACACACACACACACAGAGTCCTTATTGGTCACACCCAGTTACTGCCACATACAAACTCCTAAGTTATCCACTCTGATAGACAGTCACTTATAGAGTTCTTGCTATACTTACAATGCAAGGTTTCAGGCTCTACTTAATAAGTCATACCCAAAGCATATTGATGGGGAATGTCCTTCTGTATATAGGGAAGGGACCTGGCCTCCATCTACAGTGTACTCCATATATATTACTAGGCATCAGACTCTTTAGAATGTTTTACTCTGCTTCCTCCATCAGGCTGAATGTGTTTTAACTTGTTATTGAGAATTTTGTGCTGTTCATCTTCCTTCTTCTGCAGAAGTCTCTTCTCTCTTCTCTAGCTCTGGGAAACTCACGTTCTATGCCTGTACTCTGGGCTTTTTCTTTTAGTGTTACCTTTGTTATACAGAAGGCAGCAAAAACAGATCAAAGTTTGGATATTTACTGACTGTAGGTTGTTCTCTATCATTAGTGTCTGTCTTGTTCCATAGTTTTGGGCCTTGTCAGATCTGGTAACATTACTGTCCTTACCTTCTGTTAGGCTCTTATTCTGTACAAGTCTTGATATTCATTAGCTCTAGGTTTCCTTTGGGAATTGTTATTTCACTAAAAGTAACACATTCAGTCTGTGCAAGTTTCCCAGTTTACATGTGTTTTTCCATACTTCAGTAGTTTGCTCACTACTAAAAATAGCATATACTTAGAATTATTTAGTAAATGATGGAAATAAAATACATAAAGCAGCATCTATTGACTTTGTTTAGAACTGACAATAGCAACAATAATTATACAGCTACATACAGTTATGGTTTTAGTTGTTTTGAAATTTATCAGTCAACAACTATATTGAATATATACAAAAATTCTGTCATATAAACCTTTGTGAGGACTTTATATAAATGATCTCATTTAATCCCCAGAGCAATTCCAGGAGGTAAGAATGCAGATTACTCTTATGTTACAGCTTAAGCAACAGAAATCAAAGATATTAAACAACCTTCTCAAAACTGTACAGTTAATAACCATTCACATGGGATTTGTAGTCAAACAGCTAAGTCTTCAATTCTTGTTTTTAAGCAATATGCACATGGCTACTACTGCTTCATCTCATTTTGCATAGAGAACAACTTCTTAAGTAGGGCAGGTAGGGACAATTTCCCTCCCATTATTATGGTTGAGTGTGACGAAGCAGAGTTGATTAACATGACTTCTCTAAGATTGCAGAGCTAATTAGTCTATACTTACAAGTAGCAGAGCTGGTGACTTATGAGAAATCTTATGGAAATCAAATAGCCTTCAAGGCATCACAGAGAGTGATGCATAAGGGCTTAAATCATGACTGTCTAGAGACTTAACCTTGAATAATTCAGCCTCTGAACTTCATTTGTAAAATGGGAGAAATGACTTCTCTTCACGGAGCATAGGAGGATGATGTAAAGAAGGTGCATGATAATTCAATTCAAACTCTCATTTTTAAAGGTTTTATTTTGAAATTAGCTTCCTAACTAGCAAGTTTCCACAAGACTCTTTTTCAGAGGAAATGGGCTATTACGTGAAAATCATGGTATAATAACATGTCCCTAAGAGTTAGAGCCCCTGGGGTCTCTAAAACAACACAGGCTTTTCCCATTGCCCTCTGTTACACATAATAACTACATGAAAAGACCCTATTGTTGAGGTCACCAAACCCTTGGGCTGTTGGGTGTTGAGGAATCAATCTTAAAGTAAACAAAAATGTCCTCTCTGATGGCTAACTTTCATAGTGCTAGGAGCTACTCTGCAGGTTGCTGGGGGAGAAAGGCATCAATGATCTTTCCCAATGCTGGACCCTGTTGTAATAGTGACATGCCAGGCAAGATGCAGCGACTGGAATGGGGGGTGTCTCTGACTCTTTTGCTGTCTCTTAGGGCCACTTTCCTCCTACTAGGTTGACTCATCCAACCTTGATATGTGGGTTTCTGTGTAGTCTTATTGTATCTTTCTATGCTGTGCTCTGTTGATATATCTTGGAGGCCTGCTATTTTTTCCTGAAGGGAAATGGAGGAGGAGTGGATCTTGAGGTGGGAGGAGTGAAATGAGGGGAAGCTATGGTCAGGATGCAATGTATGAAAGAATACTAAATTTTAAAAATTCACCCACAGATGCCATAGTGAAGCTACTATTGTGGAATAAGTAGCCACTTAACTTTTGTAATGGAGTTGAGAGTCTCAATTTAATGCCTGGTGCTGTGCTTCTGACCAAAAGCCCATGACTGGGGGCATGGCATAGGCCCTTGGGTAGGCCTTCTATTGTTATTTTACTAAATGGCCATGGTGTCAAATTGCCTTCTAAATGTTTATTCCTGTAGACTGCTCCTCTCAACCTGGGTTAGAGAAGCTTCTTTCTGCAGTGTGCAATAGTCAATGGAGAGATGTGGATCCAGTCAAGGTGCTGAGAAGAAGAGACTAAGTGATCAGCGCTAAATGGGTCATTTATATCAACCACTATCACCAAGGCTCAGGTAATATGGAGGGAGAGGAGGAAGAAAGAATTTAAGAGCTGGAGGATATGGAAGAGCACCGTGAAATTCTGGGTTATGGATATGACATGGTTAATACAATCCAAACCCCTATATAAGACCTATACAAGATCAAACCATTTACAATTCCAGCATAGATGATGTAGAGCACTCCCTCTTACTCAGGAGTTATGGTCAATGGCTCAGGGAGGTGAAATCATTATTTTTGAGAACATGGCCTCTGATAAGCTTCCCATGCTCTAGTGGATGTACTTAATGGTCAGCACTAACTAGACTTAGTAGATTAAAAAAAAGACATGAAGTGTGGAGGATGATGTGTTGCAGTGGGCATAGTGATTGCAATGTGGAAAGTTGGAGGGGCCAGTTAAGGGTAGATATGATCCTATTTCATCATATATGTAGAGGTACAAACAGAAGTGGAGGATTCTTGACTGCTGACAGTTTATCTCTCACACAAAGGTTGATTCTACAAGGGATCACTACTTCCAGCGAAGCCTGGAATGGCTAGAGGTTTTATTTGCACCCAAACACACACTGGATGCCTCATATAGTAATAAATTATTTGAATTTTATATCAGTGTGAGGACTCAATTTTGTGTTGTATTTTATTGTAGAAAGGTGTTTCAAATATAGCATTAGCTGGCCAGACCCTTGTCTATAGACACATTCAGTTCATTTAGGTAGGGGCAATGATGTTGCAAGCAGAACTACTGTCTGTTCTTAATTTGTGGTATATTAAACCTTCTGCAAATGGATTTAGGATATATTTTAATGTGGCTTTGAAATGTGGAGCCTTATGTTCATCATCCCAATGGGAAATAATTTCTCACCTTTCTTGAACTGGGGAGGAAGTCACTCCCTATATAACTTTTCCAAAATGTAGATTTTTGGCTTGAAAAATCATTATGTTCTTTTCTTCCTTTCTAAACTGAGAGATTATGTTTGCAACAAATGTCCCTGTACTCTTGGCTATTGTATATAACTGTGTTGTGAATGAGTTAAATGAGTTTATTTCTAACCCATATTATGCCTTGGGGATTCTGCTGCTCTTTCAGAGTACTGAGCATCTATAGGTTGGATACTTACCAGGACATTGGGAGCATAGGCATATGGTCTTTATATTTTATAGTACCTGATACATGAGCACTAACAATTCTGATCCAACCAGTATACCAAGGGCTGTAAGAGGCTATGCACCGTGTACAATGGCATGCATTGACAGTAATACTGAAAGCAATTGTGAAGTTTTGAAAACATACTTAATATGATGCTAATATGCAAGTTCCTTAACAAAAAGCCAGAATAGATGACAATAGTAAAATTCCCTAACTCAGAAAATGTGGGGATGGGTTATTTTGGTTACTGGGATTTTCCAACTAACAGAGAATTTCACCATGTGATATTTGTGGCATAAAAATGCAAATGTAACATGAGCATTGTGCCTACTAAGCATATCTCACACCCCTACAGGATGGATATTTGTCCCCAGGAAAACAAAGGTTTTTAAGCCCAACTTTAATTCAATTTGAATTAATTACCTTCCTTTCATAGTGACCTTTCTTTCACTTATTTTAGGGAGGGAGATGTCTCAAGTATATTAGTCACTCAGTTCACACTTTTATAAGTGGCAAATGGAGGAGTTAGGTTTGAAGGTTTCAGCTGAACAGGAGAGGCCCTCAAAACACATCAACTAGAGCGTCTGAGGTATGGCCTAGTAAATGTTAGTATTTGTTTTCTTCTCAGAAATTAAAAAAAACTAAAAAGGAAAATAGCAGATAAATGTATAAGCAAGTAGTCTCATCAGATTTTGCAAATAACCAGTAAAGTGGAATGGATCATAGTGCTTTTGCTTGAATGTACTGTTTAATTTTTCTAAATTAAAAGCCACATGGATTTATTGTGTGTGTGTGTGTGTGTGTGTGTGTGTGTATGTATGTATTTATGTATGTATGTAAAGTAAAAATGAGTTCATTTTCATCCTCTACTCTCACTTGCTGGCTATTGGATACTGGCAGTTAACAGTAGCTATTTCTTTTGCTCTGTGTTTATAAGGTATTTATTGTGAGACTGAATATACAATGGACAACAGGCAAGGCATATATAAAAGTAGAACTCTGACCCATAACCTGAAACCAGCAGTCCAGAAAACCAGCCCATTATTTCCATTTGTCAGTGCAGAAGCTAGCCTGCTTTCTGTGCCAGACTTGTAGGGAGTTAGATATTATCTTTATAAGCTTGTCTACAAAGCCAAACAATAACCTCTGCCACAATCATTCCAAGACAGCCAGTACTTATTTCTGACAGTTATCTTAGGTTCTGTTTCTGTTTCCAATTTAGTATAACTGGAGAAAGCCAATTGTTTATTCAGCCTCAAATAATCACATAGAAATAGCCACTTAGAGTTTGTCTAGTGTTCCTGTGTTAACATTCTCCAATCAGAACATACCTGAAGCCTTTCTGTTTTCAACCTTCTTGTGGTTTGAATGTGACCCTTTCCCCACCAAAGTTCATATTTTGGAAACATAATTCCCAAATCCATATGTAAAGAGATTTTGGAGGTGGGAACTATTAGGATTAGATGATATTATGGGGGAGATAAAGGCATTAGTGTATTCATAAGAAAGTGAAGAGGAAGATGATCTAGGAAACTTGTTATATCTTCCTATGTCCTGTGCCATACCGGGATGCAGGAAGAAGGTCTTTAGTGGACACTGGAAAGACACAGGTATATGTTCTTAGACTTTCCAGCTTCAAGAACCATGAGCAAAATCTACTTCTTTTAGTTACAGTTTATCTCATCTGGTATATTTTGTTACAACAGCATAAAACACACTAACACAAACTACAGAGTTTTCTTGTTCTCTTGACTGAATTAGAGTCTCTTGCTAAGAACAGGCATGGTGGCTCCTGCCTTATACAAGCCCAGAAAGAAAAAAGATAGCTTTTGTTTATTATATCCACTACTGGCATAGATTCATTTAATAACACAAATGTGAGAAAATGTGCTTCTGTTGCACATGCAATTGTGGAAAGGGCAAAAACAAATGCTTACCAAGGAATGTTAGGGAGTGCTAGTCAGTCTGAATAAATATAGCAGAGAGTCAACATGTTCAGAATGACACAGGGACTACGTAAATAAGCTAGATATGGAAAATCCCCTTTGAGAAGTGATGCTGGCAGAATTCAGGATCAATGGGGGAGTAGATTGTATGACCACAGGAGAGAGATCCACAGCAGATACCTTGCATTGGGTAAAAGTTTGCTTTGTATTTTGGAAAACCAAGGCAGCTGGAACAAATCAGAATGTGAACAAAATCAGAATATTTCGAATAGCTTTTGATTGTAGTTTACAGTATTTTAAACTTTCAACACAAGTATTCTTACAGGTTGGATTGTTTGCTTTCAAAAATTTATGTTCATCACAAGCTTCCTGAAACTTACAGGATTTATGTGGGCCATTCCTCAACACCATGGAAGCACTAAAAACCTGTTAGGGGAGGAGACTCACATCAACCTACATGCTTGTGGAGATTGCTGACCTGTCTGGCTGTTTAAAAGTCAGGTGCAGGACTTCAGAGTTCCAGCTTTCATGAGTTTGTCACCAATAAGGTGGTGGGCATTTGATGATACAGTTGCCTTTGAGTCATCCATGCTTCTGTAAGTAACCCTGATAAATTGATTGGTTTCCCTCTTCCTAAAAATATTCTGAATATGTCCCAATAATGTTGCTGATTTGTCTTCTCCCCCATGTTGCCTTTGAATTATTTTGTTGTTTATTTCAAGACTTATTTTGTTTCTTTTTCAAGTTTCACCACAGTGTTAGGATGTATCAAATGCCAGGGTCAAAGGTATGTGCTCTGGTTCTTAGAGGCTACAGGTTTGTTATTGAATGTCCATTCATGTTGCTCATTTCTCTGGCTACTTTCCCACCAATTTATAGCAATTAAAACTTATGAAGTCAAATTTATTAATTTTTAGTTGGCACTACTGTTGTCCCTCCTGTTAATCCACTCACTTTTTCACTTAGTTGATCATTCATTTATTCAATGAGATTAAGTATAATTTGAAAAGTTAACCTATTGCCTGAGACACTATAACCTTACTCTGTTTTTATTTTATACCATTTCTGTTCATTTCCATTCCTATATTTCATTCAATTATCTTCTCTCAATGATTGATGAAAGTAGCCATGTTGAAAGTAGTGATGCAATTGGGTAAGATATCCATTGGTCTTCTCCCAGCCCTACGTGGTTCTAAGTTCTTCAACGGCTATTACAACCCCTGTAGTAATCAATATAAATTTTTTTGGAGGGGGGATGAAACAGGGAATTTTTTAAACTTTTTTTAAATTTAAATTTAAATTAGAAGCAAGTTTACTTCACATGTCAATCCCAGGTCCCTCTCCCTTTCCCTCCCTTACTCTCACACCCTGCCACTAGCTGCCCATACTCCCTCCTTTCCCTTGGGAGGGTGAAGCCCTCCATGGGAGTGTCCATAGTCTGTCATTTCATCCAGGTCAGGGTGAGAGTGCATCTCTCATTGTGGGATGGGCACCCAAAGTCCATTTGTATGCCAGGGATAAATACTGACCTACTACCCAAGGCCCTATAGATTGCCTAGGCCTCCTCTCTGACACCCACATTCAGGGGATCTGGATCAGTCCCATGCTGGATTCCCAGCCATCAGTCTGGGATTCAAGAGCCACCTCTTGTTCAGGTCAGCTGTGTCTGGGGGTTAAACCATCCCAGTATTAACCCCTTTTCTCATCAGTCCTCCCTCTCTATCACTGGCTTCCTTGAGTTCAGCTCAGTATTTAGCTATGGGTGTCTGCCTCTGCTTCCATCCACAGTCACTGGTTGAAGGTTCTGTTTCCCAGACTTTCTGGTTGTGGGATTGTAGGCTGGTGCTCCCCTGATCTATGTCTAAAATCCATATATGAGAGAGTACATACCGTGTTTGTCTTTTTGTGACTAGGTTACCTCACTCATGATGGTTTCTTCTAGTGCCATCCATTTGCCTGCAAATTTCAGGATTCCATAGTTTTTTTTTCTTTTTCTGCAGAATGGTACTCCATTGTGTAAATGTACCACATTTTCTCTATCCACTCTTCAGTTGAGGGGCATCTAGGTTGTTTTGCAAGTTCTGGCTATTACAAATAATGCTGCTATGAACATAGTGGAACAGACATCCTTGTTGTATGAATGTGCATCTTTTGGATATATGCCTAAAAGTGGAACTGCTGGGTCGTGTGGTAGACTGATTCCCATTTTTCTGAGGAATCTCCATATTGATTTCCAAAGTGGCTGTACGAGTTGGCACTCCCACCAGCAGTGGAGGAGTGTTCCTCTTTCTCCACATCCTCCTCAGCATAAGCTGTCATTGGTGTTTTTGATTTTAGCCATTCTGACAGGATCAAGATGGTATCTCAGAGTTGTTTTGATTTGCATTTCCCTGATGGCTAAGAATGTTGAGCACTTTCTCAGCCATTTTAGCCTCCTCTATTGAGAATTCTCTATTCAGTTCTGTAGCCCACTTTTTAATTGGAGCCTTTTATTGTTTTGGAGATTTGCTTCTTGGGTTCTTTGTAAATTTTGGACATCAGCCCTCTGTCAGATGTGGGGTTAGTGAATATCTTTTCCCATTCTGTGGGCTCACTGTTTCCTTTGCTTTACAGAAGCTTCTCAGTTTCAGGAGGTTCCATGTATTAATTGTTGATATCAGTGTCTGTGCTACTGGGGAAACAGAGACTTTTATAGAGGAACAGAAAATACTTTGGGACAAACCAAGAAGGTGAAGAAACTCACTGGTCAATTTGATTTGTTATGGTCAGCTACTACTTCCTCTCCCTCTTCCAAACTATCAACTCTAGGCTAGCTGCCATCCAATGCTTCCTCCTCACCCCCTGGTCTGTCTCCCACAAAGTATATATCAAATATTTTGTGAATTTATGCATCCTACTCAGTAGTTAATGATTGGTTCCTTAAAGGTCTGATTAAAAATCAGTTGTGACTCAAATTTAAAATGCTAGACATTGTGATGGCTGACTTTATGGTTGATCTATTGGACTGTGAAATACCCAGCCCACCACTTTTTCCTGATTATAGTTTCCCCTTTGTCTACTACTCCTAGTTCTCCTCTATCTTCCTTCTCCTCCAGATCCACTCCTTTTCCATCTGTCTTTCATTAGAAAAGAACATGCTTCTAAGAGATAACAAACAAATATGACAAAGTAAAAGAAAAGTTTAAACAAAAGCCAGCTCATTGAGCTTGGATGAGACAAATCAACCAAAGGAAAAGAGTCCCAGGAACAGGACCAAGAATCAGAGACCCACTTGTTCACACACTCAGAAGTCCCATAAAAATACTGAAAGCTATAATGTATACACAGAAGATCTGGTGCAGACTCCTGTAGGCCCTGTGCTTCCGGCTTTGGTATCTGTGAGCACATATGTTCCTTGCTTAGTTGATTCAGAGGGCCTTGCTGTCCTGTGCTCCTCTGGATCTTACACTCTTTCCTTTTCCTGTTCTGTAGGGTTCCCTGAACTCTGCGGGGAGGGACTTGATGGAGGCATTTCATTTAGAGCTGTGTGTTCCAAGGACTCCTGCTCCATGTAATATCTGGCTGTGGATCTCTGCAGGACTGCAAAATATTCTAATGTCTAGTTCTTTTTTTTCATGCACTGAGCTGTGGCACATCTTATCACGCGCACACACACACACACACACATACACACACACACACACACAATGGCATGCCCTTTGAGGACAACCACATTTATTCTAAATATTGCTTATATACTAAGTATGATCAGTTTACTACAATAATTTTATGAAGATATAAATTGTCTTGAGTATCAAAAGTCTAAATTTTCTTATTTATACCAAGTTGTCATATGAGCAAGTGGCCTGAGAACCACTTCTACCTTGTATTCTAAGCACATAGATAATATGAGGTAAAATTGCCTCATTATTTAAACATAAAATCACAGAACTGAAATTCTACATTTCTAGAAACTATATACAGTCAATATCATATTAAAATACCTAAAATTGTGTTTGTTATCACTGTATTTATTCCAGTACTGTTTATTATCATTTTATAAAGGATACAACTTTCTTTAAAGCATATAATTCAAAACACATGTTTATCAGTTTGTAGAGTAAACACACACCGTTGCAGCTTTCATGTAACAAAACATCTTACCTCTGAAGGATCTATGGGGTGCCAATGACTTGGAATAAGAATTTTTAAAAATCTTACCACTGGCCCCTTCTTAAGCAGGTCATATATGTTTGACTCTCAGGGGAAACGACTACTGACCTTTGTGGTCATTGACATGTAGTTGGGAACTATAGCACTTCTCTGCTTCTCTATCCTTATAGATTATATGGTTTTGGAGATAAATTATTCAATTTATTATTATTGGCTTTTAAAATTCTTCTCTTATTGTTGCATTCTGAACCCAGTTTCCCCTCCCTTCCTTTCCTCAGTCTTTCCCTCCCACCTCCCTTTACCCCCAGCCTCACCCTCCCTCCACCTCCAGTCATAAAAAAGCAGGCCTCCCAGGGACATCAACCAAACTCAGCATAGCAAACAGTAATAAGACTAGGTACATACTATCACATCAGGGTTGAATAGGCAGCTCAATAGGAAGAAAAGGGCCCCACAAGTAGGCAAAAGAGTCAGAGACAACCCCTGTTGCCTCTGTTGGGAAACCCACAAGAACACTATCTTTTTAAATGACATTCATTTATTTATGTGTGTTGTGTGGGTAAAGGTCTAAGTGTACTATGGACAACTTGTGTGAGTCAATTTGCTCCTGTCACATGTGGACCCTGGAGATTGAGTTTTTGTCTTCAGACTTGGTGGCAAGTGCCTTTACTCACTGAACCATCTTTCTGACCTGACCCTCAAGTTTTTATTAATTCAATTTTGATAACATTAGGGAGAATATTATACTTGCTTGTCAGTAGGAAATAGTGCAAAATTACAAAATCAAATCTGGAAGGCAAAACTATTCTTTAGTATCAAATCCTTCTTTCCTCCCCATCTCTGTCTGTCTGTCTGTCTGTCTATCTATCTGTCTGACTGTCTCTCTCTCTCTCTGTGTGTGTGTGTGTGTGTGTGTGTGTGTGTGTATGTGTGTATGTTTATTTGTAACTGAAAGTGTATGTGCATGTGTGTGTGGACAGGTCAGAGGCTGAGTCACAGTGTCTTCCTCTATGACTCTGCATCTTTTTTTGTGACTGACTGAACACAGAGCTCACCGATTTCACTAACCTGGAGCCAATAAGCGTGAGGAGCCCTTCTGTCTGCATCCTTAGTACTGGGATTATAAGTATACACTTGTCTTTCTTTTAAAAGTGGGTGCTGGGGCCCAAACTCAGGTCCCTATTCTAGCAAGTGCTTTACTGATTTAGCTGTTTCCTTGGGCTTAACTTTACTTAAAGTAACATGCTGTGGTTGGTCTATCATGTTTGGAGACCATTAATCACTTTGGGTGTACTTCTGGTAACAGGTTTGCTACAAAGAACACTCATCCAGTTGCATCATTCTAGAGTTAACTCTAAATTAGCATAGCATTAGGAAGAGTTTCTACTTGTAACTAGCAGTTTACATTTCCAGTTGATTCAAACTATATTAACTTACAGTTGAACCTCCATCCATTCCTCCTTGTATCTTGAATTTTCCAGTCTTAAAATTCCTATGTATAATCATGTATCATTTCTTCTATTCCATATTTTCCCCCATGGGAAACTTCTGGGCTTTTAAGTACTAAATTGACCTGTTAGAATCCATGTATCCCTTATATGTGAGGACTTCTCTGTGTGCCCAGTTCTCCTGCTTTCTTACATAAATCCTCCAAGGAACTATCAATGCTAAAATAGAGATTCTCTTTATATATCCCAATAGCACGTAGCATAGTGTCTTACACAATTTAAACTTTCTTCTCTCTAGGTTGTGAATAGTCACTGTGACAGTGAATTTTGACTTTCTTTTAAAAAATGCCTTATTCAGTTAAAAGCTGTAGTTGTTTGCCTTTTCTTGCCCCCTCTACTCTTTCTTCTTTTCTAAGCATTTATTTATAGACTGAGCTATTTTGCATTTTCCACTGTTCCTCTTTCCATATGTGTAAATGTATATATATATATTATTTCCAAATTTCTATTTACAAATTCTTCAAAAACTCTAATGTCAATATTAAAACAATTCAGTCACTGATACTTCCATTTTATCAGTGTGCCGTCTGCCCGAGGGAAGTCCACAGGGCCAGATGACAGCTCCCTCTAGCCATGTCACTTTCTGGGATTTATCCAAAATAATACAGGACAATTTAGATGATATGGGGGTAACTTAGAAAAAGTCACCAAAGTTGAATAAAGTTACTTCTTACGTCTAGTCTTATGAAACAGTTTATGATGCCATAATGCGGTTTAGCTTAAGTGTTTAGTTGGGTGATAAACTACTCAAATGTAAAAATTTCCAAATATCAGGTAGACAGAGATACTCTGATGGGCTCCTGAGTTTTCTGCTGCAGGGTGCCCAATACCCACCATGGCTTGCCCTTTCTGCAAGCTTTTGTCAGTGTTCTGCTTCTCAATGGAGTTGGAATTTCCTGCATGCATTTACCCTTCTTTCCCCTTTCTACACTCTCCCAAAGGTCTGTGTGTGCAGATTTACACATTTGCACACACAGCCCATGCACTTACTACTCCTGATGACTTCGTGCCTTTGAGGATACATGTTTTCATGTCAAGCTGAAATTTTAACATGAATGTGGCAGGTGGTACCAGAGACCCCGTGAAAGACTGCACAGATGAAAGGTGAGAAGACCCAAGGGAGAGGAGATTGATTCCACATCAAAGTGGTGGATAGACCAAGCACTGTAGTATCAGTGATTCCTAACCTTATATGTGCATAATTTATATACAGTTCCCTATGGAACTCCCCATTTCCTGATATGTGTGTAATAAATTCCTGTTTTGTTTCTTTGGAAATCAATGTATGGCATTTAGGGCCAGTGTTTGAGCAAGCTTTAAAATGCAGGTCTGATCAATTTAACTTCTTGCATTGGTGTGCTCTTAAACATTTTATATTGGCTCATTAAGCAGGGTTAAAGGCAATTCCCCAAAGCTATGGCTGCAGAGACTGTTTTCTGTGTTTTAATTCTGGATGGATTTGCTGCACTCAGAATTTGGGACCCAGACTGCTCACTTAATTTAAAGCATCCATTGTGAAGAATTTTATTCCTGTGTTTGAAATTATAAATTAACGTCACTAATAGACTCTGTGATTTATTGGACATAGCTTGGTAGCACTGCCCCTTCTGTTTTATTGAAGTCGATTTTGTTAGGCTCTACTAAGGTTCATAGATTCCCCTCTGGGGCATAACATTATTCTAATTATAGATTCAGAGGAAACCCATTGAGTCACAATGCTTTGGTTTGTTTCTGAGTATAGAAACATAGTTAAAATGAACCTTTCATCAAATATCTGACACCTAACAGAGATTTTGTACTGGGCTAGTAGCAAAAGATCATGTCTAAGTCTTGAGTAAGCCTTGTCTTTCCCTGGAGTTCTACATGTTCATATTGGGTGCATTTCTCACTTCAAGATAACCAGCAGGTTTTTGTTATCCACAATGTTCCCAGCAGGGTTAGATGTTATTGGACTGTCTAAAGAACAGAATCACACTTGTCCTAAGCCACTTGACCTCTACTAAGGAGAGTGGATCTCTCCAATATGGAATTCTTTGTTTTCTGGTATCTCTCCAGTGCCCACAAGTTAGTTTTATACCAATGTCTAAATAGTGTTAAACACATGGTAAAAGGATATTTTTAGACTCAGTGAAGATCATGAAAATGTAGATCTTTTAAAAGTATAATTTTTCAGAATCCAGGAGTAGACAAGTGGTGGAGTTGGAGTAGAAGAAGTTGCTTCTACTGCTCAATGTAGTGTGGGTTTGCGGACATAGAGTAGCTGTGTGCTCTTGGGGTTGGATGTGGATTGGGAGTGAAATTGAGTCTAGATACCTGTGTGTAAAATCTGAGCTTTGCCCACACAGGTTCCAAGTGCATCTCAGAAGACACATCTATTCAACCTCGCAATGGTGTTGGAGTCACCTCAGGTGCCAAGCATTTCTTGACAGATCTCTACTGAGGAGCTGCTCCACTTTACCTGGCATGGTAAAGTGTAGGGATTTGTAATTCTACACTTGAATTACTTCAACTATAGAAATTATTTCTTATATTATGATGGAATTTCTACATGTTGATTTTTGTTTATACTCTAAAAAGTAATTATGACTGTTTATATCTTTATATATAGAATGCTATAAATTTAACATGATTATCACATTTCATTCTGCCTATTTTCTGGACTTTGCTAATGGATCCTTGAAAATAATGTTTCCTAGATTTTACATTTCATTGTAGGCCATGCTTTTCTGAAAGTTCACTATCTGTTAGCACCCACAATCTCATTACTTTTTCTTAGACCATTCTGTATAAGACACACAGATCTCATATATACAGTTTAGTGAGGTGGAAAATAGTAAAATGTTCTGTGACAGTCACCTCAATAAAAACAATCCCACCATCCCAGAGAATCCCCATGTACCTTTGTAGACAGTACTCTTGGAGGCAACATTGTTCTGGTTTATATAGATGATTTTTTTTATGTTTTACGAGACAGGGTTTCTCTGTATTGTTTTGGAGGCTGTCGGTCCAGCCTGGCCTCGAACTCACAGAGATCCGCCTGCCTCTCTGCCTCCCGAGTGCTGGAATTAAAGGCGTGCGCCACCACCGCCCGGCTACATAGATGATCTTTATCATTGGATTGGTGGGATCTAACAGCATGTCTTCCTTTTTGTGTGATTTCTTATGCTCAGTGTTACCTGATTTATTTTTCTCTTTTTGTTTTGTTGAATGCTGGTTGTGTACTTTTCTCATTATATCTTTAAAAATGCTATTATCACTGTCTTCAGGGAGGCCACTCCCTCCTTTGCTTCTGCCAGTGTGCCACCAGTTTGCATTAGTCATTGCAGTGTCTTTACTGCTTTGTGTATGTGGGAGTAGACTGGAAATGGGACTTCCCAGTGAGAAAGCTATGTGTCCAAGCCCAGATTTGCCACTTGTGTTTTTTTAGGAGATAGAAGAAATTGTCTCTGAAACATGTAAAATTGAAATAATGACAATACCTGTGAACCATTAATATTGGGAAGTTAGAAAATTCTGGCCTTCAAATGGGAACTGCAGTCCATGGGGGCATACCACAGTCTTGTATCATCTCTCTTATATACTTAGACATTTTTACAAATCCACATGTCAGGCCTTTATATTTATCTTGGTATTTTCATGAAATCCAATTCATCATTCTACCCCTATTGAAACGAATCAACTTTTTACTTGAGCAACCCATGGAGTCACTATCTGTGCCAGCTTTGTAACGCACAAATTTGATAAACAGATAATCCAGATATTTAATCAAAGCACTTTTAATAGTTGAACAGTACCAGTAACAGACACCAGCATAAAATCAACAACTGTTCTTCCCTTTTAAACTGATCTTCTAATTGATTATTCTTGGAAACTGACATGCAGTCATGTCAAACCTACTGGACTATGTTATTTTTCTGTTGTCAAGATGCAAGGAACAGTTCTACTGGTACATAGGATTCAGAGGCCTTGGAGGTTCTGTAAGGATAAAGAAGTGTGCTCTCTCTTTCTTCTTTTACCCTCCTCCCTTCCTTCCTTCCTTCTTTCCTCCCTCTCTCCCTCCCTGCCTCTCTTACTCCCATCTTTCCTTCCTTCCTTCTTCTTCCCTTTCTCTCCCCCTCTTCAAATTGCCGGTAACCTAGGCTGCAGTGACATTTTGTATTGTGTAGGTTGGCAATTCTCCTGCTCCGAAGTATTGAGATTACAGGCATGAACCATCACATAAAGTCATAATCATGACTTTGAATATGTCTTCAGTTTATCTGCGAAAATAACACAGAGTAGTGTTTTGATTCTTGACATTATAATCTCAAAAATTAAAAATGAAAACCCTACATTTCCTTACCAAAATGTTACATATATTGTTCAAAATGATTCTTTAGGGAAGAAAGCAAAAGAAATAAATATAAGGGTGTTCATTATTTTTCAGCTGAACATTCCCCTTTAGTGTTTTTAGACTTAAAAATCAATAACTTCTTGTTATTCTTTTTCATGAATAAAATTTCATTATATCCTTTCCCTGCCTTATCTACAATATCCCCCAGTTCTGACTAAGTAAAGATTAAGTTGGATCACAGTGTTTCCTTAAATATGATTTTTTTTTTATTTTATGAAACAGGGTTTCTCTTTATTGTTTTGGAGGCTGTCGGTCCAGCCTGGCCTTGAACTCACAGAGATCTGCCTGCCTCTGCCTCCCGAGTGCTAGGATTAAAGGTGTGCGTCACCACTGCCTGGCCAAATATGATACCTTAAGGTTGATGTCTCAGGCTGTCATCATGGCTGCGCTGTTCTATGTAACCAATAGGCAAGTGTATGTTTAAGAGTGTGTGATTTATTTACTCTGCTTGTCATTTTTCACTCTTGAGCATGAATGAGAATTGATTATACAATTATATGAAGGTGTGATATGAAAAATTGTTCACATTTTCTGCCTACTTGTGTAAAATAAAACCAAAGAAAACTGATTTTGAGCATTCTTGAGCGCATGGACCAGGCTCTTTGTATATCTTTGCTGTTGTTTTCATGTTATAGGGATGCAATAAATAGTATGTGATAATTAAGATAATTCTGGTAGGCTCTTCACACATGTAGTATACATTCCATAACTAGAAGTGTATTTAGAGTAGTTAACAATTGTTTTATTAATTATCTTCCCACATATTACAGTGTTCTAAAAATGTCAAAGAAGAACAACATGTCTTCATGCCTGCAGTTTCATGAGGGGCAATACTCTACTGCCTAAGGTCACTTGGACAAGAGCAGTAGGAAGATAACATCTTTTAAAAGCTTCTGAGAATTCCCCCATTCAATCAGATTCTCTCAATAGGTGGCTCAGTGATTACAGTTCTCTCTCTCTTTTTTTTCTGTTCAAATTTCATCCTATAATTTTATAAATCAGTTAGAAAGAAAATCACAGTGGCGTCTAATACAGATAATTTCTAAATTAATATTTCTGGGTATGGTGAGGACAGACGAGGGGTGGGCTTGGGCTGAGTCTTTGATAAGTGTTCATCAGATTGTCATTATTTATTGCTTTGTTTATGAGACTTCACAGACACTTTATGCTTCATGATTCATCTCCTCATTTGAAGGAGATTACTATATCCACACAGAAAGCCTTAGCTTGCTTTGGAAATGACTCCAAAATGGCAATTCTCTCGTGTCCTCCTTCACGTTTTTATTTTCTGTCAACAACAAGAAAAAACTATCAACATCTCTTCCTCCTCTTCATCTTACTGTTGTCCACAAACCTCAATGTGAGAGCTTTAAACACATAGCCTTGAACATCTCAGGAAGGACTTTTTTTTAAAAGTTTTTAAATTTTCAGTGGTTTGAACATAGATGTCTATTTACATGTGAGTCAGCCTAGCAGATAAATCAAAGATTCTAACAGCAAATTTAATATCAAAGAGTGTAATAAGGATTTGTGAGGCTTCCTAGAGGACCCAAGGACTATAAACCAATGAATAGTTTACAATGAGACATAAATTTAGCATATAAAGTATTCAGCCATTTCATAGAGGAAAATCATGGTGATTTGGAGGCTTGGCATTAGTGAAAAAAGTACTTGTTCTTACAAATTTGATGTGAATTTTATTTTTCAAGTGGTAACCAGGGACACTTCAGTAGCCTTCACTGGCTGAAGGTATCACTGGCGTCAGGAAGGGGGCCATAGGTGAGAGTCATCAAGCAGGGCAATTTGCATGGCCTCTGTGTAAGATCTGCTTTTGCCATTGAGAATTGTCTGCATTGTGAATGATGAGATCAGGGAGAAAGTCACTTAAGAAATGACCAGGACTATGTTTTAGAATAAAATGAAAAAAAGTTACAAATGAATAATTTATGATTGAATCTCATCCTAAGTTCTCATTTTCTTAAGGAACACATGAGCAATCTGTCAGAGATGAGCTATTCTTTTGATGTGCCAATCTCAGCTCGTGTTGACATGACAGAAGCATTTGCAAGCCCAGTGCATTTTTCATGCTCAACTCTCTTCCTTCATTTCCCTGCAGATCTGCATAGTAAGTCATGGCTGATTTGCTCAGCAATAGAAATGCTTTATGCATGTTCTTCTCTCCCAAGAGCCCTGACTTCAGCAGAGTTGGCTCCATAAAAGCCTTTAACATGGCCTCAGACTCCTGGTATGTGCCTCTAATCACCACAGACTGTGGTCTATTTCCTGCTGCCTTCCAAGTATAATTCATGAACAGAGTATAGAATACATGAAATGTTTGGTTGTGGATACCTGTTCAAAAGACTTTTAAGGCTGCTGATAAGAAAACAAAAATAAAAACAAAAAACAAACAAATGAGGGTGGATAGAGATGGGCAGAGACCTTGTTGTGGTTTGATAGAAATAGGACATTACTTTCTAGTTAAACAAACCATCAACTGCCAGCTGTTAGCCCAAGCCTGACTGTTGGCACTAACATTTTTGTCTTGTTTTAAACATGTGTAAATAACGATGGCATAAACCTTGGCAGTGGTAATACCAACAGTTTCTGAAGGCTACAGCCCTTCAAAAACAGAAACCAGGATGTGTGGAGGAATGCAGTTTCTGTGCAGTTGAGAATGAAGTGGTCATGATTTAACTTTCTTTATTATAACCAACTGCAACCAAGCCTTTTTATCTAAGGCTCTAATCAGATCCTTTGTTCTAAAAATATTTTTCCCAGATGTGAAATCCATACACAATGCTTGTGATGGTTTGAACATAGATTTGAATGCTTGGTTACCAGGGAGTGACGCTATTTGAAAGGATTAGGATATGTGGCCTACTTAGAGGAAGTGTGTCACTGGGGGTGGGCTTTGACATTTCAGAAACCCATACTAGTCCCAATGGCTCCCTTTTCTTCCTGCTGCCCACGGGTCTGGGTGTAGAGCTCTCAGTTACTTCTCCAGGACCATCTCTGCCTGCGTGTCACCATGCTCCACACCTTGATAATGATGACCTAAACCTCTGAAGCTATAAGGAAGCCCCAACTAAATGCTTCCTTTTTTCAATATATTTTTAATCAATTTATTTATTTTTTTACATTCCAATCCCAGTTCCCCCTCCTTCCTCTTCTCCCACTCCCCCGCTACCCCCCCACCACCCGTCTGCTCCTCAGAGATGGTAAGGCCTCCCATAGGAAGTTTACTGTGTCCCATCATCTTGTTGAGGCAGGACCAAGACACCACCCCATCCCCACACCCCTGCGTCTAGGCTGAGCAAGGTGTCTCTCCATATAGAATGGGCTCTAATAAGTCAGTTTGTGCAGTAGAGTTAGATCTTGAACCCACTGCCATGGCCTAATATATGAAATTCTTTACTTTGTGACCTTGGTCACGGTGTTTTTTCACAGTAATAGAACATTAAGACAAGAGTTGGTACCAGGCGTGGGGTTTTGCTATGATAGGCATGACTATGCTGCTTGTTCACAGAATGTATACTTTAGATTAGGAAAATAGTTGAGTGCTTTAAGTGGGGCTTGATAAACCATTCTAGTAGGAGTGTGGAAAGCAGTGTTAGTGAGGCCAATGTAGATTATGATGGACTGGTTCAAGAGGTTTCAGAGGAAAAGAATATTAGTAAGTGATATTTTGGCAAAGAATGCGATTCTTTTCTGTCCTTTCCCAAAAACATCTGCCTTAGGCTAAACTTAAGAGTTTTGGATTACTGATGTTGGCAGTTTCTGTCACATGAAAATAAAGATCCAGAGACTGATATTGAGGTTCAAACTTCAAGTTGAAGATCAGAGAAGCAAAGCAGCCAAGCCAGTAGATTTTACCTCTCCCTAGTTGAAATGACAATCCCGTCTCCACAAATCCTCAGAGGCAAAATGCTCTCAGATCCTGTCTCTTCCTCCTTATATTCCTTTCTCCACCCAGCCATATCATCTGTACTTTCCTAGTGCTGGGATTAAAGACATGTGATTCTAGGTGCTGAGATCACTTTCATGTGAGCCTTTCTTTTAGGACTGGATCCATTTCCTGTAGTCAGTGTGGCCTTGAAGTAACAGAGATCTGTCTACCTCTTAGTCTTGAGTTGTGGCATTAAAGGTGTGTGCCACTACCACCTAGCTCCTATATCTAACTAGTGTCACTGTTTTGCTATTTTGATCTCCAGTGGCTTTAATAAATCATAAAACAATACATCACCACAAGTTTCTACTAAATATAAATCAGTGAGTCATAAGGTGTGAAGAGATCCACTCCAAATGCTAAATGTAATTATTATAGGACATGGGATTACAAAGAGAAGAGGAAGAATTTGAATTTTAAAATGAGTATCTGTGCGGGTTGCACAAGCTTTTGTTCCAGGGCTGCTATGAACAACCAGAAGCCAAGTGCCCTGAGCTATAAGAGTTTTATTTTCTCGTAGTTCTGTGGTCAGAAGTCTGAAACTGAGATATTGGTGGGACTGTCTGTTGCTGAGACTGATGCTAAAAGATTTATTCCATAGAAAAATCTTGCTGCTGATTATATTACATGTTCTGTTCCAGGACATAGACGAATCAAACTGTAATTGGGATAAAGCCCCCTCTCTGTTGCTTAATGAAATAATGCTAGAGGGTACCATGTAGAATGTCAGGGAGGATACTGTGTAGGCTACCAAGGAGAGCTGTAATTAAAGGTCATACTCAGCTGTGGACCATGTGTGCTGCACTACTGATAGGACAGGCAAGACATGCTCATTGGACAATCATGGCATGTCTACAATAAAGGTAACCAATGGCTCTTTGATTTAATATGTGGCCTGGTTCATAGGAATGGATCTACACCTTGTATAGTGTACGCCTGGTTGAAAGCTAGTGCCTGAGGAGATCACAGACTTAAGTGGGGGAGCTATTGCTATTGTTTTGCTAAAGGGAATGATTTATCCATCAGGGCATCTAAACAATTATGTCTATACACATAGATTAATGTAATTATCAGCTTTTGTCAAAAGAATTCCTTCCTGTTGTATGCAGAGATAACTGTAGAGACTTGCAGCTGGTCAACATGCTGAGAATAAGAATCTCTTGTATGATCAGCCTCAAAAGGGACTTCTGCATCACCCTCCAAAGCTCAGAGAATGCTTTGGAAGATGGAGCAGAAAGAATATAGGAGGCAGAGGGAGGAGATGAATGAGCTTTCACACCGCTTTTAGGATGTGACACCACCATTGCACTCTAGTAATCATAAGAGCTATGATTACTATTTAAGATCTGCAAGATTTGGCATGTCAACACCCTGTTACAGGAAGGAGAAGGTCCTATGGACCTCCCTTCTCGAAGGCAGAGACTATAAGCAGTCACTGTAGCTAGGGTGTGTAGCTCATAATGCCCTATTCTTCCCTAAATATCTTTAGATAGTAAATGGTGGGAGAGTGAGACTTTAGTATCTTTATTATTTTTTAAGTGGTATAGTCACTGGCAAGATGCCCAGGCTCCTATAAATAATTCCTTAGCCAGTACTATATATGTAATGCTAAGCAAAGACATTGGGTCATCAGTCAATCAGTCAGTCATCAGTCAGTCATCAGTCAGTCAGTCAGTTAATCAAAAAATGAAAGTATAAGAGAGGGACAAATTATAAAGAAGAACATTGGGATTGGGAGGGGAGCAAAAGAATTTAGGGGACCCAAAACAATCAATACATTTACATATGTATGAAAATACAATGAAATTAATAATTATATAAAATTATCATATGCCAATAAAATAAATTCACAAAGATAGAACTATTCTAGGCTGTATCTTTTTTTCTTTTATCATTTTTTATTTTAATTTTAAATAGCTTGTTTTACATGTCAATCCCAGTTCCCTCTCCCTCCCCTCCTCCCGCACTCCCCTTCCCCCTCACCCTCCCACCCTATTGCCAAATCCTTCCATATAGGGGATATCTAGAGTCTGTCATTTCACTCTGGGTAGGGTCCAGGCATTCCCCTAAGAGTCCAGGCTGAGAGTGCATCCCTCTTTGTGCTATGGGCACATGATGACTGTTTGTATTCCAGGGATAGACACTGATCCACAGCTCAGGGCCCCATAGGTTGCCCAGGCCTTCTCGCTGACACTCACATTTGAGGAGTCCAGATCAGTCCCATGCTGGCCTCCCCGCTGTCAGTCTGGGGTCCAAGAGCTCTCCCCTGTTCAGATCAGCTGTCTCTGCTGGTTTTTACCAGCCCATTCTTTGCCAATTTTCTAGGCTGTATCCTTAGCTTTTTATTGGCCTAGGTATGACTTGTGCCATTTTCTAAGTACATCAGTCACATTAGGTTAGGGCCCATTCACATCCTAATGCCCTCACTTCAACTCAATTACTTCTTTATGATATCATCTCTATTAAGGTCACATTATGGGCTCCTGAAGGTTAGGATATGAGGATTTAAATTTGGAATGACAGAATTCAGCCTAGTGCTCTACAGTAGCTGGAAAGCAGCAAAAGCAACTTTCAAAGTCAGTGCTTCTGGTAGCTATAATTCTCGTGCCTTTTTCTCTTCAGTTTTGTCATTTTACTTTTTCAGTCTTTTAGGTTACAGGTGAGTTTTTTTATTTCTTGGGTACTGATGTTTCTCTTTTGTTTTGTTTTCTTTAGAGACAGAGTCTCAAGTAGCCTGGGTTGGAGTCAAACTCACTATATAGCTGCTATTGACCTTGACCTGACCCTTCTGCCCCTAAAGTCCACTTCCCAAGTGCATAGATAACAGGTGTTCCCCAGTACTCTGGCTGGGATTTCACTTGCAAGATGAGAGTTTGGCTTATCTGATCTCTGAGGTCCATTATCCTGTATTAATGAGATTTCTCATTTTTGTCAACAGTTTGGGTTATAAGAGAATTTATCTTCCACTGTCATTGTACCCTGAGAACAGGAAAGTTTAGACACTATTTTTTTCTTTAAAATTAATTATTTGTAGTCATAATAGACACATTATAAAATATGTTCTAAAATATGCATATGTACCAGCCCTCCTTCCAGTCCCCTGCTTGGAGCCTCCTGAGGGAAGAACCTGTCCCAGTGGAACAGCCCATCAAGAGTCTGCCAGCATCATGTTGCTAGTACTCTGTCTACCCACAAGAGTAGGTGAGCATGGACCTGTTTCCAGCCTGCATTCCAGTGCCCTACTTGGAGCCTTCTGAGGCTTGGAATCTGCACATGGGGGAACCTGTCCCGGCAGAACAGCCCGCCCAGAGTCTGCCAAAGTCCCAGTTCCACCCTGGGAAGAGGGGAGTCATAGGAGTATTGGATCTGCTTGCTCCCACCAGAAGAGAACCTTGATCCTTTACCCACAGGAGAGGGAGAGACCCCATCCCTACCCATTGGAAGAAGGGATGGGAAGACGACAGTATAAGAACACAGTCAACAACAGAATGATCAATATGAAACCACCAGAGTCTAGGAACTCCACACCAGCAAGGCCTGAACATTCCAACACAGATGAAGCAGAAAATAATGACCCTAAAAGCAACTTTATGAAGATGATAGAGACCCTCAAAGAGTTAATGAGAAAATCCATTAAAGAAATGGAAGCAAAAAATGAACAAAATAATTCAAGAAATGGAGGAAAAGACAAACCAAAAATTGCAAGAAACAATTCAAACAGTGCAAGGTTTGAAAGCTGAAATAGAGACAATAAAAAGGTCTCATGGAATTCTGGAAATAGAAAAACTGGGTAAATGATCAGGAACTACAGATGCAAGAATAACCAACAAACTACAAAAGATGGAAGAGAGAATCACATGCATTGAAGATACACTTGGAGAAATAGATTCATAGACAAAAGAAAATCTTAAGTCAAACAATTCCCTAGCACAAAATATACAGAAAATATGGGACACTGTGAAAAGACCAAACCTAAGAATAATAGGTATAGAAGAAGGTGAAGAAACCCACCTTAAATATGAAAACATATGCAACAAAAATCATAGAAGAAAACTTTCCCAACCTACACAAAGACAGCCCAATGAAAGCACAAGAAGCTTAGAGAACATCAAATAGAGTGGACCACAAAAAACAAAACAAAACAAAACAACAATACCAAAAAAATGTCCCCTTGCTACATAATAACTAAAACCACAAACATACAGAATAAGGAAAGAATATTAAGACCAGCAAAGGAAAAAGGCCAAGTAATATATAAAGGCAAACCTATAAGAATTACACATGATTTCTCCATGGAAACTCTGAAAGCCAGAGATCACAGATGCCAGCCCAGACTACTATACCCGACAAAATCTCCAATCACTATAGATGGAATAAACAAGATATTCCATGACAAAACCAAATTTATCCAATACATATCTACTAATCCAGACCTACAAAAAGTTGTGGAAGAAAAACTCCACCCAAGGAAGTTAACTATACCAACAAAAGAGATAAACAGATCCCCCTTTACCAATAGCCAAGAGAAAAAAAGGGGGGTATGCACCACCATCACCAACAAATTCAAAACAAACAAGAATTAACAATCAATGATCATTAATATCCCTTAATATTAATGGTCTTAACTCACCTATAAAAAGACATAGACTGACAGAATGTATATGAAGACAGAATCCATCCTTCTGCTGCGTACAAGAAACACACTTCAACTTCAAAGACAGATGGTACTTCAGAGTTAAAGGTTGGGAAAAGAGGTGAAGGAAGTCATTTAATATTCGTTACAGGATAAATCCACCAAAATGAAGTCTCAATTCTGAACATCTAGGCCCCAAATACAAAGGCACCCACTTTCATAAAAGAAACATTACTAAAACTCAAACAACACATAAACCCTCACACACTTATAGTGGGTGACTTTAACACCCCACTCTCACCATAGACAGAACCACCAGACAGAAAATTAACAAAGAAACAAAGGAACTAATAGAAGTTATGACTCAATTGGGCTTAACAGACATCTATAGAATAGTCCATCCAAACACAAGAGAATATACCTTCTTCTCTGCACCACATGGGATCTTCTATAAAATGGATCACATACTTGGCAACATAGAAAACCTCAACAGATACAAAAAATTGGAATAACTCTATGTATCTTATTAGACCACCATGCTTTAAAATTAGTATTTAACAACAGCACAAATTACAGAAACCCTAAAAACTCATGGAAATTGAATAATACGCAATTGCAAGAGAAGAAATAAAAAAGAAATTAAAGACTTCCTAGGATTCAATGAGAATGAAGACACAACATACCAAACTTGTGGGATACTTAGAAATCAGTGGTAAGAGGAAAGTTCATAGCACTAAGTATCCACATGAAGAAACTGAAGAATAGTTACACTAGAGAATTAACAGCACAACTGAAAGCTCTAGAACAAAAAGAAGCAAACTTACCCTAGAGGAGTAGATGCCAGGAAATAATCAAACTGAGGGCTGAAATCAATCAAGTAGAAACTAGGAAATCAATACAAAGAATCAATGTAACTAAGAGTCGGTTCATTGAGAAAATCAACAAGATATACAAACCTTTATCCAAGCTTACCAAATGGCAGAATGTGGACATGCAAATTAGCAAAATTAGAAATGAAAAGGAGGAGATAACAACAGACACTGAGGAAATCCAGAGAATCATCAGGTCATACCTTGAAAACCTGTACTCCACAAAATTTGAAAATTTAAAGGAAATGGATAATTTTCTGGATAGATGTCACTTGCCAAAATTAAATCAAGAACAGATAAGCAATTTAAAAGACCTATAACCCCTAAGGAAATAGAAAGTCATCAAAAGTCTCCCAACCAAAAAAAGCCCAGGTCCAGATGGCCTCAGTGCAGAATTCTACCAGAAATTCAAAGATCAGCTTATATCAATTTGCCTCAAAGTATTCCATGTAATAGAAGTAGAAGGGTCTTTGCCAAACTCTTTTATGAGGCTTCAATTATCCTTTTTTAAATATAAAAATAGAATTTTTATTGTTGAAATTACAAGTGTTTCTACTGGACTAATGTACATTTCTAGTATTAACATTTCTCTAATATTAATGTTATTTCTATTAAAAATGACAGAATTATACAGATAGGACAGATAACTCCTTTCCCCCTGTAAATGGCTCTGGCAATTCTTCCCTCGTGTGTCTGACAAACTGTACTACAGCCCAGTGCTCTGCTCTCTGTGTAGATTTAAACTCAGATTTTATACATTTTTGGTGAAAACCATCACTAATAAATTTGGTTAACTCTGTAAATATGTTGGTGTATCAGAGGAATATAGAACACCTAACACCTGAAGGGTAGGCTCCAGTTAATCGGGTTCATGTACGTTTGACTACTGAGTTTTGCTTGTTTTATTTTTGAAAACAAGGTGGCAAGATGCAGCACTGGCGGGTTTAAACTTACTATGTAGAAAAGGCTGGCCTCAAACTCTGCTCCTTGAGTGCTGGGACTGAAGGCTTGTGCCTTTAGATCAGGTTACATTTGAATATAGTTAAAAGAAACAATTTATTTGATATAAAATATTCATTTTCTTTAAAAGATAGTGTGTGTGTGTGTGTGTGTGTGTGTGTGTATGTATGTGTGTCTCTGTGTGTGTTTGTATATCTTCCAGGTGAGATCTGAACCCAAAATGTTCCTGACACAGTCTTTCAAGTTCAGGATTCCAGGCTTGTACCACCTGTCCAATTAAGATGTGCTTATCATAACTGATAATTACCCAATGCTGGTCACTCTCCTAAGTTGCCTTCCAGCTTCACACACTGCCCAAATGCTGGTCACTCTCCTAAGTTGCCTTCCAGCTTCACACACTGCCCATCTTGAAGTACTGGAAACCCAGAATCTACTATGAAAAGTTTTGACAGAGGACCATCTAAATACAAAATACCAGGGGGCTGCAGCTCAGGGTGGGCACTGGTTGAGGACATGCTAAGCCAGGGTTCAACACCCAGAGGCTTCAATAATCTTGATACCCAAATCATGCACAAAACTTATGTCTAAATGGGTCAAAGACATCAACATAAATCCAGCCATACTGAAATTCTTAGAAGAAAATTGGGAGGTACCCTCAAATGATTTGGTACATGATACTACTTCTTGAACATAACACCAGTAGCACAGCCACTGAGATTGACAATTAGTAAATGGGACCTCGTGAAACTGGGAAGCTTCTGTAAAGCAAACAACACAGTCATTAAGACAAAACATCAGCCCACAGAATGGGAAAAGGTATTTACCAATCCCAGATCTGACAGAGGGCTGTATACAAAGAACTCAAGAAACTAGTCACCAAAACACCAAATAATTCAATTAAAACATGGGGCACAGAACTAAATAGAGAATTCTCAATAGAGGAATCTAGAATGACTGAAAGGCTTAAAAAAGTGCTAAACATCAGGGACATGTAAATCAAAACAACTCTGAGATACCATCTTACTCTTGTCAGAATGGCTAAAATAAAAAACACCAATGACAGTCTATGCTGGAGAGGATGTGGAGAAATGGGAACACTACTCCAGTTTTGGTGGGAATGTAAACTCATACTGCCTCTTTGGAAATCAGTATGACCATTCCTCAGCAATATGGGAATAAGTGTGTCACAAGATCCAGCAGTTCCACTTTTAGGCATATACCCAAAATGTGTACATTCATACATCAATGACATCTATTCAACTATGTTCATAGCAGCATTATTTATAATAGCCACAACCTGGTAACAACCTAGATGCCCCCTCAACTGAAGAATAGATGGAGAAAATGTGGTACATTTACCCAATGGAATAGTATTTAGAAGAAAAGAAAGCAACGAAATCTTGAAATTCATAAGAAAATGGATGGCACTAGAAGAAACCATCCTGAGTTAAGTAACCTACTCACAAGAAGATAAGCATGGTATACACTCACTCATATGTGGATTTTAAACATAGATCAAAGGATTACCAGTCTGCTGTCCACACCACTAGAGAATCTAGGAAACAAGGAGGACCCCAAGAGAGGTATACATGGTTCCCTGGAGAATGGGAAATGGACTAGATCTCCTGAGCAAATTAGGAGAATGGGGGGAGGGGAAGAGGGAGTTAGGAGAAAGAGAAGGGGAGTAGAGGAAGGGAGAGGAGGACATGAGGAAGCAGGAAGATTCAGTCAGGGGAAGAATAGAGGAGATCAAGGAAAGACATACCATAATAGAGGGAGCCAATATAGGTTTAAAGAGAAATATGGCACTAGGGAAATGTCCAGAAATCTACAAGGATGACCCCCAACTAACAATCTAAGTAATAGTGGTGAGGCTATCTTAAATACCCTTCCTCAATAATGAGATTGATGAATACATTATATGCCATCCTAGAACCTTCATCCATTAGCTGATTGAAGCAAAGCAGACACCCACAGCTAAACACTTAGCTGAACTCATGGAATCCAGTTGCAGAGAGGAGTGATGAGCAAAGGGGTCAAGAACATGCTGGAGAAACCCACAGATACAGCTGACCTGAACAAGGGGGAGCTCATGGACCCCAGAATGATAGCTGGGAAACCATCATTTGACCGATCCAGAACCCCTGAATGTGAGTGTCAGTTAGGAGGCCTGGGCAATCTATGGGGCATTTGGTAGTGGATTAGTATTGATCCCTAGTATACCCATGGACTTTGGGAGCCCATTCCACAGAGAGGGATACTCTCTCAGTCTAGACACATGGTCGAAGGTCTAGGCCTTGCTCCAAGTGATATGTCAGGATTTCCAAGTGATATCCCCCATGGCAGGCCTTACCCTCCCTGTGGATCAGAAAGGGGATGGAGTAGGGGGCCAGTGGGAGGCAGGGGAGGAGGGGAGGGAGAGAGAACTGTGGTAGACATGTAAAACAAACTTGTTTCTAATTTAAATAAAAAATTCACTGGAAAATATACATATATAGAATGGGTAAATGAATTTGCCGATATATGAGGTATGTAACAAGGTTGTTTGGGGTCATAAAAACATCTACATTCTCACCTCACAGTGATTTTTAAGTGTAGTATATTGTTAGTGGTTTTGGTTACTTTGCAGTGCAATAGATCTCTTGAAATGATTTCTTCGGTCCAGGTGAGATTTCACAACTTTGAAAATCATCTTACCAAGAATCTCCCTATCTGGGTACCACCATTCTGCTCTTTACATGAGTTAAGTTTTTAGATATTCCCATGAAATTAAGGACATACACTTGCATTTTTTATCTGTCTGTGTTTGGCTTATTTGTTTTACATGATGGTCTTGAGAATATTCTCACAGTGAATCAAAGCCATTTCCCCTAGCCAGTGAAAACAACAACAGGTTTCCCAGATGACTTAATCCCAGCAATGAGAGACTAGTAATTTGTTATGAATAATTCTATTTATCTGTTTCTCCACCCTTCACTTGTAACTTTCCCAATTCCATGTAATATTCATCACAACTTGAAGATGATCAATTAGATGCTGGAAGTCTCTAAAGATTTCTTGCCTTCAGTTCAGTACTTCTCTACTTTTGGTATATGATGTTATCCTTATCTATAACTGGCACATTTTATAATAGGGTTTCTCCAAAGATGCTATAGCCCTGACCCAGCTGACTTTGGGGACAGTGAACATCTCTTTCTTTGAATGCATGATGGGCCAGGGTTGTCACCGGAGAAGATTCAATTCAAACATGTATTTCCTCTGCCTTATTTGGATTTCCTGTCTCTTTCTTGAAATCCCCCAGATCGCAGTTCACTGTACTCCCTTGGTTTGCTAATAGATCGACTCAGAGGTTATTTAGATTGATAGACCAAACCCTCTCTTAGGCAATGAATGTATTCCTGATACTTGGCAATGCTGCTTTCTTAGAGGCGATAGGAGTATTTATTTAACCAGAAACTCAAATCTTTAAGGTTGTTAGGTGAAGTGGTTATTTAAAAACAACAAATTGAGGGCTGAAATCAATAAAGTAGAAACCAGGAAAACAATACAAAGAATCAATGCAACGAAGAGTTGGTTCTTTGAGAAAATCAACAAGATAGACAAACCTTTGTCCAAACTTACCAAACAGCAGAGAGTGTACACGCAAATTAACAAAATCAGAAATGAAAAGGGGGACATAACAGACTCTGAGGAAATCCAGAGAATCAGTAGGTCATACTTTGTAAACCTGTACTCCACAAAATTTGAAAATTTAAAGGAAATGGATTACTTCCTGGATAGCTATCACTTGCCAAAACTTAATCAAGAACAGATAAGCAATTTAAATAGACCTATAACCCCTATGGAAATAGAAGCAGTCATCAAAAGTCTCCCAACCAAAAAAAGTCCAGGTCCAGATGGCCTCAGTGCAGAATTCTACCAGAAATTCAAAGAACGAATTATACCAATTCTTCTCAAAGTATTCCACACAATGGAAGCATAAGGGTCTTTGCCAAACTCTTTCTATGAGGCTTCAATAACCTTGATCCCCAAGCCACACAAAGACACAACTAAGAAAGAGAACTTCAGACCAATATCCCTCATGAACACTGATGCAAAAATACTCAATAAAATACTGGCAAATCGGATCCAAGAACACATCAAAACAATCATTCACCACGATCAAGTAGGTTTCATCCCAGGGATGCAGGGATGGTTCAACATATGAAAATCCATCAACGTAATCCACCATATAAACAAGCTGAAAAACAAAAATCACATGATCATCTCACTAGATGCTGAAAAAGCCTTTGACAAAATCCAACACCCTTTCATGATAAAGGTCTTGGAGAGATCTAGGATAACAGGGACATACTTAAACATAATAAAAGCTATATACAGTAAACCAACAGCCAACATCAAACTAAATTGACAGAAACTCATCGCAATTCCTCTAAAATCAGGAACAAAACAAGGCTGTCCACTCCTTTTCAACATGGTACTTGAAGTTCTAGCTATTGCCATACGACAACAAAGGGGGATCAAGGGGATACAAATTGGGAAGGAAGAGGTCAAACTTTCACTGTTTGCAGATGATATGATAGTTTACATCAATGACCCAAAGAACTCTACCAGGGAACTCTTACAGCTGATTAACACCTTCAGCAAAGTGGCAGGCTACAAGATCAACTCAAGAAAATCAGTAGCCCTACTATATACAGATGATAAAAGGGCTGAAAAAGAAATCAGAGAAACATCATCCTTTACAATTGCCACAAACAACATAAAATACCTTGGGGTAACGCTATCCAAACAAGTGAAAGACCTGTATCGTAAGAACTTTGAATCTTTAAAGAAAGAAATTAAAGAAACCCTCAGAAAATGGAAAGATCTCCCATGCTCTTGGATAGGTAGGATCAATGTAGTAAAAATGGCAATACTGCCAAAATCTACAGATTCAATGTAATCCCCATTAAAATCCAAGAACAATTCTTCACAGACCTCGAAAGAACAATAATCAATTTTGTATGGAAAAACAAAAGACCCAGGATAGCCAAAACAACCTTGTTCAACAAGGCAACGTCCGGAGGCATCACCATCCCTGACCTCAAGCTCTATTATAGAGCTGTAGTCCTGAAAACAGCTTGGTATTGGCACAAAAATAGACAGGTAGACCAATCGAATCGAATTGAAAACCCGGGTATTAACCCACACACGTACAAACATCTTATCTTTGACAAAGAAGCTAAAAATATACAATGGAATAAAGAAAGCATCTTCAACAAATGGTGCTGGTATAACTGGAGACTGGCATGTAGAAGAATGCGGATCAATCCATGTTTATCGCCATGCACAAAACTTAAGTCCAAATGGATCAAAGACCTCAACATAAATCCAGCCACACTGAACCTCTTAGAAGAGAAAGTGGGTGGTACCCTTGAACGAATTGGTACAGGAGACAGCTTCCTGAGCATAACACAAGTAGCACAGACAGTGAGATCAACAATTAATAAATGGGACCTACTGAAACTGAGAAGCTTCTGTAAGGCAAAGGACATAGTCAGTAAGACAAAAAGGCAGCCCACAGAATGGGAAAAAATATTCACTAATCCCACATCTGACAGAGGGTTGATCTCCAAAATTTACAAAGAACTCAAGAAGCAAGTCTCCAAAACATCAAAGGACCCAATTAAAAAGTAGGCTGCAGAACTAAATAGAGAGTTTTCAATAGGGGAGTCTAAAATGGCTGAGAGGCACTTGAGAAAGTGCTCAACATCCTTAGCCATCCGGGGAAATGCAAATCAAAACAACTCTGAGATACCATCTCACTCCTGTCAGAATGGCTAAAATGAAAAACACCAATGACAATTTATGCTGGAGAGGATGTGGTGAAAGGGGGACACTCCTCCATTGCTGGTGGGAGTGCCAACTGACTCAGCCACTTTGGAAATCAGTATGGAGATTCCTCAGAAAAATGGGAATAAACCTACCACAAGACCCAGCAACTCCACTCTTAGGCATATATCCAAAAGATGCCCATTCATACAACAAAGATGTCTGTTCCACTATGTTCATAGCAGCTTTATTTGTAATAGCCAGAACTTGGAAGCAACCTAGATGTCCCTCAACTGAAGAGTGGATAGAGAAAATGTGGTACATTTACACAATGGAGTACTATTCAGCAGAAAAAAACAATGGAATCATGAGGTTCGCAGACAAATGGATGACACTAGAAGAAACCATCCTGAGTGAGGTACCTGACTGAGGTAACCCAGTCACAAAAAGAGAAACATGGCATGTACTCTCTCATATATGGATTTTAGACATAGATCTGAGGAGTGCCAGCCTACAATCCTATGGCCAGAGAGTCTGGGAAACAGAACCTTCATTTAGTGGCTGATCAAAGAAGAGGCAGACTCCCTTGGTTAAGTACTGAGCTGAACTCAAGAAAGCCAGTAACAGAGAGGGAGGACTGATGATCAAAGGGATTAAGACTGGGCTGGTTTAACCCCCAGAAACAGCTGACCAGACAAAGGTTAACTCTTGAATCCCAGGCATCAGCCTGGGAATCCAGCATGGGACTGATCAAGACCCCCTGAATCTGGGTGTCAGTGAGGAGGCCTAGGGAATCTATTGAGCCTTTGGCAGCAGAGCAGTACCCATCCCAAGTATACACACGGACTTTGGACTCCCATCGAACAATGTGAGGTGCACTCTCACCCCCAAGTCTTGGGGAAGGATCTAGGCCCTGCCCTATATGAAATGACAGACTATGGACACCCCCATGGAGGGCCTCACCCTCCCTGGGGGAATGAGGGGATAATGGGGGGGTTGGGGGGAGGGCACGGGAGGAGGGGAGGGAAAGGGAGAGGGACCTGGAACTGACTTGTGAAGCAACCTTGTTTCTTATCTAAATTTAAACTGGAAAAAAAAACAGAGTCTTCACCCAAAGCACAGGCTTCAACGTTCTGGCATTGTGGAGTGTTGGAAACAGGGTGTAGTGGTTTCAAAGAAAATGGCCACCAAAGAGAGTGGCAGTAGTGGAAGGTGTGGCCTTGTTGGAGTGGGTGTGACCTTGTTAGAGGAAGAGTACCACTGTGAAGGCAGGCTTTGTGGTCTCATATAGGTTCAAGCTACACCCAGTGAGGTCTCTTTTGGTCAAGCTTTGCCCAGTGGCTTGGACCACTTCTTGTTGCCTGTGTAAAGATGTAGAACTCTCACCTCCTTCTCCAATGCCATGTCCACCTGCACACTGCCATGTTCTACCATGATGATAATGGACTGAACCTCTCAACTGTAAGCCACCCAACTAAATATTTTTCTTTATAAGAGTTTCTGTGGTCATGCTGTCTCTTCAGAGCAATAGAAACTCTAACTAAGACACAGGGTAGTGAGTTATTTCAATAGACGGCCACTGAAGTATATCAAGAGCATTTGAATGGTCCTATTTATACTATATTTTAATCAGACTGTAAACCAGATGGTATAATTTGGACAGTGTGTTATAATAGATAAAGGGTATATTGTCAGTATAACCACAATACATTTTGCACTATGAACATTACATGTTAATTACATGTTTATAGTAGGTTTTTCCAGTGAAATTTTTATTTTGCTTCACTGTTTTTACTTTCAAGCATTCTAAACCCATAAATGACTTCTTTTGATCCCTGGTGTTAGAATATTTCTGATTCCTACTGATTAATTGGGAACTGTTGATTTTAAAGATGCTTAACTATAAAAGGTGCAGTGTTTGAGGCAAAGGGGCCACCATCAGTGGATTTGCACAACTGCTAATATAATAACTTTTATTGTAGGAAGGCAGATTAAGACTACTGGCTAGGATTATAGTTCATTTATCTTTTGGATGGCTAAGCTGGGCATAAATCCTTCTTGCTAATTTATATTATGGTATCTCTGTGAGGAATCAGGCCCTGCTATTGGGTTCAAGCATTTGAGTTTTTAGTTTTACATGCAGACTTCAACTGGCTGAACAATCTGTTTTTGATGTAATGTCTTGCTTCAATTTATGTTCTTTGTACAAAGTGATGGATTCTGCAAAGTGAGTAGTTGGTATTTGCATGGCAACAGGACATACACAACATGATAAAAATGTAACATATGTATGTAAATACTGGTGATAAAATCACTCTCTATTACAGCTATATGTAAGTTTATTATGGCTCAGCTGGGCGTTGGTGACACACACCTTTAATCCCAGCACTGGGGAGGCAGAGGCAGCCGAGTCTCTATGAGTTGAAGGCCAGCCTGGTCTGCAGAGTGAGTTCCAGGACAGCCTCCAAAACAATGCAGAGAAACCCTGTCTCGAAAAACCAAAACCAAACCAAACCAAACCAAACCAACCAACCAACAAACAAACAAACAAACAAAACAAGTTTACTATGGCTCAGTATTTGTTCTGTCCCTAGCTTTCCTGGTTTTTGATCCCCAATTTTCTTCTGTGGTTTTTTCAATCTTACCAACACTTGCCATGGGCTATACTGGAAACAATAACCAGTGCAATGTTGGAAAGAAATCAGTTTGTGTGAGATAACAGTCCATCTGGTTCTATAAACTATCTCTTTTAGCTTTTAATCTGTTATATTCTTTGATCTACTTTAGTTAATATTACTAAGATGGAGGTCTTTGATGAAAGTGTCCATGGCAGTCATTTTTGTGTTCTCTATAGTGTTTGGGCAAGAGTTTAGTGTCCTCAGAGTAGATGGACCCAGACAAACAACTGATTAAAAAAATTCTATGCATCCTTTTAGATACAATAGTTAAACTTCTTTCTAACAACCTTTGTGTTTTGATGTAGATCACATACTGATGATGCATGAAAATGCTTTAGCTGGGTCACTTAGTGTCAACAGGAAGAGGTCAGGGTTTGCTTCTAGATTTTTCTGTCAGCTTACATCCCAAACATAAGCACAGCTATGGACAGGCAAGGAAGGGAGGAGCCTGAGAGTCATTCTTACTTCAGTTGCCTCGTAGGCCAAGAGAAGCTTTCCAGGAAAATGGCAGCTACTTCTCACTTCTCTTTCTGACCTTGTACTATCTTCACAATCATGGCACTAAGTCTAATAATATACAGAGAGAATTACTTTAACCTAAGTAAGCAGAGTATAGGAAACACATAGATCTTTCTGCAGACTGATTTACATAGTGACTAGAGTCTGAGAGTAATGGCTCATCTGACTGTACAGTGAGAAATGCTATACTTACTGTAGGTCTGCACTGAGTTCCATTCATGACCTATGTCTACAGTTTAAGAGTACACACTGGGTTCTAATAGTTTTTTTTCTTGAATTAGTGAGTGTATCATGATGTGGCAGGATTTTAATAATCAGGTAATATGTCAGAAAGGAAAAATATTTTAGCTCAGCTTTCAGGAAATTGGAACAGTTGTTCCACATGCCTTGGATGAGAATCTGTTGGGAAATTCAAAATTTCTCTCTGAAGTTTTGATAATTGAGTCCAATGCTAAGAACTGATAATGAATGGATGGAAGAAAAGTCAATCTGATTTATTCATATGCCCATGTGTACAAGAGCAATGTAAGTTACAGAACTACAAAGTAAGGCCCCATTTTCTACCTGAATTATTCTCTGTATAGGAGAAACAGACATGAGGACTGTGGGCACTTCCAGAGTTGGTGAATGGACCTGCAGATCACAAGATGGTCTGGATCAAGGATTCTGTTTTCCAGATGTCTGACTCTTGACTTTTGTTCTCTTATTGTAAGAGCTTATATCTCTTGGTTAGGGAAGTATCTGTCATAAAATGTGATGCAATTGTATTTCCACTGATCAGGGACCTCTGTGAAATCCCTCCCCTACAGGTGCTACTCTCAGTTTCCAGTGCAGTCAGTTCCAAGATGCTTTCTGAGCCCCAACAGAGCAAACCTACAAGTCTATGTTGAAATACAAAAGAAAACTGTAATATTTAATTTATGAATAACAGGATTAAAAGAGATCATCTCAAATATTTTGATTAAATTTCTCTTCTAATTAATCATTTTATTTAGGATAATCATAGATTAGTGTGCAGTGGCAAGGAATACTACGGACAGATCCCATTAACACTTTTTTCAGTTTCTACCCATGCTATCTTCTTGGGAAAATGCAGTATAGTATCACAACTAGCACATTGGCACAGATGCATGGACACAGGACATTTCCATCACCATAAAGTTCTCTCTAACAGCCACAGCTATCTGCTTCTCCCCCTTGTCCCTCCCCGGTACCTGATCTGGCTGATCTAGTCTCCATTTATGTAACATTATAATTTAAATAATATATGTATATAAATATAAACTCATATTTATATTTATGCATATCATATAAATAACAACCTTTGGACTTGACCTTGTTTTTTCAGTTTTGAGTCCTAGAGATTCTCCAAGGTTGTGTCAAATACAAGATTCAGGGTCAGCTTGCTGGTGAACTGCACTTATAGTTTGACATATATATTATTTAAATGATCGTCTTGGCCCAGTGACACTAACCTGTCAACAGCATCAAAGTACCACTTAGTTTATTCTGGGGATGGAAGGTTAGTTCTTTACAATTCTGAGACTATTGTTTGGGAAGTGGGACATCTCTGCCTGTTTCCTCAGGTGACATAAAACATCAGCTTCCTGCTTGGGCTTGCTAATGTTGCATCCTCCTGCTCAGGAGATGTGGGCAACATAAGGAGATACGGTGATTGCATTGAGCTTACTGTTGTGTTCTTCCACAAGTCTTGAGAACTATGCTGTCAGCTACCTTCTTTATGTTGTTCACAGTCATCCTCTGATCACTATGTTCAATTGAAAACACTAGAGAGATAGAGGACCTGGAAGGAATCATGCTACTCCACTGTGGATAAATCAGAAGTCTGAGTTTTCATTTTGAAGGGCTTTATGTATTTTTAATGAACTTTGTGAGGTATGAACTTGGACATGATACTAGTTTTCATTCTGCCTTTAACCATGCAATTTCTGTTGCTATTTGGAACATCTGGTACTCAAGTTAAACTCAAGGTAAATATCTACATTAAGATATTTTAAAGTAGACTTTTATCCATGCACATTTTTTTTGGCAGGGTTTCTCTGTGTAGTTATGGTTGTCCTGGAACTCACTCTGTAGACCTGAATGACCTTGAACTCAGAGAGTTCTGCCTGCCTCTGCTTCTTGAGTGCTGTGCTTAAAGGCATGTGCCAACATTCTCAGTTTCAGATACATTTCAAAGTAACAATTGATAGATCACTTTGTGGCAGAACCTTTCTGCTACTAAGTTTTTTATCTTCACTAAGTTATGGTAATTCTTCTATTTTTGTGGAACCAGGGTAATTTTGGTGTAGTTCCTAGTTATACATAGAAATTAAAGGAGGATCCAGTACCCCTGAAATAAAGCAATGAATTAGATTTAGCTAAGGGTGTTAGCTGAAACTGTAGATCAAATGACTCCTATCAAGACTGATCATTTGCCCCCCCCCCAGATCCTTGTTCTGCTCAAAATGTCCAAATCCCAAGAGGCAACTAAACCGTATCCTTATTAATTTGAAGAAAAACATGCTAAGTAATTATTGAGTAAGCTAACAGGACCGTGGGAGAAATTAGGATATTGTGTGGTTTTGATGTATTTTGGATGGTATATCTGACCCACATTTATATGAGCCTCTGACACACTCAGCATTTATTTATTGTCAGTGTCAGACTCAGAGAGTTATACTGTATTTTTGCAAAGTAAAATATAATATGATATTACTTTTTGAAAAGAGAAACAGTTTGCACCACTTAGCTTCTCCTCCTGACAAACGCCTTCTGCCTGGTCTGTGGAAGTTGCTGCTTGTGACCTCTGAGCAGCTTCCTAGATGCCGGTTCATTTGTTGCTCTGCTCATAGTTGAGTTGTTGGGCCCAGATCCCCTGAAGTGATTGCTCCTTGTACCTTTTCTGCCTTTAGTGCCCCTTCTCTCACTTCTCACTACACTGATCTCCCTGGGGCTCTCAGACACAGACTATAGATGTGCCTGTGCTGTGTTTACAGGAGATCCTTGCTCTTCACAGCAGCAAACTGGGGAAAAAGTGCTTTCCTGCTTCATTTCCTCAGTTATTCAAGCCTTTAAGTGAAATTCTAGCATATCTTTCATTCTTCCAGGATCACATAAATAATTAAATACGTGCTAGTGCAATCTGCCCTTGACTTCTGGAATATATCAGTGTACCATAAATTACCTGTGTATGTCCTCATTTTTGTCTAATTTATTTTTGTTTCCCTCTTATTAATGACTTATTGCATCACAGTTTGTTTTGATGAGGCCAAATCCGCTCTTTGTATGCTCTTATAACACTGCAAATTTCTTGGTTGGAGTTGTAATTCCTCCGTGTCCTGCAGGACAGCACCTCTTGTCCCCTCTGCCTGTTTCACATGACTCATTGCTCCTCTCTTCACCAGTGAAGATTCCCACACACTAGTTAGCTGAGGTCACCCATCTGATAATACTCTCATGTCTTCTTTTGACACACTTGTCTTTTAAAATTACATAGTAATTTATTCTGTTCATCCAGTAAATCTCTGTTGGCTACCTCTTATGTCTCAGATAATGCTTCATGGTTACAGATACATAGGTGGTAAAAAAGACACACAGTATTCTACCATCATGCAGTGGCCACAAACAGGGTAAGAAAAAGCAAGGGAAGGATAGCAATAATAAAGTATTAATTAGTAAGAGAAAAATACAGTAGTTAGGATAGGCTGCTAAATTATACTGCGTTACAATGCAAACCTTTAATTTCAGTGCCTTAACTTCAATTTTTTCTTTTATGCAAAAAGAAGGTACAGGTCTGGCTTAGTCTCTGAGGAAATTTTCCTATTTGTAGCACTTTCAAAGTCTGGAGTACTTTGATTTTAGGCATCTTCGTCTGGAAATGAAGTCACATTGAAAACTGAAACATTTGTGGAGAAGATCAGCTGCAAGTCTTGTATCAGCTGTTAAATGCCTGGGCATAGGAATGGTGCATGTCCACTGTGCTGACAACCAATAGGCTAGAACTAATCACATGATTCTGTTTACAAGAAAGGAATGTGGAAGATTAGTTCTACATGCTTTAAAGGAGAAGATCTACATATAGAGTTAAGCCTCTAAAGTTTCTGTGTAGTAAAACAGCAGCAAACAGGATAATATATCTTGTTGTGCTCGGGGGTATTACAGTTTGAGCCCCATTCTTAGTATAAGAGTTGAGTAGAGGTTTTGAAGGAAGTGGTGTTATGCACAGCAGATAATAAGGCAGAGATGGAGATCAGTCAAGAAGGACTTGAATGACACAGATTAATGCCTTCTAGTCACGTTTAGTGAAAGGAGGAGAGGGGGAGAAAGAGGGAGGGAGAAAGGGAGTTAGTGAACAAACTATCAGAGAAAGAGAGGAAGAAAGATGGAGAGAGATTGAGAGAGAGAGAGAGAGAGAGAGAGAGAGAGAGAGAGAGAGAGAGAGAGAGAGAGAGAGAGAGAGAAGAGCCAGCCCAATGTGGGCAGTTCCATTCCTTGGTAGGTGGACCTGGGTCATGTAAGAAAGCTGGTTGAGCAAGCCAAAGGGGGCAATCAGTGAGCAACACCCTGTTCTCTGTTTTAAGCTCCTGCCTTGGTTTCCCTTGACAATGGACTATAACTTGTAAAATGAAATAAAGTCTTTCCTGTCTTAAGTTTCTGTGGTCTTATTATTTATCAGAGCAGCAAGAAGATATCTAGAATATTTGCCAACAATTAAGCTGAGAAAACAAAGTTAGACTTGGAACACGTCTGGAGAGAACTTAGCCCTACTCCCAACACCCCTTACAACAGATCTAGTTCTGGGCCCACCTAGGTGGATTTTTAAATCACAGCCTCACCATTGAACATAGTATAAATATGTGAAGGAATAAATTACTAAGCAAAGACAAGCATCATGCATCACTGTTGAAACTATTATTAGTACTATCTTCTGATAACAGAGAGAGCAAATGTAACACAATTTTAATATGCATCCATTTTCTTTTAGCTAATGTTTTATTTCATTCATTATAGTCATACTCAAGATCACGGTATTTATACATAGATAATCCTTGCTTTCTACCTGCATGGTACCAGCATGATGCAGCACAAATTTTCATAAGTGCATTAAGCCCCTGATTTCTTCACACATTTGTAGTGAGAAGAGTCAATTAAAAGATATCTGAGTATGAAACGAGCTTTTAGTACAAAACTTGGCACATGGAAACATGCTATAAAAATTACTTCTTTTTATGTTTGTATATATTCTCATATCTACATAAACACATCTTTATATATACAAAATGCATATTGAATGCAAGGCATTGTTGACATATTGAGTTTAAATGTCAGAGTTGTGTATTCATTTATATTTTACAGACTTCTGAATCATTTGTTGCTCCAAACACAATTTTATTTTTTACATCAAATGGGTAGGGAAATTTGAGAGGTTTGGAGGAAATATCTGAGATCTGAACTTCAGATTTGCATTTATTATTTCTCCCACATACCTTATTGATTCATTGATTGATTAATTGATTTTTGTGATGAAAGCATTTTGTATAAGAACATTTATTGAACTTCAAAAATCTAAAACAATATTATTAACTACAGTCAATATGACTTAACTTACATTATTCTGTATCCTTGGGTAAATAATTCCCCAATCCTGAGATCTCTAACCACTTAAAACATTATTCTTTTCTTTACTCTTGTGAAGAACATATAGTATATTCTGTGACAGTCTTATTTGTACTATAATTCTTAAAGCTTTATAACTCAGCTATATTTCCCCCTTATTATCTATTTCCACTTTCATAATTGTTTCTACTATAAGGAAAACGCAAATACTTATAAGGCTGTACAGTGAGCGCACATATGCCTACACAGCACCTAAGTCCTACAATTAGTGTTTTCCAGTATTTGTTTTATCTTGTATCTGCCAATCTATCCATCCCACACTACTGCCTGCAGTTACCTTTTGCTTTTTGATGTATTTCAAAGTAAGTTGCTGACATTTCTGGGTGAGGTCTACTTTCTTTTCTTCCAAAGTTCTGCTCATCCCACATGATAAACCATGACCCAGATCAAATATCTAAAAAAGTAGCAAGTGATGTGCATCAATGTGTGTTATCAAGTACCTAGTATGTGCAGTATACATCAGATACAAATAAATGAGCTTTGAGGCCAGAACAGCCACATCTTCAGCCTCTCAGCACTAATGTCTTCCTGGTGACATGAACTCCAGAGCAGAGCAGTGAAGATGCTGAGTTGTCTATTGGTAGCATCATTTGTTCTTTCACGATTGGTTGCAGAAAGTGCAGTCCTCAGCTTCAGACACTGAAACCCAATGAATCAAACATAATGAGTCTGACGTGTCATTGACTAAAACCTAGGAAAGATGCTGTGGGTTCCATGCCATTGCTTCTGTTAAAGTTGTGCCTTTAGTTTTTATTATTTTGTTGCTAGAATCACATTAACAGATTATTGGATACTGCATTTTCCAATAAAAGTTTTCTTGGTGCTTTTCCTGTTATCTCAAGAGTCCCTGACAAAATATCTTCATTTATCATATATCTCCCCAATGTATAACAGGTTATAAAGATAAGAAATACCAAAATATTTTTATATTTGGAAGTGAAATTAATATCGGTAGCAACGGTATATACTTGTTCCTTCTTTTTTCCCCTTAACCTGACAGTTATATTGGATGAGTGTAGATGTGACCAGCCCCATTTTGCTGGTGAGAAGGTAGACTCTAAGAAAGAATGAAGGGATTTTTTATGTCAGAATTTTTTTGAAGTGGAAAGATTAACACTAAATGCAAATGACAACTTTTAGTAGCAGCTATATCAAGTACTATGTGGGAAGGGAGCTCTGTTTTTTTTTGCCTTTTGTCTTATTAACTAGTTCACATCTACTGTTTGAGAGTTCAATTTACCCTGCTGCTGCTGCTGCATCCCTTCAATCATGTCAGAACCCAGTTTCTTCAGGATTTCCATGTAGTCTGAAGGCCAGTGGCTCTCCAGATCTTCAACACCAGGCTGGGACTGCTGATCTACATAACCTCCCATGCTAAGGTCTCTCAGACTCTTCAATATGAAAGCAGCTATGTTTGGAATACTCATATTGTATCATTCAAGCCAATGTAACAAAGCCCCTTGGAGGAAGAACAACTCTCTGCTTTGTATGGAAACACAAAAACCCAGGATAGCTAAAATAATCTGGAATAATAAAATAACTGCCAGAGGTGTCACCATTGCCAATTTAACTTAACTAATGGAGTCTTTTAAGACACAGTCTCAACATAGATGTTGAGAACTGAAACATCATCTTGATGGACTTTTACTTTAATGATCATGAAATGTCCTTCTCTCTCTCTTTTGATTAATTTTGTTTGAAGTCTATTTTTTGTCAGATATTGGTATAGTTATCTCAACTTGCTTCTTAGGTTTGTTTGGAAAATATTTTCCAGCCTTCTACTGTGAGGTACTATCTGTCTTTGATGTTGAAGCATGTTTCTTGTATGCAGCAGAAGGATGGTTCCTGCTTTTGTATCCATTCTGTTAGACTGTGTCTATTTGTTGGGGAATTGAGTCAATTGATATTGAGGGTTATTAATGACCAGCGATTGCTAATTCCTGTTATTTTGTTATTGTTGTTGTTGGTAGTGTGTGTGTGTGTGTGTGTGTGTGTGTGTGTGTGTGTGTGTGTGTGTGTGTTTCCCTTCTTTGGGATTTCCTGGTGCTGGATTATCCATTGCCTGTGTTTTTGTTGGTTATAGTAAGCTTCCTGGGGTTTGAGGTTCCCTTATAATACCTTCTGTAGGGCCAGATATGTGGGTAGATATTGTTTACATTTGACTTTGTCACGAAATATCTTGTTTTCTCTGTTTATGGTGATTTTAAGTTTTACAGTGTATTGTCTGAAGTGGCCTCTTAGTGTCTGCAAAATGCCTTTCAGGCCATTTTTGCTCTTAGAGTTTCCACTGAAAAGTCTATGTAATTCTGATAGGTGTACCTCTATATGTTACTTGGCCTTTTTCTTTTACAACTCTTAATATTCTTAATATTTTTGTCTAGTCTATTGGGTGAAGCCTATTCTTTCTTTATAGGTTTGTCCTTCTTTAGGTTGGAAATTTTTCTTCTATAATTTTTTTGAATATATTTTCTGAGTCTTTGAGTAGGGATTCATTTCCTCCTTATATTTCTGTTCTTAGTTTTGGTCTTTTCATAGTGTCACAGATTTCCCAGGACCAATGAATCTATTTCCTCCATTGTACCTTGAAAGTCTGAAAGTCTTCCATCTCTGGTATTCTGTTGGTGATATTTGCATTTGTAGTTCCTGTTTGCTTACCCTGATTTTTCATTTTCAGAATTTTATCAGTTTCTGTTTTCTTTATTGATTCTATTTCCATTTTAAGACTTGAACTGTTTCCTTCACCCTTTTGCTTTATTTTCTTGGCTTTCTTAGCATTCTTTAAAGGATTTATTGATTTCTTCCAGTTTTTGTTTGTCTTTTCCTTAATCTCTTTAAGGAATTTTCTCATTTCTTCTTTCCAGAATTCTATCATCTTCATAAAGTTATTTTTAAGGTTGTTTTCTTATGGTTCAGCTGCATTGGAATGTTGTTTGCTGTTGTAGGATTTGGTTCCATATTCTCCTTTCTGTTGTTGATTATGTTCTTACACTGGCATTTAGGCATCTGGATTTGGGATGATTAAAAGTCTACGTGTGGATTCCTGTGTTTCTCTTTGTTGGATGGGTGTTTTGTTCCTTCATTTTCTGTTTCCTCTCTAGTCTTCTGACCTAAACAGCCAAAGTGACCGATGAGTCTTCAGTTTCAGTAGGGTGTCTCATCATCTACCAGGATTTTGGGGCCTAGGGTCCCTAGATCCAGTCTGCCCTCTGGTAAAGCTGGTGTTTTTATAAAGTTGTATGCCAGAATATGGAGCCCAGGGGATGGTATGTTGTTATTCTGACTGGTGTGGACTGTACCTGGAACTGTGGAGTCTGCTGGAGTTATGGGGAAGGAATGGCCACAGGAGGATGAGGAGGTAAGAGGGTTTGGGTGGCAGAGTGGATTTTGGGGGAAGAGAATTCAGAGGATGGAGGCAGTCCATCTGGCAGGTGTGTCACTCACCTGTTAGTTGACTGATAGAGACCAATCCAGAACAGTGGAATTGCACCAGATCTGGGAGCAGGACTGATGGTGGTAAATGAGATGTGTCCTAGAGATCAGGGCCTGGGGATTGGGGCAGCTCAGCTAGGAGGTCAGTAACTCACCTATTCTTCAGACTGTTGTGGACTGTATCTAGGCCTACAGAGTGTGCTGGAGTTGTTGGGGAGGGCTTGATTTCAGGAAGGATGATGAGGTGGGAGGGCATGGAAAATGCACTGGGTCTTGAGGGGAGAGAATCCAGGGTTGGTGGAAGTCCAGCTGTCAGACATCAGACAGGTCACTTACTACTTATAGATTGATAAATAATAATATTCTTTATACTTCTATCAATGTATTTTCTACTATTCTTCATATTTCTCAAATTTATTACACTTTTGTCTGGATTTAATACATTGTACTTTGGAGGATTTTTTAATGTTCTGATTTCAGTGTCAGTCACTAAATGTGGTATTGTTTACTTTTTATGTATGTAAAAGTCTCCATATTATTTTTATTTTGAAAGATACACTTCCTGGAGAGAGAATTCTAACTTGAAAAAAACCCACCACCTAGCCTTGCCCTAAAGCAGTAGTTCTCAGCCTTCCTAATGCTGTGACTCTATTGTACATTTACTCATGCATTAACCCCCAACTGTAAAATTATCTAACTAATTGCTACTTCATACCTGCAATTTTGCTTCTTTTGTGAGACATAACGTAAATACCTGATATGTGACCCCTAAGGAATCATGACCCACAGACTGAGAAACACTGCCTTAAAGAAACAGTTGAAAAGCTATATTTTTCCTCAATATATGTTTTTATTTAAATTAGCAACATGGATGCTTCACATGTCAATTACAGATCCCTCTCCCACCCCTCCTCCCTTTTTCCTCCACCAGCACCCCTCCAGCCCCCCCACCCAATTCCCGTATCATTCCCCAGGGAGGGTGAGACCCTCCTTGGGGGTTCTCCAGAGTCTGCAATTTCATCCAGGGCAGGACCCAGGCCCTTCCCCATGTGCCCAGGCTGAGAGAGCATCCCTCTATTTGGAATGGGCTCCAAAAGTTCATTCATACATCATGGTAAACACTCAGAGATTTCTGAGGCCTCCTCACTGATACTACATTCATGGAGTCTGGATCAGTCCCCTCTTGGCCTCTCAGACATCAGTCTGGGGTTCAAGTGCTCCTCCTTGTCTGGTCAGCTGTCTTTCTGGGTTTTACCAGCATGGTCTTGAATACTTTGCTCATCACTCCTCCATCTCTGTCACTGGGTTCCAGGAGTCTTCTGTCTCTGCTTCCATCAGTCACTGGATGTGTAAGCTCTCTCCTCAAGCCTATAATGACTCCATCTATTATGGTATCTCTCATCCTTCTCTCCACTATTCTTACCCTGACTTAACCTTCCTGCACCCCCATGCCTTCTTATCCCCTCCTCTTCTCCCCATCTCTTTTTCCTGTGTCCCTCTCCCCTCTCCCGATGTTCCCAATCTGCTCAGGATATCTTGGCTCATCCACTTCTCTGGGGTATCATGCATCTGTCTTGGGAATCTCCCTGTTACTCACTGGCACTGAGATTGTAGGCTAATACTCCCCTGATCCATATCTAAAAAAATCCATATATGAGTGAGTACATACCATGTTTGGTTTTTTGTGACTGGGTTACCTCACTCAGGATGGTTTCTTCTAGTGCCGTCCATTTGCCTGCAAATTTCAAGATTCCACTTTTTTCTGCTGAGTAGTACTCATTGTATAAATGTACCACATTTTCTCTATTCACTCTTCAGTTGTGGGGCATCTAGGTTGCTTCCAGGATCTAGCTATAACATATAATGCTGCTATGAACATAGTGGAACAGATATCCTTGTTGTGTGAATAGGCATCTTTTAGATATATGCCTAAGAGTGGAATTGCTGGGTCTTGTGATAGACTGAGTCCCATTTTCCTGAGGAATCTCCATACTGATTTCCAAAGTGGCTGTACAAGTTAGCACTCCCACAAGCAATGGCCGAGTGTTCCCCTTTCTCCACATCCTCTCTAGCATAAACTGCCATTGGTATTTTTGATTTTAGCCATTCTGACAGGAGTAAGATGATATCTCAGAGTTGCTTTGATTTGCATTTCCCTAAAGTCTAAGAATGTTAAGTACTTTCTTAAGTGTCTCTCAGCCATTTTATACTCCTTTATTGAGAATTCTCTATTTAGTTCTGTAGCCCACTTTTTAATTGGAGCCTTTATTGTTTTGGAAACTTTGTTCTTTAGTTCTTTGTAAATTTTGGAGATCAGCCCTCTGTCAGATGGTCTTTGATCCATTTGGACTTAAGTTTTGTGCATGGCGATAGACATGGATTTATCTGCAGTATTCTACATGCTAATATCCAATTATGCCAGCACCATTTGTTGAAGACACTATCTTTTTTCCATTGTATAGTTTTAGCCTCTTTGTTGAAAATCAGGTGTTCATAGGCTTGTGGATTAATCTCAGGGTTTTAAATTGGATTCCATTTTTTTACCTGTCAAGTTTTGTGTCAAAACCAAGCTGTTTTCAGGACTTTAGCTCTATAATAGAACTTGAAGTCAGGGATGGCGATGCCTCTAGACATTGCTTTGTTGAGCAGGATTGTCTTGGCTATCCTATTTTATTTCCACATAAAGTTGAGAATTGTTCCTTCAATGTCTGTGAAGAATTGTGCTGGAATTTTGATGGGGATTGCATTGAGTCTGTAGTTTGCTTTAGGCAGGATTGACATTTTTGCTACATTGATCCTACCTATCCAAGAGCATGGAAGATCTTTCTATTTTCTCATGTCTTTTTAAATTTCTTTCTTTAAAGACTCAAAGTTCTTGTGATGCAGGTCTTTCACTTGTTTGTAATCCCAGAACTCAGGAGGCAGAGGCAAGAGGATCTCTGTGAGTTCAAGACCAGCCTGGTGTAAGAGAAGAGCTATATTTTTATCAGCTGGTTTAATTTTTTTCTTAAAAATTTGCCTCTAGCTCTAATTATAGTATGATGTGTTATATGTCATTTTTCTTTATGTTTATCCTGCTTGGAGTGCCTAACACATGTAAGATCTGTGGATTTAATCTTTTCAATCAGTTTTAGAAATTTTTAGCTGGAATTTCTACAAATATTACCTCAGCCTCATTTTCTTGGTCTTTTTCTGGGTTGACAATTACACATCTACTAATCAATTTGGTCTGTCTTATGTGTCTCTTACTTTCTGTCTGATTATTTTTGTTTGTCAATGAGGTAATTTAGATAATAATATTGACCTCAGTTTGAGTTCACTAAACTTATTTATACTTTTCAAATCTGTGCAAATATGTATAATAATTTTTTAATTTAACATGCATATTTCTCAGACATAGAATGCAAATTTGGTTCTATTTGTTTATAGACTCCAGTTTTGTGTTGAAATTGTGCATCTTGTCACTCACTCATCATCTTTCTTGCTTTTTGACATTTATAATTTTTATCTTAGAATCTCTATTATCATAAATGAGCATTATTATGAATGAATTTGTTGCTAATTTTTTCTCATGATTATTAGTCACATTATTGTCTTTTTACACCTTCATTTTTTAATTTCATTTATGAAGTCATATAGATTTTAGTTTCCCTTAGAAACATCAATGGGTAAGTTTAAACAGATCATGGCTGCTTCATAGCTGTCTTACAGGTTGGTTTTCCTTCAGTTACAAATACCTTCTTCTGTTTGTGTGATAAAATACCCTGGTCAAGAAGCATGTGTAAGCTAAATAAACTCTTTTTCACCTAGGCTGCTTTTGGCATTCTCCAGGCTTCAGAATGATAAGCCAAATGAGCTCCTTTTCATTATTAATATAATATCCCATTTAGTCATTTAGTTGCCTTTATGTCATCGTGTTGTTTGTAGTCACTTTCTACCTTGTGTGCTCTATTTCCATGAAACAGTTGTGTATGTGTGTATGTGTGTTGAATAGAAGGGCTGATAAAAATATTTTATACAACTCAATTGAACAAATGATAATGAGTTTTGAGCTTTGAGTTAAATAGTATAGGTTCCAAGTCCTGTATTATTCTATTTTAGAATAGTCTTCAATATGAAACATATATACTTTTAGAGGACTAAAGAAAACTAAGACACTCAGACACAACAATATGTTTGTTTTCTTTTAAAATAATACACACAGTTGTAATTCACTGTTTGAGGACCTAGATTAGGTATATTGTGAATGAGGTTGTAACAATTTAAGAGAATAGTTAGAGTCTTAGGAAGTGATTATTGAATACATCTTACAGCCACTTTCAAGCCTACTATATGTTTTTAAAATGACCAAAGCAGTGTTTATTTTAACATTAAATCTTAGGCAACTACATAGCTTTACGTTAGTTGAGAGTGATAAAACTCGATTTGCTAGAACATTGCTTGCCCACAGAGAGCAAACCGATGGTGACAAACTTTGGATTGCAAAAAAAAGCACAAATACTTCTTGAGGACTTGCCTGTTAAGATTTCAGTACTCTTTTAAGCCCACATGCTCTGAGTCAAATATCACTGTAGCCTCTAGTTCCTTCAACTGCTTCTTTTGTAATTCTTTTAAATTGTCTCCTAGAGATTACCTTTACATTGTTTACCTACTCCAAGCAATTGTTTTTGTGTTTTGCTTTTATAGGTCAAATTCAATGAGTTGAATATTTTAAAATTAAAAAGGAATTTTGTACATAAGTTGTTTTTGCCTGCATGTATGTCTATGTATCACATCCATGCCTAGTGCCTGTGGAGTCCAAGAGATGGCATTGAATCCCCTAAAAGTGAAATTACATACAGAGGATTGTGAGCTGCCATGTGGGTGCTGAGAATCAAACCTGGGTCCACTGAAAGAGCATCTACTGTTATTAAGTTCTGTGTCTCCAGACCTGGAAAAATTGAACAATTTTAGAAAATTAATGCAATGTCCATTTTTATACTTTTCAATGCCAACCTTTTAGTTTTTGAGCCACCAAGTCATTTGTAGACATCTTATATTTGTGAAATTTCTTTCTATAAAACACTTGCACACATGGCAATTAAATAAGGGGTTGATATAACAGATTCACAGTATCTCAACTGACTAAGCCATGTCATTTGAATATATATACATATGTATATATATATAGTTCTGTTTTATTCTTTTTATACCATTTCTCTGTGGAAAGTTTTTTAATATAGACGTTCTTTTAGGTAGAAAATATTTGTTCATTGAAGATTTAAAACAGTAGATAATCTGTAGCAAGAAAAATAAAATAACTAGAGTCAGATACTGGGGTTCAAGCTTCAAGGAGAAGATCATAAAAACAAAGCAGCTAGACACTAGTTCTTACCTCTAGCTCAGGCTGAAAGGGCTGGTTCACAAGTTCTCCACCAAGCCTCAGAGTGCTGCCTCTCCTCAGCATGGTTGGAGAGAATCCAGAGACTATCTTCGAATCCAGTTTGAGACACTGGGCTTTTATATACCTTTCTAGGGCTGGGATTAAAGGTGTGTGATTCCAGATACTGAGATCATCTTTGTGTGAGCTGTTTCTCTTTAGGACTGGATTGATTTCAAGTAGCTCAGTGTGGCCTTGAATTCATAGAGATCCTCTGACTTTATCTCCTGAGTCCTGGGATTGAAGGTGTGTACTACCACTGCCCAACTTCTATGGCTGTGGCTAGCTTTGAATTCTGATCTCCAATGGCTTTATTAGATCATGTATATCACCACAATGTGGTGACTATTCTGACTATTTCCCGAGTTATAAGAAAGGAGTGTTAAATCTCCAGTTATGACTGCTTGTCCAGTCATTACTTAGATCTTAGATTCTGACTTCACATATTTTTATATGCATGTTTAGTATTGTGTGTCTTCTTGTTGAAATGTCTGTCTTCAGTGATATCCTTGTCTTTGGGTCTAATATGTCCAATACGGTATTTGATTCTGTATCTATACAATTTATAACAGACAATTGCATTCTTGAGATGATTAGCAAGGCATAGGTATTACCAAGGCAGAACAAATTGTTTGGTAATTTATAAATGAATCATTTATAAAAATTATGAATTCTAGTTGAGATTTTCTTTCATTTCTAGCATACCATGGGCTATGGTATACTAGAAATCCAGCTGAGAATAGAAACTCACTGTGAAAAGCCAAATGTAATTAAAAAATTAATTTGCTCATCTTTAAAATCACACAATGAGTACCAATTCCAAATTACTTTTATATTATCCCATATTTTGTACTTGTTATCCTCTTGATCCCCTTATTAATATGGACATTTAAGAGTTGAATATGTGAGTGCTAAACTCATCTTAATAGTCACCTTGTTAATGAGGCCATTTATCTGTACCCATCTTAGAGAAAGCATCCATCATGCATGTGGAACAGGACATCTGAGGATGCAGTGAGGAGTGTACTGAATATTTATAGTGGGTGCTTTGAACAACATTTTAGGACTGGAGCATCAGAGAAGATTGAGGAAATAGTTTGCAAATACTACTAAGTGGGTTCTAAGAACTTATACTGGGGGAGTTCCAAATCTAAATTTATGTCAAATAAAGACACAGGAAACAAATAGAGCTTAGAGAATGTACACTTAGCAGATCAGTGGATATCAAATTTTTACCTGGAGTTATCTCAGGGCAACTATGCTATTTTCAAGTTTTAAGTGGCCTGAGAGAATAGCAGAAAAAATGACTCTCTTTAATGAGGTCAAAGACTAAAACCTTATAGTCACCTTTATTCAGAGATTTCAGCCTCATCAGACATGTATCTACCAACCCCTCTACCCTATAAATCTTTAAAATACCTTGGAGGAGATTAAAAGCAGGGTCACCTCAGAGAAATTTTAGCAAGTTATAACCTACATAATGATAAAACTGATTGCTCTATATTTGTCTTGATCTATCACTTATAAATTAAAATATTCATTGACTATCAATTCCTTGATTTCATTTTTTTGTTTCTAACTTTCAAAAATCCAGCAAATAACCTTGTTGATAGAACCATCATAAAATGTATAATCCTCATTAAACAGCAGGTTGAAAAGAAAATCTGTTGAGAGAAAGAAGCCTTCGTAGAATCAATTTCCCTATTCTAAAACACAAACAATACCAATCCCCCCAAAACAACAGTGGGTTTCAAAATACACGATTGTGGCCATAATTCCTATCTAAGTGAAAAAGTCAAAGATAATACATATTTGAATTTTTCAATGCATATAGAACCTAGAAGTGAGAATGAATTTCCTAGTGTATGCATTCATTTGCATTCTTTAACTGAATGGAATCTTATGGGGGATTTTTAAAAGATTAATGTTTTAGCTTAGCATACAAAGTAATGGGTCTCATTATGTCATTTTCATACACATGTGCCATTAACTTTATTCTCATTTGTTCCTTAAGGGGACTTTTATGTATGCTCAGATGGAAGTGGAAATACATACCTTGCCCCTTTTCATCACACACACTGTGTTGTGCAGCCAATGAGATCAGGTGAATACCTAGAGTTAACTAAGGACTAATTTCCACAGTGAGTTACCAGGAATCTCTTAAGTTGGACTCCCGTGGCCATATCTATACAGACATAAAAAAGAAGGGTCCACTCCTGTCCAAGGTTAATATCCCCATGAATGTGTCTTATTACTGTGTTCCTTGGTTGGTTTTCTGTAATTAAAAAAATCACAGAGCAGCCAGGGTTTTTGGTCTTTGCAATTCAAGACTTCACCAAACTGAATGACCTCAGGACCTCTGAGAGGTATGGAAAGCCAGTTTCAGCTGTATTTATATTCTATCCAGTCTTCTACAAGAAAATGTTTCTGCTTTGCCACATCCTAATGAGATCAGGCATTCTCTGAATGTTAATGTTAGGAAAAATTTAATCTTATGTTTTGATCAGGGTCTCTGCTTTTAGTAATTTATGAAGTTGACTTCAAATCAAAGCAGACCCTTTAACACCCTCATTCCAAATCCAGGGTTGTATTAATGCAAATTAATTTACCTATCTTTACATAGCACCTCCTGTTTATTGATGGCCAATTTGTGCTCCTCTTCACCACTCTGTACTTATTCAATAAATATTTATGGAACACCTACTATGCGCCAAACATTTCTCCACATTAGCAAGTGGAAAATGCAATCTTCAAATGTTTTTTAAAAATTATTTCAAATAAATACTTTGAATTCAACCATGATAATATGTTAAGTCACTGTTCTCACCTGGTTATTGTCCAATCACCACCAATCTTGTCCTCTTAGAATCTATGATATTCTGCTAATATATTCTTCACACTATTTGTGTGCTAAATTTAGCAGAAATGATAATGGATTATGTTGCCCAGCTCTCTGTTATGCTGCCTCTGTCACTGTAACAAAATACTCAGTTTAAACAATAAAGGAAGGTAGGTTTTAAACATTTTACTCAATGGTCCATCAGCCTGGTTGTTTCTCCGTGTGAGACAAGGAATCATGATTGGAACATGTAGCATGTGCTGGAGGGAGTTCACTCACCACACTGTGACCAGGAAGCAGAAAGAAAGAGTTCATGTAATAGCCGAGCTCCTAACCAATTTTCCAGTAAGCTTCAAATTCATGAGTAAATTAATCTACTGCTGGGGCCAGAGCCCTCCTAATCCAACCACCTGTCAAAGATCCCATCTCTAAACACTGTTTCCTGGATACCAAGACTTTAATGCATGAACTTCCAGGGAACATGTTAAATCCAAATTGTTAATTCCTTAACTACTTACTTCTTATTGCTCTAAAATAAAATAACGCTTAAAACATGCTATGAAGATCTGCCCAACTATCCCTTACCTATCCTTCCATTCAGAGTATATCTCCATCTTCTTTCTGGCCTATTATCTCTCACCTTGACTTCAGTGTTGGAGCCTCAAAGAACCTTTCTAACATCTTCCTCGTCAGGCCAAATTCATTGGTTAACCTCACAGCATTGATTCCTTTCATGTAATTCTCATATTTTGCATTTGTTTACATACCACTTTCGATGGTCCTTCTCTGAGATGATACATCTCATGAGCTTAGGGACCAGTTGTAACTGTCCTTCTTATTGTCCACCCAGGCTCCAGCATAGTCTTTGGCCTGTCAATTGCACCTACACACAATTATCAATTTATGAATATTTTTGTGCCTGAAGAAATGGAATCTGCTGTTTAATGACTTTTAAGGCAGGTTTTAATATTGTTTGTGAATTCAGAAAGGACAGGTACATGTTGGCATAAGGAGGTACCTAAGACTTCTATTCCTTTATTTAAACATTTTATGATTTTTGAGTTTGAAGGAAAAAGTTTAAGTTCTCATGAGATCCTAAAACAAAAAAAGTAAAATTTCAAGGTTAATAAGAACTTCAGGGAGGTCCCAGTCTTGATTTTGTTTGCTTTATCACTTTTAAGGTTGAAGCACTCACAAAATCTTTATTTCATCAGTAGCATGGCATGGTATTTTTTATGAAGCCTGAAAAGAATGTGCTTAGTGATACATTAAGCAAATTCAGCAACACTAGGAGTCAATATGAATTTGAATGAGAATTCAGTTGGAATTTCTTGCCCTCATATTTTTTCCTTTAAAGAGCAGAGACCTGGCCTTAAACAGGTGAGGATTAAATTTCTGAGAGCAGATCTGATGATGGATGGAGGCTTGTTGCTGGGGTTTAGCAATCCAGAGGGAATCATTGTTGCAGGAAGTTAATGCAGAGAGACAGACTGATGCTTCCTGTGGATTTCTCCCACCATACAAACAACTCTCTAATTAAAGCATTTTGTGTTTATATAGTTGTCACATCTAATAATTTAAAATTATCCTAATTTGAAACAGCATCTTGGAAACTCTAATTAAGCAGTTACTATGACTTTTCAAGTGTTTGCGTTACTTTCCTCCTTTATTATTCATCCAGCACCTAATCTAAGAGGTGATAGGTGACTAAAGGAGAACAAACGGTACATATATGTCTATAGATTGAGATCCTGAATCCTTCCTTTATTTTCTCATTCATGTCTGGGACCAAAGTACTAATCCCTGCAAGCAGATTTGCCCATGTCAGAAGATATGAGGAAAATTTAGTTTAAAAGACTCACAAGTGTCAGAGGATTCTAAGAGCTCCTCATTCAAAATTTGTCCCCCTTAAAAGAAAAAACAGGGAGGAACAGTGAACATTTCAGAAAAACAATAAGAATGAATATGTTTCAATATTATGTTTAGAATGAAAGTTAAATAGATTTGATGTCTATGAGTATGGAGAAGGAAGGTCCTGTCTTTTTTTTTCCGCTCTCAATTATAACACCCAAAGAAATGCAGTTAGCAGTCGGTTTAATTTCCATCATATTGATGGCAAATGTTGTGCCAATTAAAGACTGAAGCTTTCCAAGCTGAGAGTGTTTGCTTCATATTATGTCCTTAATATTCTGAATCACTAAATGCAAAACCAGATGGGTTGGGTTACCATAAGGCTGCAAAAACAAGAGCTGTCAGTAGGTTACTAACAAATCATAGTAGACAAAGCTGGACAGTTGTTAGTTTCCTGGTACAAGCCTGAGACCACTGTGAAAGGTCTCTCACAGGGCACATGACCATGAGGCACTTTCTTTCTTCACAATGAACCCAACTAGAGAAATGTAAGAACTCTCCTAACAGTCTGATAACAATGAACCCTGATTCAAAAGTGGTGGAATGTTCAGGGAATGATATAAAGTAGTCAGAACAAATAGTATAAAGGAAGGAAGAATTATTTTGGCACACACTTCTTGAGGATTCTTCAATTCAAGACTGTGGGAGCATGTGGCAGAGTTCACCTCATGGTGGACTAAAACAAGGGCAAGAGGTAGGAAGGGACCAAGGACACAATGCCCATCAGAACCATCACCCAGTGACTTCACTCCTTCAGCGAGGTCTTGTCTCTAAAATTTCCAGGACTTATTAAAGAAATACCACTGATTGAAGATTGTGTTAGTCAGGATTCTCTAAAGAACAGATAAAATCAAGGGGGATCAAATTAGACCGGCTTATGTGCTGTGATTTAAGGAATCTGACAATGGCTGTTTGGGATGTATAGGCCAAGAATCTGGTAGTTATTCAGTCTGTAGGACTGGATTTCTCAACACTCTCAACCTGAGGACAGCTGGAGTCCTAGAGGATTCCCAGAGAGCTGCTGGCTTTTAGTCTACATTGGAATCAGGAAGAAGTAGGTTCTAATGACAGTGAGGGGTGACACAGCAATAGAATAGATGAATGTGCCTGGGAGGGAGGGAAAGAGAGAGATCAGGAAAAAAGCAAGAAGTTTCCTTTTTCCATTTCATTAAATGCTGGTTGCCACAAGAGGTGTGTCCCAAATTTACAGTGTTTATTTCCCCCTCAAATTATCAATCAAGAAAATCTCCCCAGCTTTGATCAACTGCTCTGATTTTAGGTAATTCCAGGTATAGCCAGGTTGACAACAAATACCCCTTCACACAGATAAGAACTTTAGTAAGTTAACCTTTGTGACTACATATTTAAGCTATAACAGTGTCAAGTAGGATGTGTTATTCACAGTTTGATACCAAATCTATGGCTGAATTAGGGAAAAGGACTAGAACAATTCTGTCATGACTGTCTTTCATTAGACAACAGACTGAAAAGACACAAGGACTTTTCAAATTCTGATGGGAGAGTCCTGTGTATATGTCAATACACCACTTTTGGCCAATGAAGAAGCAAGATAGGTGGGACTAGGAATCTAGGAGGATTCTGGGAAATGTAGTGAAGAAGCTCTCAAGAGCCATGTGACCTCCTGGGAGCAACGGGCACTCAGGAGTGTGCCCTCAAAAAGATAAGTTCTTATAAAACATATTTTAGTAATTATGGGTTAATAATCAAATCAGAGCTATCTGATAAGAAACCAAGCAAATGGCCAACAGCTTCATAATTAATATAGCCTCCTATGTGTTCATTTGGGACTGATGCAGCTCTAGAACCAGGCTGGCAGGAAGACTACACATTACAAAATTACATTTCCAAGAAAAGAGCATTAATGCAATTCATAATTACGCCCCTCCATAAGAACAATAGAGAGTGGAAACTGGGACATTCTTAACCTTATTATTTAGAGCCAGCTTAATATACAGTTTCTTTTGTTATATTTGTAATTTTCCAACTTAGATAATGAAGAAATCTTAATATATATAAGACTGCAATGAACACTTGTGCCCTCATCAGCATTTGCATCAGTCACTACCCTGTTTGGATCTGTACTGTGACTTTATACACTTCTTACCTTCCCAGTTTTTTTCTTAACAAGTTCTCAATATATTGTTTTCTATGCCAACGTTTTTTGATTCTATTAAGTCCAACCTACTGCCTGCAGGTCACATCTGACCAATGTAGTTATGCACATGGCCCAAAACAAACTTGTAATCTTGTCTGAAACACTATGTGATTTTTCTCAGATTTGTTTTATTACCTTGATGGTGAGACTCTCCAGTGTGAAACTGGTAGAGAACAATGCTTTGCTGCAATGTCAGAAGGTTGTATGTCCTCCAAAGGCTCTCCTTAAGAGCAACCTCGATGTCCTCATTAAACTGCTATAGATGACAATAATATGCAAAAATATTACTTAAAGAGGCCACATTTGTTGATTTAAACTGAAATCAGGACCCCCAAAAGTATCTTAATTTTTGCTTTTCTGCTCTATATCTCTTTTTATATTTTTATTTCTATTTTGTTGAAAGAGACAAGTATATTGTCACATAGACTTTTCTAGTTATGCACTTACTATACATGAATTATGGTATAGCTGGATATTGTCCTCTTTCTTTCCAAAATATGGATGATTGCTGATTCAATCTAGAGGATTAATAGACTCAGACTTTAATTCTTTAGGCAAGAATACTTTATATATGAATGTCTGTTTGTGCTGAGTCCTTGTGTGGGTCCGAGGACTTGATCTTCCTTAGGTTTATAGGGAATGAAGAAAAGACAAACACACACAGACACAAAGCAAAGCTGGCTTCTGATGGACTTGACTAGCTCTCAGATGGAGAAACTGCAACACCCCAGAAATTCAATATTTTTGATATATATATATAGTTGAACAGGGAGGTGAGTTTACTCCATACACCTAAACTATTGAGATAGGGTTTGTGATATATAGATGAATCAAGAAGGCAGATAAACCTACAGGTTAGCTAAAGCAATCTCAGTAGGAGTAGTTGCTATAGGGGAGCAGTCTTTATGCTGCAAACATCTAGGAAAGGGAGCTATGGTGATCATCTTTGGCACATACTATCAATATCTGCATTTGGATGAGAGAAAAGATTTGTCATCCCTCTGAGCCTCATCCTAGGTTGTGTATTGTGGAGATTCATCAATTTTCCATGTGCCTAAGGATTTGGAGTCCTTACAATGTCAACATGTCAACAACACAGTCATTCAGGACATCCTTCCCTCAGTGCTTCCTTTGCTCTCTATAATATTGTTTCTTCTTTTGTCATGTTTGTGTCCATTGGTGATTGCTAGTTAATTGATGAATCAATTATTACTGCTCTGTTTATTAATTAGATTAATTATTTAATGAGAAAGATATTTTATCAATTTGGTTATTTTTATGCAAATAGCATAAGAGCTTAAATCTAGCCATTCTTTTTTTTACAAGTTATAAGCATTTTGAGCTGAATTGAATGAAATTCATGAGATATTTACCATTAGTTTGAAAAGCAGCTATGCTCACCACTATACTACCAATTCTAGCATTAGTTTTGATTTGTAGCTCTGTCAGTGTTTTATGTGTATCAGTTCATTATGAATATAAATCCCTTACTGCCATTCAATTGTCCAGTTTCAGCTAGTGGAACAATATTCAAGTTGTCTTTTGAGTCCTTTGAAATTATTGTAATAGCTTTTCTACAATTTCTTTTACTTTTTTACTTTAATGTTTTATTATAAAGTCATTTTACACATTCCCTTCTCTATGCATGGAGTCAATCATTTCTGATAAAGCGAAAAAGCAGCTTTGGTTTCTTTGATGAAAGAGGATATAGCATAGCCAGGGCACTAGGAAGTGCCCATTATTATTGTATATCTTCTCAGAAGAGAATAATGAAGAGAGAGAGAGAGAGAGAGAGAGAGAGAGAGAGAGAGAGAGAGAGAGAGAGAGAGAGAGAGAGAGAGAGAGAGAATATGCATCATCATGAGTTTGTACTGCAACTTTAAACTCTAGTTCAGGGCTGGAGAGGTTGTGTGGGGATTTCTTCCCAATCATTCCTAAAATAATATTACTACATAATTTATTGATGATCTTATAATCTTATGAATCTTATGATCTTATTCATGTTCTTTGTCTCTCACACTACACATTCATATTAGTTGCAGATAAACAATGCCAGTTCCAAATTGATGACTAATGAAAAGTGCTAAAGATGTCTTGTATTTCCTTTCATCCGCATCACATATGAATGAAGTCATACATGGTCAAGTTTCTTGTTTTCAGGGTTTAGCATACTTCTTATATAGTTTGGCTATAAGGTAGATTCAGAATTGGGCTCATTCACTACATTTAATTTCAACCGGCAGTACATATCTCTAGTTTATTTTTGCTGATCCTACTTTGGAGTCCATGATGTTAAGGATGATGGGGGATGTGGATAATGGAAAAAAAGAATAAAAAGTGCTTGAAAAATTATATAATGATATTTCATATTTGTATGCTAAGAAAAATAAAAATAATAAGTGCTCTGGCTTTGGTAATTTCTATGAAACCCAAGTAATTTTCGTCTTGTAGTTTCACTCTGAGTTATTAATCCAACAGAAGGATGCACACATGTTCATCATGGCACTTTTACTGAACTGTTCATACCTCCAAACTTGACAATACTGAAATTGCTACCAACAGTAGAATGAGTGTGTCTTGACAAAGTCACACTATGGGTTAGTATAGGATTAGAGTAAGTAATTTCCAAATGCACAATATGTTTTGGATAGATCTCATAAGCATGATTTCAAGAATAGATAACAGACCAAAAGAGCATATAGTATATCATTGTTAATGTAAAACAGAAAGATATGCATGCTACCAAGGGTTAGGATACATCATGAGAAAGTGTCTGAAAGGTGCTTTGGTGGGTCTTTAACTTTGCACCTGGGATTTATTTCATTATCATCTCAGTTTATGAATATTAATCAACCTGCATACATACTATATGGATTTTTGTGTTTATATGTTTAAAAATAACTACTTGATTGCCAGCCTCATAGCCTTCTCTCTCTAACATAATTCTAATTTGAGTATTGCAAAAATAATGATGTTGAAATTAACTAAGAAGAAATATAATTATTCACAATGGTATGCTGAGCAATGAGGTGAGGTAGGTGGCCTCACTGGTTTAGCCTCTAGTGAGTAGTTGGTGGGTCTCATACCACAATGACAATGCACTGGTGCCAGCAATTTCACCTCAAGCCAAGAAGCAAAGAGAACAGGAGATTATAAGACCCTCCTGTGAGAACAACTTTCCAAGCACATACTTGACTCAGGGACCTCACAGTAGCTCTCTTCTTCCAAAGGTTCTATAACCCTCTACAACCTGCTTCCTGTTGACCAAGGCTTCAACTGCAACTATCCTAGGAAGACACAGATCTTAGAATAGCAACTGAACTATCTCCTACCAAGCCATTTTCTAGCTGCTTATTGGCTATTTCTCCCTTTCCTTGGTTGCTGTTTCTTAATCTGTATTCTTTAAAACTTCTAATAGAAGTGTTAACTGCCTTTATATGTGTATTTATCACTTATATTTCTCTCTACTGAGATGTGAACACCGTGAGAACAGGGGATTTGCCTTTCTCAGATGTCATGGCTCCTAGCAGGGTGCTAGGTTTCTATGGATTGAGCATGTAATAAATGAATCCAGGTCTAGAAGAGGGTCTGGAAACCTAGTATCCTCCTCACAGCAGAGCCCCAGGATCTCCTGGGCAGGGGGCAGGCCATTGACTCCCTCAAGATTTATTTATCAGGGGTTGCTGAGAGTTTCCTAGGCAGGAAGATTTGGTGGCTGTTCTTTAGCAATGTTCTTCAGTGTGTGTAGGAATTTGCTCAAGAAATTTAGTTTGAATGGTCAAAATGTCAAGTCCTTGAAAGCAGGCTTGCCTGCCTTTTATCTTCATATATCTTTTAACTCACTGTGCTAAGCTTTTCAATATTAAAGTGTAGCTAATGTATGCATGGATAGATGGTGGTTACCGCATTTATCAGAGACGTAGTAATGACAGGGAACATCCTATACCTGTCTTTGATTACTTGGGTTAGTTTAACCTCAATTAGGAAAATGGAGCATTCACCTGATGATTTCAAACTGGGCAGATGGAGCTGACACAGCTGTCTGGGATGCCAGGTGGAGGGAGGGAATTTAAACCCAAGTGAGAGCAACACATCCTCAGTCAGCAAATGTGCCATCTGCTCCTCCATGGTTGCATTTCAGAGGAAGCAGCTTAACTCTTTCTTTCATGAAATAGAGTTTCAGAACTTCTACTGGCATCCAAGTAAGCTGAAGGATGAATGGATTTAAAGGACTCCCTATTGACTGGCAAGAGTAGAAAAAGAATTCAAGGTGTGTATGTGTGTGTGTGTCTGTCTGTCTGTGTGTAATAATATAACATCAGGGTTTACTTGACACCTTCAAGAAGGCTGGCATGAGTTGTCTCTTTGATGGGCAAACTTATTCAGCTAAGTTAAAGACAGGATTCTATGTGACATCAAATAGAATTCTGGGAAGAAGGCAGCCTTGGAGGTAGGGAAGGAAAACTCTGTTAACTCTGGCAAAAATGATCCAACAGTAGTCCAGTTTTCATTTGTTCTGTAGCTACATGTTGTTCAGCTGTTGGGAGTGCAATTTTCTAGCTGAGCCAATAGAGGAACACATGTTTGTCCAGGTAATCAGCTTTTCCTTTTTGTGTCGCCTGCTATTTCATTCAGCAAATTGCTCGAGTAAATAAAACTTTGTGTTAGGTAGCTTTTTGTGAGAAAGACAAAATTCCTGTTTGTCATATGCATAGTCCAGTGGAGGAAACACACATACATCAGTCATTTTAAAATATGGACAACTTGTGGCAAGTCCTGTGAAAGCTCCCTCCTTTGCTGGCTTTAGACTTGCCTGAATCTGAACTATAATGAGACACAGACTGTTTTTGTGTGGTTTAAGTTATTCCTGCCTTATCATGTTAAATGCTTTATTAAACTTCAGTGTACCTAACTCCAAAGTTCCCTGATTTGGGATAAGAAAACTAGATAATCAGTTATCCAGTTTCTACCCATTGTAGGTCAGAATGAGAGCTGAGCCGTATGATTGACAGCTACATTCTAGAAGCAAATTACTCCCTTCCAATGTGCAACTCAAGACTGACTTGGGATCTGTCTGCATCTGATTCAAGCATCCTGGCTCACTGTAGCAATACAGAGCTGTGGCTAGCTTTCCAGGGGGATAATTTCCTGATGTTTGTACAACTCTTATAGTCTCTATTTAGTATCCAGCTCCCAAGTATGGTAAATATTGTCTGTGTTTTGGCTGCAGAGGTGGATTTAAAAAACTCCCTCCTGTTGTCAGAGTGAGGACTGAGTTGATCACAAAAACCACTTTGGTCTGAAATATGGATACATGGGCCATTGTAGAGAGCTCTTTTAAATCCTTCTCCAGCTAACCATGGGCCAAGATTGACTACTTTATACACTCAATGTATTTTCAACTGAGCCCTATTTGAAAAGTCAAAAATGTCATTGACAGAGGAAAACAATAATAATAGCAGAGACACAGATTTCTCTTTTCACTCTGAACTCTTATGCTTTACACCCAAAGCTCTGGTGCAGGGACAACATGGGCAGACATTACTGTTGATACTGGAACACGCTAATCCATCAGACTCTCACATGAACGACTTTTCTAAACTTAGGACCAGGTATCCACTAGGAAGACTTCATCCACTATACAGTGACTGACTGCTGAGTGGAACTGACAGAGGCTGAGAAGGCACTCAGCAGGTACTCCTTCTACTGATGTACCTTAGAAACAAGTTGAGTAAGGGAAGGAATGACAATGGAAGATGAGAAAGGACGAGAGGTATGGGGGAAGAGAATTGAACTTTTCTTTCCCTTATGCTCCAGCATCTACCATCTTCTTGCCTTGTCCCCCCTCACCTGCATGATCTCCCATATTTCATCAAACACACACTGGGGCCCCTCTTGGGTTCTTCAGATCTGTCATTATAACTAGTAAACTCAACTGTTGTAGACTGTTCTCTCTCTCTCTCTCTCTCTCTCTCTCTCTGTGTGTGTGTGTGTGTGTGTGTGTGTGTGTGTGTGTTTGTTTTTTGAGACAAAGTTTCTTTGTGTAGCTTTGTAGACCAGGCTGGTCTCAAACTCACAGAGATCTGCCTGCCTCTGCCTCCCAAGTGCTGGGATTAAAGGTTTGCATCTCAATATGGCCTCCTAGTCTACCTTGTTTCTTTTTCAGGGGTGTACCTTCTGTATTGGAGAAACTGAGTCCTTCGAATTCTGGTGTGGTCTGATCAGTAAGAATAAGTCATTATCTTGCCAAAATAATTGGCTCTGACGTGGATGTCTGACCATTTCATTCAAGCAGAATAGTGAAAGCCCTTCCTGGGTGAGTGCACACACACACACACACACACACACACACACACACTATGCATTTGCATATGCATGCATAGTTTATATAGTTTGTTTCCATTATGACTGTCTTTGTTTAAATAAGTGTTAGTCAGATTTTGACTATTAATATTCAACACATAATTTTTTCTGTCAATGCTCTTCACTCTATTCTTTTTATCTTTCTTTTAATACACAAGAGGCTAAAAGCCCAGAGACCTGCTCAATGGGGTCCAGTCACTTTTGTATTATTGACTTGTGAGAGTAACTTTGGTTTCTGGAAGGCATTTGGAAGGGGCAAGCTATACTTTGATAGTACTAACTGTAGGAACCATGTAGGTGTTCCCAGATGGCAGTTGTGTAGTTTGTGTGTGTTTTCTAGCTACTCTAGATAGTTATTCACTTAACATCCTCATTTTTAAATTTGATTGATTTCTGCATGAATATAGAACATGTGTTCATGCAGAAATAGTGATTATAATAATCAGTGATTTAGATACTTTAGTCATTTAAATATTATGAGAAATGATGAGCCTAAGTCAAATGGTGTCATAGTTAATTTTAATTGTCAAGTTGCCTAGATTCACCTGTGAATGGACTGTTAGTTGAGGAATTGCCCAGAGTAACTTTGTTGTGGCCATGTCTTTGGGGAAATGTCTTGACTGCTAATGGATATAGGAAGACAAAACTCACTATGAGCATTGACATTCTCTGTGGAGGTGGTTCTGGGCTGTGTGAAAAAGCTAGCTATGCATGAACCTTTGAGGTAGTGAGAAAGTGAACTGGCAAGGTTCTTCTATGTGAAATTCCTGCCTTGAATTTTCTCAATAATGGATTGTGATTTACAAGCATAAGCCAAGTAAATGCTTTTCTCTCCTAAGCTACCTTTGGTCGTTGATTCATTATAACAGGAGCAAGAATACTTTGACCTCAGTATTCTCCTTGCCTTTTCAGAATACTCTATCTTCTGCCTCCACAGTAGTGTTACACAAACCCCAGCAAGTACCAGAATCACCCAAGGGCTCTTTAGAACAGTGACTGTGTGGTTCTAGCAAACAGCATTAGAGATGATTTGGTCTGGTGGAGGTTATACATTCTCAATGCTGTTGGTAGCCTAGCAAGGGGAACCCACTTTGAGCTTGTGTCTACTGAATAGTTCAATGTGACCTTATCATTAACTTGGATAGTTTATTATTTTTCATATTATGTTAATATATTTTAGAACCTAATATAAGCAAGGCCTTACGCTACCTGTGTGTAGAGACCAGTAGTTGTATTTCAAGGAAATAACCTTTTGGTATTCAGTATTGTTTTAATAGGTAATTGATTCAGATTTATTAATTAGTGTGAGCCTGTACAACCTACTTACACTGTTTTTTCTTAGCTTAAAACAATGAATGATTATTAGACAGATGATAGATCATTGCAAATAAGATGAGTTTGACTGATTAAAAGTTTTTGTCCTCTCTGGTTGTCCTGTAGAAATGGATAGTCTTTCACTGTTACACTAACATCATCCTCAAGCTGTTCAATAAATATGACATCAACTTATTCAATTTCATGACCTTGCTTATCCTTAGACAAAGGCATTGAAAAAGCATTAGGGATGATTAGACTTGGTTCTTAATTAAAAGACTTTTTGACTTTTCATAGCTATTAATAGAAGTGAACTGAAATCCTCTGGACTACATTTCAATAACAGATAACGAGGCTCTAAGGTTTTAATTTTGCCCTGATGCTGCTTGCCCAAAGGTGAATTTTCCTCAAGAGTATTGATTCCATTTAATTCTAATGTTCACTCTGCTTGCAATGGGGCATTTTGACTCCACAAAGGGCCCATGAGTTGGCGGCCACACAATGTTCTATAATAATAGTGGCCACATAGAAACTATTTTGAGTTGGTAATATTAAAATCTGGTTTCGGTTTCCTGAAATACTTTACAATAAATTTTTTAAGATTTAAAATTTTAGGCTATTTTCAAAACAGTATTAAGAACTAATCTTCATTTTCTTTATAGCAAGAAATTGTATGCAATAGGACTTTTAGGTTTTTAAATTTGTTTTGTTCCTTTGGAAACGTTTTAAAGGCAAATAACAAGCCACTTTTCTGTTTATACAGTGTAGGCAGTCCACTTTTACATTCTTTCCCATCAATTACTCTTTTAATATTTAAAATGTTCCAGCCCTTTATGGCCCACATTGTAAAAGGATATTCAAAGCTGCTAGGGATCTGCTGGGAGAAGAAACTTTTTCTTTAATTTTGTTCTATTTAGTTGAAGCTCTGTGGAAGAGAAGCCTCTGGCTCTTTCTTCAATTCAGTAATTTTTTTTTGCCTTAAATTAGGATGGCTTTTTGATCTGCTAGAGTTTTACAAGGGAATAAATATGCATAGTAATGAAAGAGTACAAATAAAATCCATTTAGACTTTCTAAAACCCTTGACAGAATTACATGCAAACTTTATTAAGAGTCAAGTCACAATAACATTGCCTATACTATTTTATTAAGGGTGGCAAGCAGTTTAAAGTAAAGAAGGAAAATAAAGTAATAAGGGGCAATTACTTTAAGAGGAGAAATGATAATTCCTAAGAGTCAACCCTAGGATAAATTAGAGGTAATGATCTCCAGTGTCAGTTTGCAAGTTTTGAAAGTAGCAACGTGTTCTTCTAGATTCTGGGTTAGTTTCTAGAATTTGAAGTTACATACATGCTCAAAAATTTGCCTGTCTACCTATTCTCTGAGACATCTTGTCTACCTTGGTCATTCAAGAAATCTTCAGTTGCTGGTACTTATGCTTAAAAGTCAGAGTTAGATACATAGAACAGTATATGCTGAGGGCAAATGAGTGTGCATGAACAGTAACCATTACCTAACCAAGCATCATTGAAAGTCTGGACTATCTGGTATGACTGACTATGAACTTCTTGCTTTATAAACTCTCTCTTTTCAGGTATTAAGTTATTTGTATGATAGTGTATGATCTGATCAAAGAGAATTAGCACATACAGCCTAGGAAGGGGTTGAAAAATCACCAAAGGATGGGAAACATTCTCAGCTGTTGTCAAGATAACAAATATCAGCTCATTGTTACCAATGTCTTCATTTTGCAAATGGCTGTTCAGAGGATCTCCGAGTTTGTGAATCCATAGTCATTCTTATTTTAAATCCTGGTTTAGTATGCTTTTTTAATCACCTCCAATTCTCCAGGATGAATGTAGCTGATACACTACACTGATAACTGAAGTGTGATCCTAATTAGTCTTATTAAGTAAAAACCTGGAGTTATATATCTTATATATCTATCAGAGAAGCAGAGTAGCCAGCTACTAGAATTCTTTTTTTTCTTTCCTTTTTATTTTTTTTTTTATTTTTCAGTTTAAATTTAGAGAAGAAACGAGGTTGCTTCACAAGTCAGTTCCAGGTCCCTCTCCCATTACCTCCCCTTCTCCCATACCCGCCCCCCAAACCCCCCCCCCCGTTATCCCCTCATTCCCCCAGGGAGGGTGAGGCACTCCATGGGGGTGTCCATAGTCTGTCATTTCATATAGGGCAGGGCCTAGACCCTTCCCCAAGAGTTCAGGGTGAGAGTGCACCTCACATTGTTCTATGGGAGTCCAAAGTCCGTGTGTATACTTGGGATGGGTACTGATCTGCTGCCCAAGGCTCAGTAGATTCCCTAGGCCTCCTCACTGACACCCAGATTCAGGGGGTCTTGATCAGTCCCATGCTGGATTCCCAGGCTGATGCCTGGGATTCAAGAGTTAACCTTTGTCTGGTCAGCTGTTTCTGGGGGGTTCAACCAGCCCAGTCTTAATCCCTTTGATCATCAGTCCTCCCTCTCTGTTACTGGCTTTCTTGAGTTCAGCTCAGTACTTAACCAAGGGAGTCTGCCTCTTCTTCGATCAACCACTAAATGAAGTTTCTGTTTCCCAGACTCTCTGGCCATAGGATTGTAGGCTGGCACTCCCCAGATCTATGTCTAAAATCCATATATGAGAGAGTACATGCCATGTTTCTCTTTTTGTGACTGGGTTACCTCAGTCAGGTACCTCACTCAGGATGGTTTCTTCTAGTGTCATCCATTTGCCTGCGAATCTCATGATTCCATTATTTTTTTTTTCTGCTGAATAGTACTCCATTGTGTAGATGTACCTCATTTTCTCTATCCACTCTTCGGGTGAGGGACATCTAGGTTGCTTCCAAGTTCTGGCTATTACAAATAAAGCTGGTATGAACATAGTGGAACAGACATCTTTGTTGTATGAATGGGCATCTTTTGGATATATGCCTAAGAGTGGAGTTGCTGGGTCTTGTGGTAGGTTTATTCCCATTTTTCTGAGGAATCTCCATACTGATTTCCAATGTGGCTGAAACAGTTGGCACTCCCACCAGCAATGGAGGAGTGTCCCCCTTTCACCACATCCTCTCCAGCATAAATTGTCATTGGTGTTTTTGATTTTAGCCATTCTGACAGGAGTGAGATGGTATCTCAGAGTTGTTTTGATTTGCATTACCCGGATGGCTAAGGATGTTGAGCACTTTCTCAAGTGCCTCTCAGCCATTTTAGACTCCTCTATTGAAAGCTCTCTATTTAGTTCTGCAGCCCACTTTTTAATAGGGTCCTTTGGTGTTTTGGAGACTTGCTTCTTGAGTTCTTTGTAAATTTTGGAGGTCAACCCTCTGTCAGATGTGGGATTAGTGAATATTTTTTCCCATTCTGTGGGCTGCCTTTTTGTCTTGCTGACTGTGTCCTTTGCCTTACAGAAGCTTCTCAGTTTCAGTAGGTCCCATTTATTAATTGTTGATCACTGTCTGTGCTACTGGTGCTATGTTCAGGAAGCTGTCTCCTGTACCAATTCGTTCAAGGGTACCACCCACTTTCTCTTCTAAGAGGTTCAGTGTGGCTGGATTTATGTTGAGGTCTTTGGTCCATTTGGAGTTAAGTTTTGTGCATGGTGATAAACATGGATCGATCCGCATTCTTCTACATGCCAGTCTCCAATTATGCCAGCACCATTTGTTGAAGATGCTTTCTTTATTCCATTGTATATTTTTAGCTTCTTTGTCAAAGATCAGATGTTCATACATGTGTGGGTTAATACCCGGGTTTTCAATTCGATTCCATTGGTCTACCTGTCTATTTTTGTGCCAATACCAAGCTGTTTTCAGGACTATAGCTCTGTAATAGACTTTGAGGTCAGGGATGGTGATGCCTCCGGACGTTGCCTTGTTGAACAGGGTTGTTTTGGCTATCCTGGGTCTTTTGTTTTTCCATACAAAATTGATTATTGTTCTTTCAAGGTCTGTGAAGAATTGTGCTGGGATTTTAATGGGGATTGCATTGAATCTGTAGATTGCTTTTGGCAGGATTGCCATTTTTACTACATTGATCCTACCTATCCAAGAGCATGGGAGATCTTTCCATTTTCTGAGGGCTTCTTTAATTTCTTTCTTTAAAGATTCAAAGTTCTTACGATACAGGTCTTTCACTTGTTTGGTTAGCGTTACCCCAAGGTATTTTATGTTGTTTGTGGCAATTGTAAAGGGTGATGTTTCTCTCATTTCTCTTTCAGCCCTTTACCTATATGAAATTCTCAGAAAATAAGGGGCTGAGATTCTGTCTACTCCCTGGCCTTATCTTTTCCTCTCTCTGCCCATCCATATCACCTCCAGTCTCCTGTCTATACAGACAACCAGACCTTTATGGTTAACTAGTATCTAGTTCTACCCTCTGATCTCCAGGCAAGCTTTATTTTTCAGAACACAAACAAAATATCACAAGAGATAATGTTGCTCAGTATATTAAGAAGCACTATGAATGTTTAGCCTTGATCTTATTTCCTGTCCATGGGTGTGGGCGCATCACAGTAGTACAAAATTTTACCTAGATATAGATTATTTGTGCTATCATTTTCTTAGCCTGCTGTTTACTTTATTGAATTCTTGGGAGGAGAACAATAACTGCTATGTTGGGGACAAAATGCAGTGGAAGAAGCCTAGATTCTGTAGTCAGAGAGGCTTACATTTGTTTTAAGTAAATTAACTCTATCTACTGCACTTCTAATCTGTAGTGTAGACATGCTAAAACTAAAGCACATGGCATGTTAGTAACAATGATAATAAAATGGCAAGATGGACACAAGTCACCTTTATGTCTTCAGTTATTTTTTGATAAGTGATCAAATCAGGTTGAGAAGAGTCATTTACACACACACACACACACACACACACACACACACACACAAAACACTAGTTGCTCTAAGGCTAAGAGAGATGGGGATGATCTGCTTACAACTATCCTATTATAGTTTTCCTCAGAGAAGAGAATTCATCTGTTATGGTTTAATACTTACAAAGCAGGATTATACAAGGCTTTAGTTTTCCCATTAAACAATAATTGCCTTTCAAAGATTCCAATGAATAAAACAACCAAATGAATAGAATTTCCTTCTCATTATAGATTTCTCATGTTAGAAAACTTGTAGTCCTCTCGTTATTTAATTCAACCACCAGTAGACAGGGTTTGTACAAAAGAGCTTAATATGATGTCTAGTGATTAAATTGTACCCATAGAGTACCAAACAAATAAGCAAAAATTTAATTAAAAAATTAAATAGCCTATCAAATGCATTGAAGTGTCTTGTGGGGACTACTGGGCATCTGAAGGTTGCTGTGACCTCACTTTTGACTCATTCTCCTTAGACTTCAGCTTTACAGGTTTTATGAGAAAGAAATTACATAATATTTCGTGTATTTTCTACCTCTGGCATTTTAAGTTTATGTAAGTTGGAGAAATGTGCATTAGAGACTTTGATTATTTAGGTGCTTTTGATAGAACATGTTATAAATCAACCTAGCTGGATCAGAGAATATGTAGCTGTTTCTGTCAGTGAGGGTGTGTCTTTTTGAGGTCAGTATTTGACTCTTTGGCAGTAGATTGTTCTAAAGTGAATGATTGATGATTGCCATCTAATTTGTGGATGACTTAATTGACTCACGAAGTAGAAACAGGGGGAAACCCATCCTCCTCTGATTACTTGAAGACATGGGTCATCTTCTGTCCTTGGAGTGGGGCTTGTAACATCTGATCTCTGACTCTCAAGCATTCAGATTAGGGCAGATTTATGACATCCTCATTCCAGTTTTCAGATCATAGGAGTTTTTCAGTCTCCATTGTGGTGATAACTTGTTTGTACAAATAAAGCCAGTTTCTTTCTGCTTATATCTTCTCTGCCCAGTCATCTCACTACCTGTTTGTGCCCAGCCATCTCACTTCCTGTTTCTGTCCAGCCATCTCACTTCCTGTCTGTCTGTACAGACCTCCAGACCCCTATGGTTAGCTAGTGGCAAGTCCCGTTCTCTGATCTTTAGATGGGCTTTATTTGTACAAACATAATATCACCACACTCCATAATTATTTTTTCCTCTGTGAAACTTCATACCAACTACCCACTCATATGCAGCACTTATTGTTTTTGGAAAACTGTAATATAGAAATATAAAATATGAATGTTACTAGGACAGTTTCCCTGAAGAACTTGCAACTTCTAAGCTCACACGTGGGCTTCTCAGTTGATATACTTGTAGAGTTATCTCATATCTCTTTCTGTTTTCTATCCTAGTATTTATTTCCTCAATTAATATTGGTTGCTCAATAGCCATAACAGAAGAGGACCTGAAATCTGGGAATGATTGAGGTTTCTCAAATTTGTGTGTGCATGCACATTTTTATTTTATCATACTGGGAATTTAATCTAGTGTTTCATGAAAGCTAGCAATTTTTCCACTACTGAATCACACTCCTAAACTTAAAGAAAAATTGTGGTGCTAGGGATTGAACCAAGGACCTTATTCACACCACACAAGTATTCAATCGCAAAACTATATTCCAGACTGTTACCAAGTATACTTAAAAACAATACACACCATGACTATATAATCTCTGTATTTCATAACTTAATATTCTTATGTCTTTCCTTTTATCATTCAAAAATAAAACTGTTCAAGTATGGAAAAATGCTTTTTAACTTCTATGTGTGACTCACTTGTTCATTTTCAATGCTTTAAAAGCATAAATGAATCAATAACATTTTCTCACAGATCTAGAGACAAGTTATAAAACCCACCATAACTAAATATAAGTGGGATTATTAGAAGAATAGCAAAGAATTTAAAAAGTAAAGAACAAAACTGACTGAAAAAATAAGGCTTGAGACTATCAGCCAGAGACAATGTCTTCAGGTTGCTAATCAAGGAAAGATACTCAATATAACTGATGATTATTGTTTTTCCAATGCTGGCATCACTGATGATGTTTATTGGATATCCAATGTATTTATTGTGTTTTTTTGGTATCTGAGTATACCTCTCACTCCTGTCTGAACTATGTTAGAAAAAACTCTTCATAGTCATTTACCTTTAAGTTAGAGTTTGGAGAAAATGCTTTGATTGGTAGAATCCATGTCACATGCTCATATCCTACCTGCAAGGAATCTGAGAACCTGGTAACTCAGTGCTTCAGTTTATTGGGAGGTGAGGGGCTTCTATTCCCATCTAGGATTTTAGCAAAACATGAAAGAATACTCTGAATATGAAGGAAAATGGTCACAAATAGTGCAGATGGTCTGAAAGTTGCTTGCTCTGCCTTATCACATGAGATCCATTTTCAACTAAGCAAGAAAATTCCCCGTCATCATATTTTTTTCTCTTTTTGTTAAGGCATTGGAATGTCAAAAGTTTCCATTTTTAGAAGAAAATCATTTTCCTTTTGTGTATTTCTTAACACTTACCTTAGAAATATTAGGTCAGCTTGTAAAGTGCTTACCTTGCAAGTATAAGGATCTGAATTTGATTCTCAGACTGAACATTTAAAATCCAGGTAGTATGCATTTGTTATCTGAGCATCAGGAAAGCTAAGACTGGTGGGTTTTGGGGGTTTGATAGCCATCTAGCCTGATCTACGTAGCAAGTATTGGGACAATGAGAGAACCTGCCTCCCCTCAATGCAAAGAAAACAAAAATGAAAACAAAATAAAAGTGGGCGGTGTCTTAGGAATGACTCCCAAGGCTGACCTCTGATCTTTTAATGCACCCACACATGTCCAATCATGAACATGTGCATGCACATACACACATTCTTGCTCATGTGTATTCACAAGCATGTATGTACACATAGTATTAGGTCAACCAATATAAGAACATATATATTCTTTATAATACTGGATTACGATGTGAAATGAAATAAAATGTGCTCTTTATTGCATCAAAGACTAGGATTGGTAAGGGTACACAATAAATTAATTGATTATATGACGTAAAACATGGTAAGGAAGATCTTCTTTATGCTTATGGTATTTGGGGTCCATGAGAAACATATTCAACTAGGACCATACCATGGCAAAACTGTTAGAGCACAGGGATTTGTAGGGAATTTTTCCATTTCTGTCATCTTTATGGTAATAGTTGTTAGGAATTGAGTTCATGAAATCTAGTTTATATTAAGTAGTCATTTACATAAATGTCCATTCATGTCTATTGGGTTCTATCCTGTCTCTTAGCTAGGGTTTTGTCCTTTAAAGAACACCTACTATTGTAAGAACCCACTTTTAGATCTTGTCAAGATGACTGTGAAATGATGGATATGCTGACTAGAAAAAAGGGGGAGTGATGCTATATGTAGCAGCTGACAGAAAATGAATTCAGTGCCTCAGATGGAAAACAGTGGCTGTGATTTTTAAGCGTACTTACATTATTTCAACTTTCCTTTATAGTCAGCTGTGATAATCTACATTTTATATGTAACTAAAAGAGGCCATGTTTCTGTAAGCTTAGACACTTGACCAAGGCTACTAGGATAGAATAATGACCCACTGTAAGATATATCTTATGATTTGGATGTAAAATTTTCTCCATAGTTTCCTGTGTTTAGATACCTAATCCTCAACTGGTAGTGTAGTTGTGTGATGTTGAAAATGAGGCCTAACTAGCAGAAGTGGGTCACCAGGGTCAGGCCTTGAAAGTTATATCTACTTCTACTTATATCATAGTTCTCTGTTTCCTGGTCTTCTATGAATCAAGACATAGCAGCTGCAAGCATTTAGTGTAATAGGCAAAGTTGCCATGCTGTGCCTTCCTCATCATGAGTGACTGTATCTGGTACAGTAAGAAACCAAAATAAATCCTTCCCCGTTTAAGGTTTTATCAGATATTTTGTCACAGTGATGAAAAAAGAAACCAAAATACAATATCTACATATCCTGATCAAAGGAAAGTATAAGTATGTGCTGTGATATGATAAAAGAGAATTAAAATTATGGATAGAATTAAAGTTATGAAGGAAATGGCTTTAAAGTAAAGACACTATCCTGAGTTACCTGCATGTGTCCAATGTAGGCCCCTTCAAAGAGGAAGAAGGGAAGCCGAAGAGTAGATTCAAGGTCAGAGACAGATTTGACACTGCTCTTCTGATGTCTGTTAAAGTGGAATAAGATTTATGATCAAAGCTAAGGAATGTAAATGATGTCTAGAATTTGGAAACAGGAACAAAACATAGCTCCATAGAATTTGCCTAGAACTAGCCTTGCCAGTATCTTGTCTGTAGCCCTTTGACATCCATTCTGAACTTGAAAGATATTGTATGTTGTTTTATGTCACCAAGTAGGCTGTAGATTGTTGTACTAGCCATAAGAAATGAATATAGTCACATCAGGTTTCATCTAACATCTGAATCCTATAAGGCAAATATCCAATTGACATACTAGAAAGAGAAGTTAGAGAAGAAGTTAGCAGAACAGGCCATGGACAGATGAAATAAATTCCAAGAGATAAAGCATAAAAACAAAAATGAGATCACCAAAACATTGTTCTCAGCTCATAGAAAAAGATTGTTTTTTGTTCAGACATCTAGTAACTGAGCCCTGTGTTTCGACTGTCATTTAAGGCATTGCAGGAAAGCAAAGCAGGAATATACACTTGATTCTGGTGAGAATATGGACCTGATGTGGGCAAAATATCTGCCTTGTTCATTACTTGATCTCCAGAACCAACAATGAAATCGAGGGCAGAATATTTGTGAACCACAACTACTGCATGGATCAGTCAGTAAATGTGATGGATTTTGGTTTCCATCACACAATCAGTGAGTTAATAAAGATGAACTGAAATGTGTGCATATGCTTTCAATGCTAGAAAACTCTTTGTTTTTTTAATCCTAAACACCCAGTTTGAATTCCCTACCTTAGTATAACTCTGATATGTAACATTTGCAGTTGATATATGTTTGTTGTTTTACCTTGAGCACAGTACCTGTGCCTTAATCTACTATTAGCTCCAGCAATTGCAACTCCACAGTTACCGGTCTGCTTCTCTAGTGAAGGCCAGTCTACTCAGGCCAATTCCTGGCAGGAATTCTGCTTCTGCATTCCTCTGGCCCTGTTGCTGCCACTAAAGGTAGCTTTAACTAAATCTCTATTGTTCTATTTATGAATAAGACTCAAGATTCAAAGGCTGGGGTAAAAATCTGCTGGCTCATGTTTACTTGACTATGTGAAGACTAGAAAGTGAGAGTGTCAATGCTCAGAATTCCTCAAGGATTGTCTTGCTTGTACCATTTTGTCTCCGTATATAGGGAACAACAATAATATTAGAAGAGTATTGAAACAGAGGTGGACCAAGGTTTGCCTTTCTTCTGTAATGTGTGTTATATATAGAAGGAGTAAGAAGACCAACAGAAGGGAGGAAGAAACCTGGTAGTGGGGAAAGAAACATAGCATATGTTGGCATTTTGAACACTCCTGTTCTCAAGGAAGAATGAATGAAGCAAAATACTAAGTATTTAAGACCTGTCTAGTTCCTAAGTAGGTCTATATGGAGCAATGCACCCACTTGCTAACTGAAATGTACACCAACACTTGTAAGTTTTCAGAGAACCAGGTAAAAGGTGTAAGCCTAGAAAAGAAGCCACAAATATACTTCTACACAGAAAACCACAGAAAGAGGAAGTTTATAGAACTAAGTAGCATTTTGTGTCCTTAGGGGAAGGGTAGGAACACAGGCTACCCTCTTCTTCAGGGTCAGGCTCATTCTGTGCTATTTATGGATCCCTGTCTTTACACACAGATAGGAAAGATGCTTCTTGTGTGAATTTTCTCACAAAGGTACATCTTTTTATCCTTCTAGTGTGGACCAGAGTTGAAGAACAGGACCAGCAGAGGCCCAAGGGCAGATGCCTACTTTAAAGGTTGCTCCACTCAGAAGTATATTTCATGGGGATCACACTAAAACCTGATTGGTCTCACAGCACTGATGGAAGTGGGGAAGAAACCAGGGAAGGGATAATTGGGCCTCAGCTTAGTGTATAAGAAATGGTAAGGAAAATAATGGCCAAGAGTGAGGTTGACACTTACATTCACTTCTATCCTGTATAAAAAGAGACATATGTTTGACTAAAGCTAATAGAAAGTGAAGAATTAAACATGAACTTTGAGGATTCATCAAGATGCATTGAGAGAGCAGCACTTAGGAAGAAACCGACTAGTAGGAGGCATCACCTTACAATATTGTCTCCTGTTTCCATATGTTTCCAAAATGTAAGATTTTAACAAGAAATTATATTTGAACATGTAGCTAAAATTTCTATGTGAGTGAACTCAGATCTATAGTTACATATTTTATTCTCTTTGGAAAAAATATAAAGGACAAGCAGCTCTTCCTTCCCATAGGACTTTGCTTTTAATCTCTGGGTGAAACAGGTTTCCTAGGAAACAGATCTCATGGATAATCCTAGAGTTCAGCCACTTAGCCCTGAAAAGGAATCAATGGAGCTTTTCATAATAGCAGTTCTTCCATCCATTCCATTTCCAATTGAGCATGGGCTAAGAATGTGAATGATACATGTGCCAGTTGATCAGAACTTAGCCTTGGCTTATTAGGGATCCAGCCATAATTGTGAGGCTGGACAGAATTTTTCTCATGCTCTTTTGATCATGCTGGATAATCATTTTTAAAGCATATTGATTTACTTCTGTTGGGAATTAATCTATATGATTGAGATTTACTTTGACTTTTTGTACTAATATAATTGTATTGTGATGTTATACATGCATTAAAATACATATTCAAATTGATTTTGCTATGATAGTATTTTTGAACATTCTTTGAAATGAGGAAACCCACTAAATGTTTACAGCAGTGTTTTTCTCCCGGTTATTATGCCATGTTATACTATTTGGAAATGATTTCTACACATGCCCAGTGATATGCTTCCCTGGTGGTGGATATTTCTTCATGTGCCCACATTGTCTAGCAAGACTAACAATTGCAAGTCTAGCCATTGTCAACTTCATACCCAATCAAATCTCTTCATGTAATAAAGACAATAATCGGTCTTATTTCTGTTACCTGTGATACAAGGTATTCTTCATGCAATTAAAACATGTTACTTCTTGAAGGCAGGATATAAATGAGTCCTCCAGATCCAAGACAAATGATTAATAGGTATTTATTAAGGAAGCCCTTACACGGATAAGAGTGAATAACTGCCGTAGTTTTTCTGCTCCAGAAGATGTAGTCTCTGTCCTTTCAATGCTCTTTGTAACCCAAGATAGTACAAGCCAGCCCATACTCTACCTTGTAATGGGTCACATTTGCACCTGAAACCACACCCAAAGGGTGTGGTTACCACTACAAGTTCACTGACAAGGCAAGATACCACTACAACTTCTCCTCCCAGAGCAGGTGACAGAGCCTCTGGTGAATATTTAATATCTTTCCTGAGAACATATAACTTAAATATGAATATAAATAAGTATTGATATTTAAATACATTTTATGTTACATAATAACAAAATAGATTGGCTTAGTTGTTTCTATTTCTGTGGTAAGTAAGACACCATAACCAAGGCAACTTATAGAAGAAGAGTTTATTTGGTGCTTTTAGTTTCAAAGGCTTAGAGTCCATTGATTATCCTGGCAGGTAAAACGCAGCATCCAGGCTGCCAGGTAAGTGTGGTGCTAGAGGAGTGGTATTTGGAGCTAACTAGTCTATATTTTCTCCTCATTCAAGAAGTACCTCACTGGATCTTGGTTCAGGAGAGCTGATACACATGTTCATTCTTAAAAGAACCTGAACCATTTATTTTCCTGCTTATATTGGATTGTTGCAGTTTTCCATTGACCTAAATTACTGCGAATGGATCTAAAGGGTCTCCTACAGCACAAACATACTCTCCCACCACGAGTAGAGTAGTATTAAATTTTCCTACTGGCAGTCTAGATCAATTACCACAAATAACACTGTAATTTTTTGTCACCCTATTGCCTTGAGGGGACGAGGAGTTCAAAGTAGCCAGATGGAAGTCTCACCTTCCAACTCAATGCATACTTGTATCTCCTAACTGTCATGGAACCAAAACTTCCAGGCCAGCAGGTCATTAGGCAGTTGGAGTAGGAGACAGCAGTTTTTCTAGTGGATCAATAGGGGTGATGGTGCTCGCATCTCCATTTTCATCCTTGATTCCTGGACTCTGAAATTTTGTCTATGGCAGCACCAGTAGTGAATGAAGATTGCGTGTGATTCTGGGCACACACCACTTTATGAAAAGCCTCACCTGGTACACAGAAACTCTTGCCACCTCTTTGCTATTCTGCCTCTGTCTCTAAGAGGTCACTGTTGTACCAAGCCAGCTGTTTCAGGATGACCAGGCCTAAGCAATTCCTGAAATGCCTTTTAGGTAGCTTTCCTATTTGATTAGCTTTTTATAAAAAGACTCTCATCTCTTTAAAACTGGGGTCATTTGTTCTTATTTTCTCTCTTTGTTTGCCACTGTTAATTTGTTCCTTTCCTCGATAAGTTTCACATCTTTCTGCTCTGCTTGTTGCTGTTGATACTCTCTATAAACCCTTCTGTAAAAATAGCCAAGAAACCCATGCCACAACTTGCATACTATGCTGTCATGACACTTTCTCTCCAAAATTAACCAACTCATTATTTTTCAATCAGTGTCACTCTGATTTTTCCTGACAAGGGGAAAACATAAATTCCTTATACATAATGACCACTAATCCAGTTTTCAGTATAGGCCTCTTGAATCCTCATTAGCTAGGCTTTCAATGCCTGCTTTCCTATTGGAATTCTGACCTTACAAACTATTAATACAATCTCTTACTAGACTCAGCTTATATTACTCTGTGTCTTCTAGCCTGTACCTTCAAAGTTATCCAAATTTGTCTTCAAACCATTTCCAGAGGTTTACAAACCACATATTCAAGCTTATTATTCCAGTGACTTTATCTATGAGACACCACTTTTCTGAATTTGTTACTTTTCCCTATATTTAAATTTTATTAATATATAATTATGTCATTCCCTTCTTCTTCTCTTCCCTGAATACTTCTTCCATATCACACCCTCTTTCCTGTTCCCTTCCAAATTAATAATCTTCACTTCTCTAAACACTGTTGTTACTTAGACATATAAGTGAATATGTACATAAATACATCCTGCTGAACCCAGTCAGTGTAACTTGTGTGTATGTGTTTCTAGTACTGACTACTTCTGAATCACTGTGACTACAATATGTGACAGAAACATCAGAAGTAGAGAAATGCAAAAGGAGGTCATGATGGAGCCTCTTCACATGACAACCATCAAATGTCTGCTCCTAGTGGCCGACTTTAGTCACCTGGATGACTCTCCTAAAGGTTCTACCCTCCTAAAATGGTGCTGCTACCTAAGGGAAAAACACTGGAAACATGAACGAGAAGGGTGTATTTTAGATTTGAAGAGTAAAATGTATGCTAGTGAGTGGTAAGATGAGTTCCAGCATACCTTCCATAGATGCCAGTAATGATGAAACCCAGCGAGCCCTGTGTTCTCCACCAATAGTAACTATTATGAGGACTTAAGGAACCTCATTCTGTCTTGTTTATTAGTTTTAGTCATCTTTACTAAGATATATTTTAGAGACAGTAAAGTTGGCCTTTGTTACAATTAAGGAATTTTTTTTTCCGTTAGTTTTTTTTAAATTTTAAATAGCTTGTTTTACATGTCAATCCCAGTTCCCTCTCCCTCCCCTCCTCCCGCACTCCCCTTCCACCCTCCCTCCCACCCTATTGCCACATACTTCCACATAGGGGATGTCTAGAGTCTATCATTTTACTCTTGGTAGGGTCAAGGCACTCCCCTAAGAGTCCAGGCTGAGAGAGCATCTCTCTTTGTGCTATAGGCACCTGAAGACAGATTGTATACCAGGAATAGACACTGATCCACAGCTCAGAGCCCCATAGGTTGTCCAGGCCTTCTCACTGACACTCACATTTGGGGGGTCCAGATCAGTCCCATTCTGGCCTCCCCACTGTCGGTCTGGGGTCCAAGAGCACTCCCCTGTTCAGATCAGCTGTCTCTGCTGGTTTTGCCAGCCCATTCTTTGCCAATTTGCTCATCATTCCTCTCTCTCTGTCACTGGGTTCCTTGGGTTCAGTTCAGTGCTTAGATGTGTGTTTGTCTCTGCTTCCATCAGTCCCAGGATGAAGGCTCCCGGATAGTTATAGACATCAAGTTCATTATCAGGAATGGGCATTCGAGGTGGTCCCTCCACTATTGCTTAGCTTGCCAATTGATGTTATACCTTTAGATCACTCGAGGTCACTCTGGTGCCTGATCTGTCTTCGATCCTATGATTCCCTCTTCCCCCTATTCTACCCCCACCCCCTCAACTTCCTGTTCCCCCATGACCAACTCCCTTCCTCTTTACCCCCTCTATTCTTCCCAGGTCCCACTACCCCCCCCTCGCCCTGTTCCCCATCCATTCAGAGGATCTTGTCTCCATCCTCTTCTCTTGGGTACTATGTATATATGCATATCTTTTAGGTTCTTTCCTGTTTCCCAGACTCTCTATCTGTGGAAGTGCAGACTGGCACTATCCTGATCCATATCTAAAATCCATATATGAGTGAGTACATACCATGTTTGTCTTTTTGCGACTGGGTTACCTCACTCAGGATGGTTTCTTCCAGTGCTATCCATTTCCCTGCGAATTTCAAGATTCCATTGTTTTTTTCTGCTGAGTAATACTCCATTGTGTAAATGTACCACATTTTCTCTATCCACTCTTCAGTTGAGGGGCATCTAGGTTGCTTCCAGGTTCTGGCTATTACAAACAATGCTGCTATGAACATAGTGGAGCAGATGCCCTTGTTGTATGAACCTGCCTCATTTGGATAAATGCCTAAGAGTGGAATTGCTGGGTCTAGTGGTAGATTAATTCCCATTTTCCTGAGGAATCTCCATACTGATTTCCAAAGAGGCTGTATGAGTTGGCATTCCCACCAGCAGTGGAGGAGTGTTCCTCTCTCTCCACATCCCCTCCAGCATAAATTGTCTTCGGTGTTTTTGATTCTAGCCATTCTGACAGGAGTAAGATGGTATCTCAGAGTTGTTTTGATTTGCATTTCCCTGATGGCTAAGGATGTTGAGCACTTTCTTAAGTGTCTCTTGGCCATTTTAGCCTCCTCTACTGAGAATTCTCTATTTAGCTCTGTACCCCACCTTTCAAGTGGATCCTTTGGTGTTTTGGAGACTTGTTTCTTGAGTTCTTTGTAAATTTTGGAGATTAGCCCTCTGTCAGATGTAGGGTTAGTGAATATCTTTTCCCATTCTGTGGCCTGCCTTTTTGTCTTTTTGATTGTGTCCTTTGCCTTACAGAAGCTTTTTAGTTTCAGAAGGTCCCATTTGTTAATTGTTGATCTCAGTGCCTGTGCCACTGGTGTTATGTTTAGGAAGTGGTCTCCTGTACCAACTCGTTGAAGAGTATCTCCCACTTTCTCTTCTAAAAGTTTCAGTGTGGCTGGATGTATGTTGAGATCTTTGATCCATTTGGACTTAAGTTTTGTACAAGGCGATAAACATGGATCTATCTGCAGTCTTCTGCATACCACTACCCAGTTATGCCAGCACCATTTGTTGAAGATGCTTTCTTTTTTCCACTGTACAGTTTTAGCTTCTTTGTCAAAAATCAGGTGTTCATAGGTGTGTGGGTTAAAATTAGGGCTTTGGATTCGGTTCCATTGGTCTACCTGCCTATTTTTGTGCCAATACCAAGCTGTTTTCAGGACTATAGCTCTATAATAGAGCTTGAAGTCAGGTATGGTGATGCCTCCTGAAGTTCCTTTATTGTATAGGGATGTTTTGGCTATCCTGGGCCTTTTGTTTTTCCATATAAAGTTGATTAATGTTCTTTCCAGGTCCTTGAAGAATTGTGATGGAATTTTGATAGGGATTGCATTGAATCTATAGACTGCTTTTGGCAAGATTGCCATTTTTATTATGTTGATCCTACCAATCCAAGAGCATGGGAGATCTTTCCATTTTCTGGTATCTTCTTTGATTTCTTTCTTCAAAGACAGAAAGTTCTTGATATACAGGTCTTTCACTTCCTTGGTTAACATTATCCCCAGATATTTGATGCTGTTTTTGGCTATTGTAAAAGGTGATGTTTCTCTGATTTCTTTCTCAGTCACTTCATCATCTGTATATAATAGGGCCACTGATTTTTTGAGTTTACCTTGTATCCTGCCACATTGCTGAAGGTGTTTATCAGCTCTAGGAGTGACCTTGCGGAGTTTTTTGGGTCACTTATGTAAACTATCATATCATCTGCAAATAATGAAAGTTTGACTTCTTCTTTTCCTATTTGTATCCCCTTTATCTCCTTTTGTTGTCTTATTGCTGTAGCTAGAACTTCAAGTACAATATTGAAGAGATATGGAGAGAGTGGACAGCCTTGTCTTGTTCCTGATTTTAGAGGAATTGCTTTGAGTTTCTCTCCATTTAGTTTGATGTTAGCTGTTGGTTTACTGTATATTGCTTTTATTATATTCAGGTACGTTCCTGTTATCCCTGATCTCTCTAGGACCTTTATCATGAAGGGGTGCTGGATTTTGTCAAAGGCTTTTTCAGCATCTAGCGAGATGATCATGTGGTTTTTCTTTCGCAGATTGTTAATATGGTGGATTACATTGATAGATTTTCTAATGTTGAACCATCCCTGCATTCCTGGAATGAAGCCTACTTGATCATGGTGGATGATTTTTCTGATGTGTTCTTGAAACCGGTTTGCAAGTATTTTATTGAGTATTTTTGCATCAATGTTCATGAGGGAAATTGGTCTATAGTTCTCTTTCTTAGTTGTGTCTTTGTGTGGCTTGGGTATCAATGTAATTGTAGCCTCGTAGAAAGAGTTTGGCAGTGAGCCTCCTGCTTCTATAGTTTGGAATACTTTGACGAGTATTGGAATGAGCTCTTCTTTGAATTTCTGGTAGAATTCTGCACTGAAGCCATCTGGGCCTGGGCTTTTTTTGTTTGGGAGACTTTTGATGACTGCTTCTATTTCATTAGGGGTTATAGGTCTGTTTAGATTATTTATCTGTTCTTGATTTAGTTTTGGCAAGTGATATCTATCCAAGAAATTGTCCATTTCCTTTAAATTTTCAAATTTTGTGGAGTACAGATTTTCAAAGTATGCCCTGATGATTCTCTTGATTTCCTCAGAGTCCGTTGTTATGTCCCCTTTCTCATCCCTGATTTTGTTAATTAGCATGTTCTCTCTCTGTCTTTTGGTTAGTTTGGACAGAGGTTTGTCTATTTTGTTGATTTTCTCAAAGAACCAACTCTTTGTTTCATTGATTCTTCTCAATGTTTTCCTGGTTTCTACTTGAATGATTTCAGCCCTCAATTTGATTATTTCCTGGCGTCTGCTCCTCCTGGGGAGTTTGCTTCTTTTTGTTCTAGAACATTCAGCTGTGCTATTAATTCTCTAGTATGACTGTTCTCCAGTTTTTTCATGTGGGCACTTAGTGCTATAAACTTTCCTCTCAGCACTGCTTTCAAAGTGTCCCATAAGTTTGTGTATGTTGTGTCTTCATTCTCATTGAAATCGAGGAAGTCTTTAATTTCTTTTTTTATTTGTTCCTTTACCCAGGGATGGTGCAATTGTGCATTGTTCAATCTCCATGAGTTTGTAGGGTTTCTGCGATTTGTGTTATTGTTGAATTCTAATGTTAATGCATGGTGGTCTGATAAGATGCAGGGGGTTATTCCAATTTTTTTGTATCTGTGGAGATTTGCTATGTTTCCTATTATGTGGTCAATTTTAGAGAAGGTTCCATGTGGTGCCGAGAAGAAGGTATATCCCTTTGTATTTGGGTGGAATGTTCTATAGATGTCTGTTAAACCCAGTTGGGTCATAACTTCTATTAATTCTTTTGTTTCTTTGTTAAGTTTCTGTCTGGAGGTCCTATCTAGCGGTGAGAGCGGAGTGTTGAAGTCTCCTACTATTAGTGTGTGAGATTTTATGTGCATTTTGAGCTTTAGTAATGTTTCTTTCACGAATGTAGGTGCCTTTGTATTTGGGGCGTAGATATTTAAAATCGAGACTTCGTCTTGATGTATTTTTCCTTTGATGAATATGAAGTGCCCTTCTTCATCTCTTTTGATTGATTTTAATTTGAAGCCTAATTTGTTAGATATTAGGATTGCTACGCCCGCTTGTTTCTTGGGGCCGTTTGATTGGAAGATCTTTTCCCAGCCCTTTACTCTGAGATAACGTCTGTCTTTGGTGTTGAGATGTGTTTCTTGTATGCAGCAGAAGGAAGGGTTCTGTCTTCGTATCCATTCTGCTAGTCTGTGTCTTTTTATAGGTAAGTTGAGGCCATTGACATTGAGGGATATTAATGACCATTGATTGGTGATCCTTGTTTGCGCTTGATTTATTGTTAGTGAAGTTATTTTGTGTAGTTTCTCCTCCCTTTTTCTTTTAGTGTTTTGTAAAGTATGATTCTATATTGCCTGTGTCTTTGTGAATGTAGTTATCTTCCTTGGCTCTAGGTTTTCCTTCTAGCATTTTCTGTAGAGCTGGATTCATGGATACGTATTGTTTAAATCTGGCTTTGTCATGGAATATTTTGTTTTCTCCATCTATGGTAATTGAGAGCTTTGCTGGATATAGTAGTCTGGGCTGGCATCCTTGTTCCCTTAGCGTTTGTAGGACATCTGACCAGGATCTTCTGGCTTTCATCGTTTCCATTGAGAAGTCAGGTGTAATTCGGATAGGTCTGCCTTTATATGTTACTTGGCCTTTTTCTTTAGCTGCTCTTAATATTTTCTCTTTACTCTGTAGGTTTGATGTTTTGATTATTATATGGCGAGGTGACTTCTTTTTCTGGTCAAGCCTATTTGGTGTTCTGTAAGATTCTTGTACTTTCATAGGCATATCTTTCTATTAGGCAGGTGATCACACTGTATACAGGAAACGTTATGATTATAAGATGTTCCATTTAATTACTACAAAAACACTTTTTTAAAGGTATATAAGGAATTCTGGGTTGATAGTCTTTTTTCCAGCTCTTGAAAAATGCCATGCCACTTCTTATGACTGCATGGTTTCAGATCAGAAATTTACTGACACAGCTTTTATAGGACTGGTAAGGTTTCATGTCTCTCTGGTGCTTGGGAGGTTGGTTTTTTTTCTCAATTTTCAATAATTTGAAAACTTAATTAGAAATAAAAGGAGAAACATACTAACAAATTGGACAGTAAGGTTATGCTCTGCTTTGCATGACTCGAACCGCCATCAGAACACTTGCTACTTGGCATACCTTCAAGAAAACATGAGAGCTCCAATTTGTTTATATCCTAACAAGAGCAAAAAGACAAATCGTTAGTTATGCTTACTCTGAACAGACATCTCTCTGGGGTTCTCCTGTTCGATAAGTCTGTAGGATTTTGCCTTTTGCCAAGTTTGAGGACTTTTCATCCATTATTCTTTGAATAAGCTTTCAGTTTTGCATGGTTTCTCCTTTTCTATTTGAAACTGTGGTGACACAAATGATGGATATTTTGTTACAGTTGAACAGGTTCCCAAAATCTGGTCTTTTTATCCCTGCTCTGTCTTCTGTCTTGTTCAGAATCTGCCAATTTCTTTGACTCCAAATCCACAGATACTTTCCTTTGTAATCTTGGTTTTACTGTGGAGCCCATTCATTTAATTGTTTTCAAATTACAGGGATTTTCTTTACGTATTGTATTTCTTTAGTGAGACTTCCTTTTCTAACCAGTTGTTTCAAGTGGATTTTATTTATTTTTTAAACTAAACATTTTTTTTTCTTTTTTTTTATTATTAATATTTTTTTTTTATTTTCCATTTTAAATTTAGATAAGAAACAAGGTTGCTTCACAAGTCAGTACGAGGTCCCTCTCCCTTTCCCTCCCCTCCTCCCGTGCCCTCCCCCCATCCCCCCCCCCCGTTATCCCCTCATTCCCCCAGGGAGGGTGAGGCCCTCCATGGGGGTGTCCATAGTCTGTCATTTCATATAGGGCAGGGCCTAGACCCTTCCCCAAGAGTTCAGGGTGAGAGTGCACCTCACATTGTTCTATGGGAGTCCAGAGACCGTGTGTATACTTGGGATGGGTACTGATCTGCTGTCCAAGGCTCAATAGATTCCCTAGGCCTCCTCACTGACACCCAGATTCAGGGGGTCTTGATCAGTCCCATGCTGGATTCCCAGGCTGATGCCTGGGATTCAAGAGTTAACCTTTGTCTGGTCAGCTGTTTCTGGGGGTTCAACCAGCCCAGTCTTAATCCCTTTGATGATCAGTCCTCCCTCTCTGATACTGGCTTTCTTGAGTTCAGCTCTAAACTAAACATTTTTATTGAAATGAATTTTCATATATGTTAAGAGAAGCTTTTTCTTTGCTAGCCACTTTGGTATATCCCCCGCCAGCCGCCTGGGCTCTGCCTCATTCTAGTCCCCAAATAATCACACAAGACGCTGTATTAATATTGAAGCTGTTGGCCTTGCTTGTTTCTTCCTGGCTAGCTCTGCTTTAAGCAATTACCCCCATAATTGTTAATCTAAGTATGTTTCTTACTGGAGAGGTTTCCGGGCTTCCTACCCCAATGGCGTTACATCTCGACTCTCTTGTGTTCCTCCTTCCCAGAATCCTCCTGGATTCCTAGCCCCACCTATCTAGATTCCTATTGGCCAGCAGTAATTTATTGGCATATACACAGGACTTTCCCAACACATATAACCTATTCTAATCACACTTTCCTATTTAGTATATTTTAAATAGATCACTAAAATATTTCTTAGGTGGATGCTTGAAGAATTTTGATTGGTTTTTGCTACTGACATCTATTGATTTTCTTTTCCTAAATCAAAGGTGAGATTTTCCTTGTTCATGTACAAATGATTTTCATTTGAAATCTGAACATTTTGTGTATTGTATTTTGAACATCTGAATCCTACTTAACCATTGTTTTCCCTTGACATTGCTCACACAGGAGGAGGCATCACCTCCTCAAAGCTGAGGGAGGAATGGGAAAATCTCTACCTAGAATTTCCGTTATTTTCCTTTTGGTTCTATTCACATTCCTTTTCCTATTTCTAAGTTCTATTACAAAGTACATATTAAAGATTACTTTGCTGTCTTAAAGTACATGTTTGCCTGCTATTTCTTTCTTGTTTTCTTTAACACATGTTTTCATTTTTATTAATTTCATGTATGAATGTGTGTACACTCATACCTCAGTGTCCAGAAGATAAACTGTGGGAGTCAGTTCTCTCCTTCTCAGGTGGGACTAGAGATCAAAATCATGTTGAAGTCTTGGCAGCAAGTATTTCTACCCCTGTCTCTAGTCTTCCCCTCTCTCCTTCCTCTTCCCTATGCCTTCCTCCCTTTCTTCTTTCCCCTTCTCCCCCATCTTTCCTTTGTTTTCTGTGTGGCATATGCATGTCCATGAAATTGTGTGAACACTGGAATACATACTTCTGCATTTGTATGTGAAATGCAGACGTTCACAGGTATATTTCTCTACCATTTGTCTTATTTTTTGAAAGTGTTTCTTACTCAACTTGTAGCTCACTGTCTTGGCTAAACTGGCTACCCATCAAACCTGGGATCCATCTGTCTCCTTTCTTCTAGAGATGGGTTTTTAGGTATATAAAACTGCGCCTGGAGCTCGGTTTTCATGAATGATTTCTAGGACCCTGAACGTGGATTCTCAAGCTAGTGCGGTCAGTACTTAATCACTAAACCATCATCCCAGCTCTCTCCACTGTTTCTAGTAGATTATGTTAATGTTGTTTTAACCCAGGGGGGAACAATTCTTTGGCATATTTTTGAGAAATTATTAATATAAAATTTTTACCTTAAGTGATGCTAATTTTCTGCAGGGAGAATTGCTCATGGCCTCTGCCAGGAATTTTAAAGTCCTTGCTCTAAGTTTATGTGTGAACAAAGTCAAGTTTTGTGTGGGTCATTAAGCAGTGCTCTGAATTTGTGAAATCCTTAACTCTACTTCAGAGTGTAGACTTTGGGGATCCTATTTCTATGCAAGGAGTTTCATGTTTGGGTTTCTGCCTTGGAAGTAAATTAATTCTGTTTATCCCTAAGGTCGTCCAATGTGTTTACCTTTCAACTGCTTCCCAACACTCCAAGGTGGAAGGGTGAGTTGCCTCTAAGGTGGGATAAGTGGACCTCAGAGGTAATGCACAAGGCAGCACCTGGACTGAAGTGCTGTCCTTCTCATCTTTCACCAGGGTCCAAGAATCCATGTCTCAGTTACTCCTTTGCATAGGCAGGAAGTGGTTCAGGCTTTCCTCTATTCTCTTTTTTTTTAAAGACTAGTTATTTTGTCTCCATCTATTAGATATCTGATGTTTTCAGATAGCTTTCAAATTTTTACATAGCTTTTTACAAAATATTTATTTTATTTTTAATTGTGATAGAACACACAATACAAAATTTACCATCTTGACTATTTCATATTGTTCTGCTATGTAGTATAAGATATATTTACATCATTGTGTGTCCTAGATGTAGTACTCATTCAAACTTGTAAAACTTTATGTCTCTACTCATAAACTATAATTGTCTTTTCCCCATTTTCTCTAGTCCCTTGAAATTGTCAGCTACATTTTGTATGTAATTAATGATTCTAAAACTTTATACAAAAACATGTATTATTAGTTTTGTAATTATTTATTTCAATTTAATCAAATCTCCAAATCTCCTCCATTTTTGTAGCATGTGTTATATTTTCTTTAACATGTTTACCACATCTTCTGTCCATCACTCATTCCTCATCAGGGTTCAATTAACTTTCATTTTTTGGTTATCATGAGTAATATTGAGTGCAATAACATGATTTTACATGTATTCAAAACATTCATGTATTCAGCTCAAAGTAGGATGCTGGACCTTATATGGTTCTTGCCATCAGAGCTCCAGTTCACTGGCCCTTGTATTCTGCAATTTACTTCATCATTTCTTGGGTTCCCAGACTTGTGATGTGAGAATTCTACCATCCCTTCTTAGATTGAACTATGATACTGGCATCCAACATGCTCTAGCAAGCAGACTTTTTGGGGATTTTTAGCCTCTATAGTTATATGAGAAAATTCACTATAATATCCCCTGCTCTCTTGCTATCATCTACCTATAATTTTGTATCTCAGAAAATTCCTAAAAGTTACTCTGTTGGTGTATGAGACCCAAAGAACTTTAAACTTGGGAAACACTTGAAATCTTTTCCCTTTAAGACGTACAAGGGTTACATTATAGAAATTACTTATCTCCTCAATATACTTCTAATGCTCTACTATTAGGGACAAATGTGCAATGTCATGAAAGCAAAATGATACATATATGGCCTGATATAACAAGGAACTATCATTTCTCTGAGGAGTGTTCAGGAACTTGGCAAGTATATTTAAACTTCATGCAAGTCCTACATAGTCAATATTGAACCAAGGTGTCTGCTATAACTTGGCCTTTGAAGGGTTCATAACCACACTGCCCAATAGAATCACAGCAGTGCTAACCAGTTTCATGCCAGCTTAAGGGGCAGACAGAGGAAGTATGTTCTGAAATAACTATTAATGCTTTAGTGACTGAACAAAAGGACCTATGACTAATCTCAGTGCTATTGCCCCACAATAAATAGCCTAAATAGAAAGCCTAAGAAGTTCAGTATAAAATTACTCAGATTCTTTGTGTCTTGGCTCAGAAGTCAGCACGGCCACTCTTGTAATGATGTGTTAGAATGAAAAAGTCAGAGGTTGATTCCCAGGATATTTTCTTTCAGGTAAAAGAAAATAGAGTGGGAATGATATTATGGGTCTACAGAAATGTACACTATCATTATGGGAAATAGAAAAATACAGTGATTTTCAGTCTCCTTCCACATCCTCTCACACAGCAATTTTAAATTGTTTTAATGACACACCTGATTGCTTTAGGCCAGAGATAATTAGTCTGGTTCTTAGCTTGTCACCAGAGTTAAAGGATCAATATTTTAGGTATTACTACTCAGTGTTCCAGAGTTCCATGAATCTCTACAGCCCATTGAGAGTTTGTATTAGAATTAAAGTTATAGACCTCTAAACACTTATTTTTCTTAAAAAATACTAGGACAAGGGCACTATTATTTCCATTGTACAAAATGAAGCAATTGAGGCATAATGAAGTTAAAGGACTTGGCAGTGCATGGAAGAGCTGGGATTTGAAGTTAAGCAGTCTGGATTCAGAGTTTGTGTTCTCAACCAGCATTCCAGATCTATAACCACAAGGGATAACGAAAGAGTCGCAGAATCTACTTGGGGTCTCTCCAGTCACGTGGAGGCTGATGCTGCAGAGGTCATCAGTGTGCATACATTCCTGTATGTGGTAGAAAGCTGTCCTTCTGAGTCTGAGCTTGTTATTTAGAGTGGGTGATGGGGTAAGAGGAGAGGAATGCCCCAGTGAGAAGGGTCCAACCATGTGATAGTGACAGAAACAGTGAGAACTAGGTAGAGGGAAGAAGGATCCAAAACTTAGGAAAACATCACAAGTAGTATTTGTTGCTGTTGACATAGGTTTAAGTTCTAAGATATAGTGTCTATAAATGGGCTTCTTTCTATCTGACATAAGTGTTTAGCCTGTGGTTACTGTTCATTTGAATCTGCAAAGAGCAACATTGCCTTTCTAGGGACATCGTGTCAAGTAGCCTGAGTTGCTTCTATGCACTAGATCTCACCAACAGTTGGTCATAGCTGGAGGAAGGGATACTCCATCTCCACTGCTGAACTGTTTGCTATTGATAGATTCAGAGAGAAGAATGCTGTAGTCTTTAGTTGTATACACACTGGTGACCATATTAGGCTCCAGTTAAAATCCAAGGGCTACCCAAATGACCTTAGTTAATCTAAAATTGTAAGAAATACTGTAAATGATTGGAAGAAATAAAAGACTAATAAGGATTAAGCAAACATTCAGGATCATTAATTAACTGACCAGAGCTGAAACTCTAAACTTGGAGATATAACTTAAATGTCAAAAGCTATGAAGAAAATATTAAGAAGTGAAAATCCCAAGTATACACACGGACTTTGAAAAATATATTTTTAAAATAAGTATGGGATCAAATACTAAAGGTATTTGCATGTGGAATTGAAAGGACCAGAAAGAAAATGTAAGCCAATGATGTCCATAAATGTACCCCCAAACTAATGTTAGACAATAAACCACAGACCCAGGAAATGCAAGAACAACAAGAAGGATAAATGTAAAACCCAAACCACAATAACAAACCAGGGCTGTGATGGAGACATACTTCAGCAACATAGTACTGCCTAATTTTATCCACAACTTCACAGCAACCAAGCAAAGAACAGACAACTACAAAACAATAACACACCCTTACTACAAAACAAAACAAACTACACAGAGTCATAGCCTTTTTAAAATTGAAGGGAAAGCAAAGACTTTTTCAAATACATACAAAATGGATTTGTATCCACTAGACAGAGAGGAGAGGGAGAGAACCCATCTGCACAAACTTGAAGATGGGATGGGAAGACTGCAGTAAAACAACACACTTAACAATAGAAAGACCAATATGACACCATCAGAATTGAGAGACTCCATACCAGCAAAAGCTGTACATCTTAATGCAGATGAAGCAGAAGAGAATGACCTTAAAAACAATTTTATGAAGATATTAGAGATCCTCAAAGAGGAAACGAGAAAATGCCTTAGAGAAATGGAAGAAAAAACAAACAAAATATATAGGAAATGGAGGAAAAGACAAACCAAAAAGTCAAGAAATAAACTAGTCCCTTAAAGAATGCAAAGAAAGCCAAGAAAACAATGAAACCAGTAAAGGAAACAATTCAAAGAGTTCAAGGGTTGAAAGCTGAAATAGAAACAATAAAGAAAACACAGAATGAGGGGATGCTGGAAATAGAAATGCTGGGTAAACAATCAGGAACTACAGATGTAAGTATAACCAACAGAATACAAGAGATGGAAGAGAGACTCTCAGGTGTTGAAGAATCAGTAGAGGAAATACAGTTATCCACCAAAGAAAATCTCCAAAATTTCCCTAATACAAAATATCCAGGAAATACAGGACACTGTGAAAAGGGCAAACCCAAGAATAATATAGAAGAAGGTGAAGAAATACAGCTAAGTGGAACCAAAAACATATTCAAGAAAAATCAGAGAAGAAAACTTCCCCAACATAAAGAAGGATATGCCTATGAAAGTACAAGAAGCTTACAGAACATCAAATAGAGCAGACCACAAAAAGAGGTTCCCAGCCAAATAATAATCAAAACAACAAATTTATAGAATAAAGAAAAAATGTTAAGAGCAGCAAAGGAAAAAGACCAATTAACATAAAAAGGCAGACCTGTCTGAATTATACCAGACTACTCAATGGAAAATTAGAAAGTCCATCAAGATGAAGTCTCAATTCTGAATGTCTATGCCCCAAATACAAAGGCACCCACATTCATAAAAGAAACATCACTAAAACTCAAACACACATAAAACCTCACACAATTGTAGTGGGAGACTTCAACACCCCATTCTCACCACTAGACAGGACTACCAGACAGGAACTTAACCAAGAAATAAAGGAACTAATAGAAGTTATGATCCAACTGGGTTTGACTGACATCTATAGAACATTTCATCCAAACACAAAAGAATATACCTTCTTCTCAATGCCACATGGAACCTTCTCAAAAATCGACCACATACTTGTCAGCATATCAAACCTCAACAGGTACAAAAAAATGGAATAAATCCATGTATCTTATCAGATCACTGTGCTTTAAAGTTAGAATTCAACAACAACACAAATTGCAGAAACCCTACAAACTCATGGAAATTGAATAATGCACAACTGCACCACTCCTGGGTCACAGAAGAAATAAAAAAAGGAATTAAAGACTTCCCAGAGATTAGGTATAATAGGAACACACCTGAACATAATAAAAGCAGTATACAGCAAACCAACAGCCACCACCAAACTAAGTGGTGAGAAACTCAATGCAATTCCTCTAAAATCAGGAACAAGACAAGGCTGTCCTCTCTTTCAATATCTCTTCAATATTGTACTTGAAGTTCTAGCTAGAGCAATAAGACAACAAAAGGAGATCAAGGGGATACAAATTGGAAAAGAAGAAGTTAAACTTTCACTATTTTCAGATAATATGATAGTTTACATAAATGACCCAAAAAACTCTACAAGGGAATCCTACAGCTGATAAACACCTTCAACAAAGTGCCAGGATACAAGGTTAAGTAAAAAAAAAATCAGTAGCCCTGTTATGTACAGACAATAAATGGGCCTAGAAAAAAATCAGTGAAACAGCACCCTTTACAATAGCTCCAAACAACATAAAATATTTGGGGATAATGCTAACCAAACAAGTGAAAGACCTGTATAGCAAGAACATTGAGTCTTTAAATAAAGAAATTAAAGAAGATACCAGAAATTGAAAAGATCTCCCATGCTCTTGGATTGGTAGGTTTAACATAGTAAAAATGGTAATCTTGACAAAAGGAATCTACAGATTCAACGTAATCCCCATCAAAATACTAATACAATTCTTCACAGACCTTGAAAGAACAATAATCAACATTATATGGAAAAACAAAAGACCCAGAATAGCCAAAACAACCCTGTACAATAAAGGAACTTGTGGAGGCATCACCATCCCTGATTTCAAGCTCTATTATAGAGCTATAATCCTGAAAACAGCTTGATATTGGCACAAAAATAGACAGGCAGACCAATGGAATTGAATTGAAAACCCTGATACTAACCCACACACCTACAAACACTTGATCTTTGACAAAGAAGCTAAAATTATACATTTTGGGAAAAAGAAAGCATCTTCAACAAATGGTGCTGGCATAACAGGATATTGGCATGTAGAAGACTGCATATAGATCCATGTCTATCACCTTCACAAAACTTAAGTCCAAATGGATCAAAGACCCCAATATAAATTTAGCCACATTGAACCTGTTAGAAGAGAATTGGGAGGTACCCTTAAACCAATTGGTATAGGAGACCACTTCCTGAACATAACTCTAGTAGCACAGACACTAAAATTGACAATTAATAAATGGGACCTCCTGAAACTGAGAAGCTTCTGTAAGGAAAAGGACACAGTTAACAAGACACAGAATGGGAAAAGATATTCACTAGCCCCATATCTGACAGAGGACTGATCTCCAAAATTTACAAAGAACTCAAGAAGCAAGTTTCCAAAACACCAAAGGATCCAATTAAAAAGTGGGCTACAGGCCGGGCGGTGGTGGCACATGTCTTTAATCCCAGCACTCAGGACGCAGAGGCAGGTGGATCTCTGTGAGTTCAAGGCCAGGCTGGACTGACAGCCTCCAAAACAATACAGAGAAACCCTGTCTCGTAAAAACCAAAAAAAAAAGTGGGCTACAGAACTAAATAGAGAATTCTCAATAGAGGAGTCCAAAATGGCCAAGAGACACTTGAGAAAGTGCTCAACATCCTTAGCCATTAGGGAAATGCAAATCAAAACAACTCTGAGATACTATCTCACTCCCATCAGAATGACTAAAATAAAAAATACTAATGACAGTTTATGCTGTAGAGGATGTGGAGAAAGTGGTATACTCCTCCACTGCTGGTGGGAATGCCAATTTGTGCAGCCACTTTGGAGATCCGCATGGAGATTCCTCAGGAAAATGGGAATCAGTCTACCACAAGGCCCAGCAAGTCCACTCTTAGGCATATACCCCAAAAATGCCCATTCATACAACAAGGATGTCTATTCCACTATGTTCATAGCAGCATTATTTGCAATAGCCTGAACCTGGAAGCAACCTAGAGGCCAATCAACTGAAGAGTGGATAGAGAGAATGTGGTACATTTACACAATGGAGTACTACTTGGGAAAAAAACAATGAAACTCATAGGGAAATGTATGGCACTAGAAGAAGCCATCCTCAGTGAGGCAACTCAGTCACAAAAAGACAAGTATGGTATGTACTCACTCATACATGGATTTTAGACATGGCATGGGACTGATTCAGATGCCCTGAATGTGGGTGTCTGTGAGGAGGCCTCGGCATTCTTTGGGGCCTTGAGCAATAGATCAGCATTTAATCCTGTCATCCAGATGGACTTTGGGAGCCCATTCCTTGAAGAGGGATGCTGGCTCTGCCTGGACATATGGGGGAAGGCCTAGTCCCTGCCCTGTATCACATGACAGACTTTCAAGATCCCCTATGAAGGGCCTCACCCTTCTTGAAGGCAAAAGACACAGTAAACAAGACAAAATGGCACCAGACAGAATAGGAAAAGATCTTCACCAACCCCACATCAGACAGAGGGCTGATTTCCAAAGTATACAATGAATTCAAAAGCTAGCCACCAAAAGTCCAAACAATCCAATTAAAAAGTGGAGTATAGAACTAAATAGAGAATTCTCAATATAAGAATCTGAAATGGTTGAAAGACACTTAAGAAAGTGCTCAACACCCTTAGCCATCAGGGAAATGCAACTCAAAACAACTCTGAGATACCATCTTACACCAACCAGAATGGCTAAAATAAAATATGACAGTCTATGCTGGAGAGGATGTGCTGAAAGAGAAATACTGTTCCATTGCTGGTGGGAGTGCAAACTTGTATGACTACTTTTGAAATCAGAATGGAGGTTTCTCAGGAAAAATGTATTCAGTCTACCTTAAGAGCCAGCAATTCCACTTTGAGGCCAAGTATGTACATTCATACAACAAGGACATATGTTTAACTACGTTCATAGCAGTGTTGTTTTGTTACAGCCAGAGAAACTAGGAAACAATGAGGATCACAAGAGAAAAACACATGTCCCCCAAATAAGGGAGAAAATTGGAAGCATGGGACTGGGGAGAGATGGGAGGTAGAAAAAAAAGAAGGGGAGAAAAGAGGGGAGAGGATAACAGGAGGGATCAGAAAGACTGTGACAGGGGAGAAAATAGAGGAGAACAAGAAAGGAGATACCTTGATAGAGGGAGACAGTACAGGTTTGGAGAGAGGTCTGGCCCTAGGGAAATGTCCAGGGATCCACAGGGATGCCCCCAACTAAGTATCTAGGCAGTACTGGAGGGCCTGCCTTTGATTCCCTTCCTCTGTAATGAGATTGGTGACTACTTTGGTTGCCATCCTAGAGCCTTAATCTAGCAGCTGATCTATGCAGTTCAGGTACCCATAGTTAAACACTGAGTCATCCTTCTTGAATCCAGTTGTAGAGAGGGAGGAAGGAATGAATAAAGGAGCCATGACTGTGCTGGAGAAACCCACAGAAACAGTTGACCTGAACAAGTGAGAGCACAATGACCATAGTGATAAAGCTGGAGAACCAGCATTTGACTGAACCAAGTCCTCTGAATATGGGTGCCACCTAGGAGGCCTGGTCAGTCTGTAGTACCTGTAACAGTTGAGCCAGTGTTTATCCCTAGTGCACAAATGAACTTTGGGAGCCCATTCCCTATGGAGGCATATTATTGCAGCCCAGATACATGAAAGAGGGTCTATGCCCTCCCCCAAATGATGTGACAGATTTTGATGATCACCCATGGAAGGTCTCACTATCCTTGGGGAGTGGGTGGGGTTGGGTCATTGGGAGGCATGGGACCGAGGAAATTTATAAGTAAATAAAATTGTTTCTAAAATTAATAAAAATCAAAACATATTATGAGTCATACTACAAAAATAAAATAAAAGAAGAAAAAAGTACAAAGAAATTTCTCATTTAGAATGTTCAAAAGCAAATTAGAAAAATTCAAGAAAGGACCAAATCATAGAAAAGAGCCCAGCGAAATGGTGCATCTATTAAAACACTGGCCTGCACAAGGTTCACCATTGCAACCCACATAAATGTGGAAGGAGAGAAGCGATTCCACAAAGTTGTCCTTTGATTTCAGCACAGTGCTTTGTCACATACAAACCATGAATACATCATACACATGTGCAAGATAATAAAAAATTTAAAAAGTGAAAACATAGGAGCTTTTCATTACAAAATGTCCAGAAGATAAAAAGAATGTAAACCATGATTTTAATAAAATAAAATGAAAGCATACAAAAAAGTTCAGTTAGAGAAAAATGGCATTGCCTAAGGTGGAGGGAGAGAAAGAAAAAAGAAAAAGATGGTGAAATATTAGAGGACAGTCTCTCTGTTTCCCCCAACTGGAGATGGCTGATTACATGCATGGGACCAACGAGCAAGGCTCACCTGAACTTGCAGGCTGTTTTCTTCCTGTGGCTCACGCTGTTGTTGAGCAGGTGTTGGAGAAGTGTATTAAGTCAGCCATACCTGTCTTCACATCAGTAGCATCCCTTCTTTCTAGACCAGGACGTCTGCAGTTCACATTTAGCTTCGCAATCCCTGTGGTGCTGAAAGCAGGGCAGGTTTTCCACACTGTTGAGATTCCCTAGTGAAAGATCTTGGAGTAGTTAATCTTCTGTCTGTAGGCTATGTCAGGTCTGTTGGGAAAGGTGAAAACCGCCAAGGCACAAAGATCTTAACAGAAGGATGGTCAGTCTTTTTACTTTCCAAGACCCGTAAGTATTGACCTTTCTGTTGCAGGGAAACAGCTGTGAAGATTAGGTATTCTTCCAGAGTGTCATAGTCCCCAGCTTCTACAGTAGTGAACTGTAGAGAGGTGGCTTCAGGACAATCTATTCTCTGACATCTGACTCAGGGTTATCAAACTTCAGAGCTGACTTTGTAGTTGGTGAGTTTGTTCCTGACCATTGAGCTTGGAACTACCTTGGGTTTGGTGTGTGTGTTGCCTGACCTGACCTATTTGCCACCTACACTCTGTAGCTGGTCCGTGCCCAGCTTTTCAGGTACTGGGGGTAGAAGTTGAGGTCTAGTGTTTAAAAGATTTTGGCCTCATACAAATAATTAAAAATATGGGCTCACATCATCAGAGAGGGCTCCTACTGCAGCAGATGGGAACAAATACAGAGACCACAGCCAGGCAAATATGTTGAAAGTAAGAGAGCTTGGAACACTTACCCCAAAATAGGATGTCTCCATCAAATTCCTCTCTTCAGGACCCAGGAACCTTGTGGAAGAGGAGGCAGAAAGAGTAAAGATTCAGAGGGGATGAAAGACACCAAGGAAACAGGTCTTCTAAGCACATCAGGCCTGATAGGAATACGAACTCACAGACACTGAGGCAGCATGCACAGGGCATGCATGGGTCTGTGCCAGATGGGGTCTTAGAGCTGAAAACAGAAATGGACACATGTCTCCATCTGTAACTCAGACACTATTTCCAACTGATAATCACTTGCAAATGAAAATTTAGTTTCCTCCAAGGTAGTCTCACTGGGAAACAATCGGGGCTTTTTATCTCTTTCCTTTTTTCAGCTTTATATTTTATTTATTTATTAATTTTTACCCTATAGGTTTTTGTGTATATATTATGACTTCTGGTTTTGTGTTTTTATGGTATTCCTGAGAGTGAGAATGAGTGGGTCTCTGCATCTATATGTGTTTCTTGTTCCTTCTCTTGACCTCTTTTCATTTCATTTGTGTGTCTTGTCATATTCTGATTTGTTTATCTTATTATGAGCACTTAGATGCCTGTTTTCTAATGAGAGACAGAAAAGGAGAGGAGGTGGGGGAGGAACTAGAAGGAGCAGAAGGAAGGGGAATCGTAATAGGATATATTTTATGAAAAAATATATTTCCAATAACAAAGCAAAAATAAATGAATAATTAAGGGCTCACATAGATTCCCAAAAGAATCAGGATAACTTTATCCAATGTCAAATAATAGCACAAATTAGAAAAAGATAGTTTGACAAGATTGACCGGTGGCCATAAAAATTAAAATACTGATGAGCCCCAGTTATTGTTTGGTACATCATTTATAGAGTTCAAGAGGAGAAATCTGGGTGCTAAGGATATAACATGGACATTTGAGTAATATATTACGCTATATAATTTTTCTACTGTACATGTCCCTCCCTTCAATGCATCTGATTTTGATCATATAGATAGTCAATTATTTATAGACACATATGAGAAATATGAATTCTTCTTAAGTGCTCACTTGAGAACACAATTTTGCTAATAGAAAATCCTAAAACCAATTGAGGGTGGACTAGTTTTTCTGTTATTTTTATATCTAGGCACATAGGGAATGCATTTGAAAAGAAATTGTCTACACTAGATTATTGCTAGTAGCAGATAAACATGTACTGTTGTTCAGAGAGGGAAATTTATGTGGCGTTTGAAGAGGTTGCTGTGTATATTGCAAGGAGAATGGTATGTGTGCACAGAACATACAAGTAAAGGATTGGACAGCCAAATTTGTTATTGGAAGAGGGATGCATGCACAACTCTATCCAAGTAGAGTCCCAGGTTGTTCAACTCTTTCCTGTACTGTCTGCCTCAGTTCCATTCTACAACTGCCTCTCAGATCTGTCTCTTACCTTGGGGCTACTGTAAGCTAAATTCAGGTTCCCCACTTAAGGCATTTCCTTATTCTCAGGCCCCCAGGGTAGTTTAGTTTAAACATTTGTTGTCCTATCAAGATAACTGTCCTACACAGTAACAGAATAGGACTCATCTTCCATGCTGATCTGTCCAGTGGAGTAAAGACTCTTAGCCAAAAACTGCAACTGGATTCCGGGCTAGAAAGGGCTGTGGGCTTGTCCTGTGGGTAGGACTGCCTATCAACTTTTCACCAGTGTTGCATGTTTTACTTTTTGAGTGGGGCTTCTGCTTCCCTCCTCCTGCTGGCGAGCGAGGTGGCTGGTGCTATTTGGCCTCATTTCTGTTTCTGTTGCTAAGCTTCTCTCATCATATACCCAGTGTTTTCTCAGCACCTCTGTGAGTTTCTGAAGCACTTCCTCTCTCTGTTCTTCCTTACAGGGAATCTGTCCCTTGAGGTTACATGGAAACCACTTCACGCCCACCATTTTACTTTTAAGTCCTAAAGTAATTTACTCACTGAATATCTTTGAGAAAAAATCACCCTCAATCTCTCAGTCTAATTACTTGAATTCTCGTGTGGCAATTTCACACAGAGAGGGATTCCTTTCAAAGTGACAGTGTCCAAGGATCGTCTTTACTATTTCAATCCCCCAAATATGCATAGTATCCAACATATACTCAATACAATGGTTGAATGTATGAACAAGAATCTGGTTTTTGTTAGGCTCAATCTGGTTTCCTTTCTATCATTAAATTCACAATGCAGATGGCAAGATTTATGTTAGGGATGCAGCCAACTAAATTACAATCAGTTGATTTCATCAGAAGAGGCTTTGAGATGGTTGAAAATGTTATCTGTCATCTTTTCCTATTGACATTCATGTGTGTCACTTTCACTAAAAGAAACTGCACTAATATTTAGAGTGACTACTGGTATGTGTTCCCCAGGCCATATGCCTTGATATCGAAGTTACAGTCTTTACCACCTGTGTAGCAGCTATGTCTGTTCCTGATGAGGGGAGAACAAAATCATTTCTATGCGACAGAGTCTGTACTGAAGCAGGTGACCTCAGGATGTCCTGCTTGGGGATACTCAGCTGAGAGTGTTGATTATGGGACTATAGAAAAGCATGGTCCACCATCAACTCTATGTGTATTCATACCTCCTAATCAGCTTAGTTCTCACAGACTGAGTTCCTGTTTAGGAGAAAGCTACTTGCAAATGAATGGTTTCATTAAAAAAGCACTTCCATGAAGCTTAGCATTGTATTCCCTTTTTAATTAACAACTCTATGACTCAGGTTGACATTGTTCACTGAGTGTGATTTCCATGATAGAATTCTGGAAACACTTGACTCTGAGTATGAACCGAGGGATTGGTCAGGAATGTTGAGTAGTCACCAACCACATGACAATGGATCTCCTTGTGCCAAAATTTCAAGGATATCATCAGTGTCTTTAAGAAATTATGAAAATAAAAATGCTACCTTAGGCAAGAAGTGTTGAGTGAAAGTAGTACAGGCTGTGTTTGGTGATTCATTGGAGCTGAGTTTAGTTTATTAGAAAAGTCAGCCTTTTTTTTATCATAGTGCCACTCCGCATGGAAACATTGACTGGATGCATTTTGAGTGAAAAGGGAGGTTCAATGGAGCAAGCTAGCTGTTCTTGGGTTCCTGAGGTCTGGGCACACAAAAGAGATAAATGGGTGGGGTTGCTACGGAAGGCAGAGGTGAGTGCCAGCCATTTAGACAGAGGGTAAAGTACAGGCTCTTGGCTCATGGTATTGTTTCTTGAGTTTGTAGAACCAAACCTATGTGCATAAAATGATATTTTATAGCCCAATAGGAATGAGATGCAGTTTCTTGGCAACAGACACAAAGATTTTGTAAGCATTTCTATTATTTTAAACCATCTCTGGACATCATTATTAAAATAGAAAAATGAAAAAAAACCCTGACCTGTGTTGCACTCTATCTCAGCTTAAAGTAAAAAAAATGTTTTGAATTTTCTTTCTCTGATTAGGTTTCAGCTTTATAAATGTGCTTCCCTGTTATTTGTTCAGAATTGCCTTTTATGAAGCATGTAGGCTGGAATTAAAGATAGTGATACCACATAGCCTCACTTCTCTGTGTTTACAAAAGCATGGCCGCATAGAATAGATGTGCAGACATTTTGAAGTATACAAATTCTATCCTGTCAACATCCCAACCTCTTCTAAGGTTCCTGCCAAGAAAATGCATCTAAGCAGGCAGGGTGGACTTGCATGCCAACTCAATGCTGTCACTGGTCCAGTTTAATCAGGCATCTCACCACTAATTTACATTCAGAGGTTTTTTTCTTTCAGCTTATTAAATAAATTGGAATAAAAACCTGGCTTGTCAATTCTTCTCTCCAGTATTTCTGGATAACCAAAGGCAGTAAAATGTAGCTTTGGACATGAAGACTTTTGAGTTTTGATTAGAGGTATATGTGTGTATTTACAACATGGATTACACGCCAATGTGGTGTGTGTGTGTGTGTGTGTGTGTGTGTGTGTGTGGTTCGTATATGTCTGTCTGTCCCTGTGCTGGATACAATGCTCATGTATTCTGACTGAATATATCAGAATAGAAGGTAAACCTCAAGATGAGGAAAATGAACTTTCCAAGAGAGTCTCTGGAGAACTTCACATACCCAGTGGAATTTAAAGAATCAGTGGGTCCCTGTCTTTTCTACTTGAACATTCCAAATGCTCTGATAGCAGTGCAGGTGCAGCTCACTGCTTTTCTAGGCCATCATTGGTCCTGGCCAATGGAACCTCCTGTTGGGTGAGCATACCACAGCAAACAGAACTGGAAGGTCTCTGTACAGTGACAGCCATTGCTACCAAAGGTAAGAGTACTCTCAAACGGATGGAAGCCTCTGAGAATCCTCTATGAGAGCACTTTTAAGACACTTAGTGAAAAAAAATTCAAGGTACCAAGTTCACTTTGAAATTCAGTAAGTAACAGGTGATTTAGAAATTATATCAAAGAAGTATTTTCTGGCCTTGTGAAGTCCAAATTTAGCAGGCATCCTGTATTTTATCTAGCAATTGTACCCATCCGACACAGGTAGATTGTAGCGTCAAGTACTTTAAACAAGCACAGTCCATGCTCAAGAGAGTCTTTCCAAGTAATAGCCTTGCCATCCTCTCTGCCCTTTGTTGTAGTGAATGATCAGAAACCGAGTTACAAAACTGATGAAGCATGAAGAAAAACAGCACAAGCCCTGTCACTATGCCCACATGATATTGTCACACAGCCCTGTCACTATACCCACCTGATACAGTCATACAAGCCTTGTCACTATCCCCGTGGGATGCAGTCACACAGCTCTGTCATTACTCTCACATGATACAGTCACAAAGCCCTGTCACTTACCCCATATGATATTTGAATGCAGATCTCTTCATCTGGGAAAGGAAGCCAACCTGAATAGTTCTGATTATTTCTCTGTGAGATTGTTAATTATAGGTCTGAAAAACATGCACACGCACCCCCCCCACACACACTTCAAAGATTGTTTGATTTTTGTGGGGAAAATCTTTAAGGGAATACTGAAACTTCTTAACAAATTTTTAAAGGAATTATCAGGGGGGTTTGGTTTGTAACTGCTACTCTATGAGTCTGTCCTCTGGGAGGTATTTATTATGATATCATTGTTGCAATTAAAATCAACCATTTTTGAAGTTTAGTGTTTCTAAAGAGTAAGGTTCTCAGAATAATAAAGACATTTCCTTACATCCTGAAATCAGGACTGCCTGGCAGACATGGACTTATCCCATCAGCACCCACATCCAGGGGCAGGCACAGTATCAGGGAGGAATTGATTCCCTATTAATGTTCACAATTTTTACTTATTTATTTAATTTAGACCAGTTTAATTTTAAAAATATAATATGAAATATGTTAGCCATATATTTTCTTCCATACCTAAGTAATAAAAACAGTTACAACTCATTTGCTACTGGACTCCCTCAAATATTTCTCTCTGAGTTGTCTGAAGGTTGACTTTAATGTCTGGGACCAAGACTTGGGCACAGTTTGTATCTTCCTGCACAAGTCCTTGCCAGTGGCATTTGTTCAGCTCTCATTCAAGAGAACATTGCTCACAACCTCTACTAGTAGGCAGCCAGGCTAGTATCTTGCCAGTAAATCAGTGCATGAATTAACAAAGCCTTCTCTGGTCTATTCTGGCTCGCAACACAACTTGGTATTCTTGCTCTGAGTGATGAGAAACAGCACCTTCTTCTGAGTATCTTTCCACAGTATTACCAGGAGCAGTTCCAACCAGCATTTACTATAATCTGTGGCTGCAAGACAGGCTCAAGACACTGTGCCTAATTACCCAGCCATACCCCTAAAGTCCAGGAGAGAACTGTCAATGATTTTGTTTTCAAGTGCACCCTAGACATCCTGCTCTGTGTGGAAGTAGTGCTGGAACTGGGCACTAAGCTGTAAGACTCAGCAACGTTAAGTCCTAAAGTGGGCTGGTTACAGTTGGATGGGTCTATACCTACCCAGGCCTCTGCACAATTGAGCCATTCTCTGGGTGTCTGTGTTCTCTAAGGGTGTTGTGATCTTAGTGTGAAATAGACCTTCAGACAATTCAGAGAGAAATATTTGAGGGAGTCCAGTAGCAAATGAGTTGTAGGTTGGAACCCATGTGGAGAAGGGAGGGTGGAACTTTATGCAAAATAACTGGGATTCTGTCTGCCTGGATTTGGTGTAATTTGTTAGTTGGCTGGAGATAACCAGTGTGAACAGCCAGAATGTGAAGGTAGTGAGATGGAGCCAGGAGGGAAGAACTGGCCCTTTCCTGCTGTGGGTTTCCAATACCTGGGCTATGCAGAAAGGGACCTCTTCTACAGGTGAGACAAGTAATTTGACTTCCATCCTACTGTGCTTTGTAAAAGCTGCAAATGAGATGAAAGCAAACCCTCAAAGTGACAGAAAACGTAATGTGTTGGCCTGGGAGATGTCTCCATGTGGAGAAACGAGATCTGGTATAACTTGTTTCAGAGCAATCATTAATTTTCCCTTTTGCATCCTACTGGGTCTATGCTGTTTAATAAACACCTGTTTATCTCATATAATCAAATCATCTGTTTCAAGTGAAGGAAAAGACAAAAGGGATTTTTGTTTTATGGAATTCTTTCAAATGTAAAGCTGAGACGGTATTTCCTGAATTTACAAGAGATGATTCTGGGGCTGGAAGACAAGGCTCAGCAGTTACATGCTCTTGATGCTCTTGCAAAAGGACCGGGTTTGATTTTGTGCACCCATGTGGTGACTCAAAACCATCTGTAATTTCATTTTCAGTGGTTCTGACTCTCTCTTCTGTCCTACACACACAGGGACAAATATTCACTTGGTACACACACAAGCAAACACTTACAGGCATAAAATAAAAATAGATAAGGACTATTGCCATGATTGAATAAATATAAGAAAAGCATTCTTAATGTTTTCTTTCAAAGTTGTGGAAAAGGATCTTAGTCCAGGCACTTCGAACCACTGTTATGCTCTACAGAGGTGGAGGTTGGCTTGCATGGGCAGAATTACTATCATACTATCTACTTGCATATTGCATTAATATGTGACTACATGATGTCATATTTTACTTCTATTGTTTATTTATTAGAAACATACAATAGTTATGATGCATTAGTTTAATAGTTTAATCATATTAGTAGTGCATTACATTTGATGAGCCTCTTTCTTCATCAGGCCATAGGATGGGAAGTACAGATATCATTTTACTTAGCTGAAAGAAGCAGAAATTGAGGATTAGGATGAGTTAAGTCAGTTTGTGCATTTCCCATTTTCCCATTTTCTCTCCGAGTCGAGGTCACATGTTTAGGTTTATCTAAGAATAGAACATCATGTGATACATAGAATTGAGTGTTTATACCAAGGATAAACTACAAGTTATGATTCAATTTTATACTTCTAATACCTAAATCTTCTCTATGACACTATAATTTGGAATTGAAAATTTCAAGGTAATGTCAAGGTTATAAAAGAAAATCCCTGTATTTCCTGAATGAAAGAATTAAATATTCAGAGAGTATGGGTATGCTAGTTATGGGTTCATAAAGTGCTGGAGGTAATGGTATCTGAAAGATAGTAAATACAGAGCAGTTATTAACAGAGTTGAGACCAGTGTGATGTCCTGAATAAAATTCCTGAGTTGAGTATACAAGGAAGACTACATGGGAAACTCTACTGGAGGAAACTTTGAAGGCTAACTTCAGTGCTACTGAATAACTCCCCACACATTTCACTATTAGTGGCCATTTAGACCTGAATCCACAGGCTTTTCTAGATACTGCCCCTCTATCTTTCCTATTCAGCTTTTTTGAAATCATGCAAATAATTTCACTCTGAAAATTACATAAAAGATTTTGAAAACAATATTTACAGATATTATTAGCATATCCACTAAAAGGCCTGTTATCTAAGATTTTGCTGAATTTTTGAGCAGGTGCAATAACACTAGATGAAAGGATAAGCAACCCGAGGAATTCCTATCAAGTAGGTAAAAAGTTTGTTTTGAATAGTAGCCTATTCAAGAGTACAAGTTTCACATTGTACTCTTACAGAAACAAGAATATCTCCCTTGGTGATGGTGACTCTAAAAGCTGAATATTTACTTTATACATAGTGGAACTAATGCTTATGTAGACCTTGATGCCTGGGAAGAACATCTATGTACAGTCATATACCATGTAATGACATTTCTATCTAGTGACAGAGTACATTTACTATGGAGGCTCCACAGGTTACATTACCTAAAGACGCCTGAGATATTTTAATTTGTGTTATTAACTATATGATGTCCATACAATGATTAAGTTACTTAAGTACACAATTAGGAATGCATGTCTGTATATTAAAAATGAATCCTCCCTCAGACAGTGTATTAGGAAGAAATGAAGTCTCAGACTAATGTAAATGGTGACCTTCACAAGTTTATCAGGGCCAGGCTGTTCTTGCACCTCCAGTACTTACAACTTTGAAATTGAAAATGTCTTTATTCTAGTGACCATGAGGTCAAAACCAACTGGGTAAAAGTGACTGAGAATAGTTTAAAAATATGGACATAGAATGAGACCTAGGAATACTTATATTGTTACAGAAGTGCTATGTCAATTAAGGCATACAACAAATGACATTTCAAGACTATGGGAAAAGCTGTTCTCAACAAATATAATGAGATAACTACCTAAGAGTGTGATATTTTGTTCAGCTACAGAAAATATTTAGAAGTATGAGTATATAGGATTTAATATTGCTTAAAATATTGGAATATGAAGTAGACTAAACGGGAATAACAAAACTATCTGTTGCATCTATGAGAAGCATAGAAACCCAGGATGCTTGTCAGTTGGTTTGCTTGGCTGCCTCTATTTCTGAAAATAAATCACACAGACAAAGGGTACATCAACCTTGAACTCCTCAAACCACCCTTCAAACTCTTCAGTTGTATCTGATTTGACAGAAAAGGTACAGTATCAAAGGATGATAACCTGGTGAAAAGCTCAGCTTCACCATGATGAAAACATAATACATTTTAACTTTTAGCCTAACAAGTTAGGCTTTGTACTGAGAAACACTGCCAAATATTAATGTATTATGTATAAGATGGAAACTGGCTAAATCATTCTGAAATATCTTGTGTTCTCTTGCACTAGAAGAAAGACAGTCTATTTCCAGACGTGCATGGCTTAAACATTGATTAAATTATAATCTTATTGGAATACATAACTTTATAGTATGAGCACATGTGCTTATATATATATATATATATATATCAGTATATATGTACTTCTTAAATTGGTTACCATCCCTAGAGCCTTGACACAGTACCTGATGGAAGCAGAAACAGACACCCACAGCTGAGCACTGAGCCATACTCCTGGAATCCAGTTGCAGAAAGGGAGGAGAGATGACCAAATGAACCAAGACAGAACTGGAGACACTGGCAGAAACAGTTGAGCTGATCTAATGAGCGCACACAGACCCTAGCCCACAAATGGACTTGGGGAGTCCATTCCCAATGGAGGGATACTATTGCAGTCCAGATACAGAAAGGAGGGCCTGGCCCATCCCCTAAAAATTTTAAAAACTTTTAAAAATTTAAAAAACTGACAACTTCCTAACAACATTACACATGGTTATTTAAAAGTAGAAAATATCTTAATATGTAAGAAATCAAAAGTACCAGAAAAACATTCATAATACTCCCATCAAGTAATTTCTATATCTAAAATATAACCATAGAAATAGGTCAAGCTATTGAGATGGCCTCTAGCAAAAAAATCTCAGAATGCCATTGTCGTAGGGTTTCTATTGCTGTGAAAAGATACCATGACCATGGCAACTCTTATAAAGGAAGAATACTTAATTGGGGCAGGTTATATTTTCAGTGCTTTAGTCCATTATTATCATGTTGTGACATAGTAGCTTGCAGGCAGACATGGCATGAGAGAAGTAGCTGAGAGTCCTACATCTTTGTGCAGACAACAGGAAGTGGTCTGAGATACTGGCTGGCTTGAGCATATATGAGACCTCAAAGCCTACCTGCGGAGTGACACAATTCCTCCAACAAGACTACACCTACTCCAAGTGTGCCACTCCTTTTGGGGGGTCATCTTCTTTCAAATCACCACATTCCACTCCCTGGCCTCCTAAAGGCTTGTAACCATATTATAATGCAAAAATGCACTCCATACGGCTTCAAGAGTCTGTAAGTGTCTCAAACATATTTAAAAGTCTAAAGTTCAAAGTGTCTTCTGAGATTCATGAGCTCTCTTAACTGTAATCCCCTGTAAAATCAAAATTTTAAAAGCATATCATATACTTCTAACACATAATGGCACAGAATATATATTACTGTAGGAAAGGGAGCATAATGAGGAAATACTGGACCAAAACATGACCAAAAACCAGCTGGCCAAACTTCAAACTCTGTAACTCCATCTCTGATGTCAAACACCCTATAGATCGCCAACTCTATCAGCTTTGTTGACTGCAACACACTACTTTCTCTTGAACTTGTTCTACTCCTTGTTAGCAACTTTCTTTGGCAGGTTCCCCAAGACTCTGGTATCTCCAATATCTCAGGGTCTCCAGGGTAATTCAGGCTTTACCTTCACAGCTTTTCATACTTCACAGTTGTTGTTTTGTGTTAGTTGTGGCTGCAGGTGATGAAACATGAACCACAGACTCAACAAATCCATGTGAAGTTTATTGGAGGGATAGGTGCTGGCTAACCAGGGAATGGAGAAGGAAGGGGGAAGGGGTGGAGGACAAAGGGGAAGGAGGGAGAAGGAGGAAGAATAAGGGGCGTGCAGCCACAACTGAAGCAAAACAACTGCTACTTTTCAATTCTTAAAATTTTTATTTTTGTCAATTTCATAAATGTGTGTGATGTATTCTAGTTATTCTCTCCCTCTACCCTCTTTTATATCATTCACACTCCTATCTCTACTCCGTTCCTGTCCCTTTCCATATTCATGACTTTTGTTATGGTTTCGTGAGCCATTTAGTTTAACCAGGGCTATCTGTGTAACTTTCCACTAGATCTTGATGTCATTACCAGAAAGTAATGACTTACCCTCTTTTATCTGACTCTATCAGGTGAAAAACTAAGACTCCCTGGGCTCCTTTACCATCCATGCCTTACTGTTATGAGGAGACCCAGTACAGTCATTTTTATTCATTGAGAACTTATAACTACAATAGCCACTCCTTGCCCAGTAGATCATAATGTGTTGAGTAATACCCATTGCAACTCTTCTATTTTCTTCTAACTCCTTCCGCAGGATTCACCAAACCTTAGATGGGATAGAATATGTGTCTCATTTAGAACTAAACACTTAACCATCACTTATTCTTAGGACTCTGTGCAGCCACTTTCATTCAGTACAGTTCACTGAAAGCAGTAGTTTCTCTGATTGAGGCTGAGTAATTAACCATCTATGGTGTAAACATTCATTTAGAATATGCTTTGGTACTATATAAATTTACATTTTAAAATCATCTTACAAGTCTTGTTGCTGAATATTAGTTGGCACAAAAGCCCCATATCAGGCATATTGAAACATTTGCATCACTGGTCCAATATTTTTTTTTGGTTTTTTGAGACAGTTTTTCTGTGGCTTTGGAGGCTGTCCTGCAACTAGCTCTTGTAGACTAGGCTGGTCTCGAACTCTCAGAGATCCTCCTGTCTCTGTCTCACTAGTGCTGGGATTAAAGGCATGCGCAACCACCACCCAGCTCAATATTGCTTTCTTTATAGGTAAAATCCAGTGTGTGCTTTCAACATACAGATGGCCTGGTTTTTATTCCAGGGAAATTTTATTGGACTTTAAAATATGCATGCTGTCATACTCAATGGGCTTTTTTTTTCAGGGGCTTTATGCTGAACTCTATTTCATGCCTTATACATAATATTTTTATTTTAATACTTTATATGTATAAAAACCTACTTGGTTTTTTACCTATGTCTTTCACAACATCCTTCTTTCTTTTTATTTTTAACATTTTTTTCTTTCTTCCTAATTTTTTTGTGTATCTATAATGTTTTTGTTTGACTTTTTCCTTGATTTTTTTTAAAAACCTCTGTTTAATTTCCTCTTGTCACCTGGCTGACACATCTGTTATGATCTTTTAAAGGTACAATTGCTTCATAAAAATTCTGAAACAATATGGCAAAGTGTTTTGTTGCAATTTTATTCTGTTTTATGGAACCATTTCTTTTCTGATAAGTTCTCAGCACACATGACAAAGCTTGATTCTTCTCTCTATATATTTTTCCTGATGCATGGGTTCTTGGCATGTTTTATATTTCTGCCCTGTACTGAGATGTCTTAAACTCTCCTGGATAGGTATTTATGGGGAAAGTACCACCATGTTAATAAAGGTAGGAGACAGCCAGGTTCCATTTCCATTAAGACTTCTTTTCTGTTGTTTTGAATACAACTGCCTCTGCCAGCCTTGTCTTCTTTTTCTTGTTGTTGGTTTTTTGTTTTTCGAGAAAGGGCTTCTTTGTTTTTTGGAGTCTGTCCTGGTACTCACTTTGTAGGTCAGGCTGGCCTTGAACTCACAGAGATCTGCCTGCCTCTGCCTCCCAAATGAGATTAAAGTCGTGTGTCACCACCACCCAGCTCAGCATTATCTCCTGAAGTTTTTTTTCAAACTTAACTTCTTTCTGGAATATTTATCTCCCAGTGCCTCATTTTACTTGAATCTGTTGCTGATTACAACTGACAGGAGACACAGACAGAACACTAAACATAGATACCCTCCCTTCCATTGAAGACTTTGTGCTGGGTCAACAAAAACTCTTGTTTTCCATTCTGTTCTCATTTACTTAAGGCTGATGGCAGCATGTCCTGTACCACATGGTCTTTGTGTCTTTTCTGTAACTATGTCTTTGAGCATTCCTGAAGGATAAATGGCAGTGGCTCTTGGCAGTACGAACGTTTCTTTGTCATCTGGGATTTTGTCTGCCTGTTTGTTCCAGTGTAAATTATTACTTCCATTTTTATTATCTTATGAATGGATTTTGTAAATCAAGTGGAGAGAAAGTTACAGTCAAGTATCTTCCATTGATGGCATTAATTCTTTAAAAGAATTCCATAAAGCTTAACATTTGAGAAGCAGGTATCAACCACACAGAAACACAAACAGATAACTAGTAAAGATGCTATAGCAGAAGCTACCTGGGGTTGATGTACAAAATCAGAGAAGAATTCTGAAAAAGAGTAACATGTAGCAAGAAGGTATATATGTAAATCTTTTTGTAGTTTTACATAACAATTTCATTTAGAAATGAAGGGGAGAATAGAAGGAAGTTGGATTTTCTTGGCCGCAGAGAATTTGTGATAATTTCACCAGAAAAAAATTAACCATGCTTGTTCAGAAAGAATAGTGGTTCTGCAAGAGAAGTCTGTATTTAAAAATAATATTGAATGTCATAAAGAATGTAGTAATGTAGTTCTTTTTTCTGCTGCCAGAAATGGTGTCTCTACCAATCGCTCCTTAAAACTTTGTACAATGTTTTTGTTCATATTTACCCCATTTCCTCATGGACACTTACTACCCACTCAAATTTGTGTCCTCTTTGTTTGTGGATATCCAGCCATGAAGTCTAACTTCTTCTGGCTATATGTTCTTAGATGTGTCCTTCTCCTGGAGAATGATCAATTTACAAAAATTCAACCAGAGACATTAGAAAGATGCATAACGGTTTCCTATATTAATCTTCTCATGTAAAGTGAATAAGTACACAATCACAAAACATAAATGGTAGATATGAATGTATTTGACATCATACTGTTATCAACCTTTAGTATTTTCTATCAGTTTATGGATCTAGAACATTAAATTTTCATGCCATTATTGTGTTTATTCAAAAATATTACTTGTCTTAGAGTTAGAGGTGGTCACCTCTACAATCAGGTGAATGGAACAGTAGCTTCAGGAGCTTTAGCTTTTGTGGGACCACAGTTACCTGTTACTTGATAATGACATTCTGAAAATGTACTCTTAGGTGTTCTCATCATTGTCCCAGCATCATAGAGTATGCTTCCAGAAACCCAGATGGTATCAGACATCCCCTTAGTGGGATCTCTTGATGCAATGAGGAGACATGATGAATATTAGATGTCTGAGGCTGTGTGTGGCTAACACAGTATACTTTTCAGCAATAAATATTTCTTTAAAAATAAAATAATCAGCAAATGTATAATATAGAGAACATACACTAGCAATATGTCTGTTTATTAAAATCATTAAGTATTATGTAATTTATTTATAGTACATGCTGTTGTTTGACATGACTTGAAGTTGAACAGGTTTGTCTATGCTGGCATCACTACCAACAGGTGACCTAGGCATTATATAATGATAATGGCTCTGATGTCACTAGTTGACAGAACTTTCTCAACTTCACTCTAATCTTATGGGATAATGGTACATGTGATTTATCACTGGCCAAAACATTATGTGGCACATGACTGTAGCCCAATATGCAGAGAAGAACTTTGACAATGTGGACACATGATTGATGTGGTCTTGTAAAATTTGGAATACATTATTGTGATTTCAATGAATTATGAAGAGTATCTTCATGTGACTCTCAGGTAGATTAATGCAGCCATGGACATTTGAAATCCTGTTAAGAAAACAGATACAGGGACTAGAACTAAATTTGGTGTTACTGGGCTGTAGTTATGTAGGTGGACTATAATTTAATATATCCAGTTATATTTTGGCCAATTTTAGTGAAATATTGCATTCACACATTACGACCAACCCTCCTCCCTCCACAGACAGTCTCATGACAAAGAGGCAAAAGTCCAGAGGTCACATAGTGGTATGGATAAAAATATGTGGGCAGTAGAAGCAGGGAAGTGTGAATGTGTGAGGCTGAAGTTGGTTATTAGCTGTGTAAGATTGTTGTGAGTGGAGGACTGGGCTTTCATCAACACTTTGTCAGAACAGAAGTTTTCTCTCCTGGGAGTAATTGAAAATGCAGTGCATGTAATTGGATACCCATCATATATATGTTTTTTTAACTGAGGACAGAACAAATGAAAATTTCATAGTTCTTGTGTTTTTAGGAAATAGACCCATCAAGTAATGCTGTAAATAGTAAGTATGGCTATATATGAAGTTGCATATCAACTTTTCAAATTTTGTATGTTTTGACTTTTCTCATTACAAAATGGTATTCACTTTTTTCTACTTAATTTTTTATTTTGATATTCTAAAATCATCTTTCTCAAAGAAAGTTCTCACAGTCATGTGAACCTCATATACCACAAACCTTGTGTCATCCCTATTCTCAACTGGATAAATTAGAATTCCACATAGAATTGACTAGCTTCCACTAGGATGGGAAGACGGGGTTGGTCCAAAGGTCAGTAGCATCTCTGCTCTGAATGATGTGAAGAGGGAAATCTCCCTATTTGGAGAGAATGGAAGAAGAGAAAAGGATGGTTTTTCATTTTTCCTAGACTGCATCACAAAAGAATGGGTTGACACTTGATTCAATTCTCTGTGCTTTAATATTTACCTTGAATTACACACCAAGGTTTCAATTTGTATTAGTCATGTCTTAACAATGGAATTGGCTTTTCCAAAGTTGAGAAAAGCGAGGTCTTGTTATGTCTCCCTCCAGCAGGTGGGATAGGTAGGAGCCTACACTGTCATTTACATAAAAACTCTGAGCTCAGAGCAGGTTGTGGGGGGCCTCTGATCTCTAGGAGGATTGCTCTTATTCAACGTAATGTGAGTCTTCTGGTGCCTGATATTGCTTATGGATGGCAATAGCATATTACTCAGCACAGAGGGTGTCTGTCTGAGACTCTGAGGAGAAGCCTATGTTCCTGGAGGACTTCAATAGCAAAATGTTTCTATCTGATAGCCCATTTAGAATACCTGCTTGAGGTAAGGCCCTTAGAAAGATGATGGTTTAAAATGATCCTTCTTCACTCCAGACACAATGGCTCCACAGATGACCCTTTGGCTTGAGCCCTGGACTTACCCCATTGTGTGTATATACGTGTACATGTGCCTGTGGGTCTGATTTCCCATCAAAGTTCCCACTGAGGTGCTTACACAGTTTATACCACCTAACTAATGGTGGTAGGAGTGGCAGAGATAGTGGTTCCACAGCTGTTTCCCATGGTAATTAGTTGTACACACCTCAATCTTTGTGCAATGACAGGCTGCCCCCTGGAGGTGGATACACCTATTTTCTCTGTTTATGACTGGGAATTTTGGCACCATTATTTCCTATGACCAGCATGCATTTTGGCTTAGATGTCATCTCTTAATTGTTTCTTATCCAAGAGATGACATGGATCAGTTTCATAAAATGTTGGACAATGAATACATTTCTCTGTGAGTGGACTTCTCTTCTCCCTTCACTCATGTATATAATGGAAGGTGGGGATGATGCATTGATTTTCCATAAAGAGTTCAAGAAAGCATGATTGGGATATGTGTTGTTCTACAGTCACCCTATTAGTTTTTAATTATAAGTTCAACAGGAGTGGATAATGAGTTATTTACATTTCTCATGTACTTTGGGTAAGACTTGAATTCGTGTTCACCATCAGTGAGACACTAATAATCTGAGCATTATATGAAGCCAGTATTCATAGATAATATAGTACCATGAGTAATGATGTAACTAACATTAAATAAAAATTATTTTTAGATGTAGAGCCAAGAGGATCAATGCTTTTTCCATATAAATTGGTTCTAAAGATTTATGCAACTCTGAGTAATAACCATGTTTCTATCTTTTTCTTCAAGTGGGAGATAGAAAGTAGCCAAGGAAAATACATCTGGCAATTAAAACCACAAAAGGATTGTTCATGGGTCTAAACAAATAGATGTGGTAGCTAAACACTGTACATGGTCTTTCTATGAAGAATGGGCATCAGAAAAATAAATGAAATCCTCTCCTTTACTCACAATCCCAAATCTTCCAATCACTGTGCATTAAAGAGACTCAAACAAGTTTAATAAGCTATAAAATCTAAGTGCTTATTTAGATGCAGGACACACAATCATTGTTGTCTGTAGTCCCCTATATCCATGAGTGGCCTCAAGGTAGGTGAAGCATAAGATCAAATAGAGCTGATACCAGCTCATAGGGAAATTGTGATTCAGGCTTCACATGCACACCACAATATTTCAAAATCACTTCTCTTAGAAAGTCTTCCATTATTTCCTGGTGAAATATCAGCTACCCTATTATTTTTTTATTTCACTCACCTTTTAGTTAAAAGCTTATGAAATGCCATGAATCCTATTATCTAATTATGTCTGGTATGGTTTTCCTAGTAACACTGTTTCATATCCGGTAATCCTTGACCATTCATAAATTAGTTCATACATATTTACATACTCTTGCCAGAAATTCCTAAAATCAGAGATTATCTTGAAGTCTATTTCTCACCATGAGCATAAACAGACTCTTAATAAATACTTGATTAAACAATATAAGAAGTAATTTATTGCTATGAAGCTATAATACACCTGGGGAGCTTTTGAGATTTTAAGTAGAATAATTGTAATCAAATGGGATGTGAAATTATAGTGGCGGTGTTGGTTGTCAAGTGGGTCATCATATATCCCTGCTGTGAAAGGAGAGTGTGGTAGCAAAGTGTACTAGTTTTGTTATTCTCCCCTACTGACTACGTTATAAAGTCTGAATAGAACATAGCAAAGTCCCTTCCCCCTCCAGAGCAAGGAAAACATCATCACTTATCATGCGGCTGATTTCCATCCTGATGCAATCAATCTACTTAATGTCAAGTACACTGACAAGAGTGTTTGTGACTCAGTCATCTGGAGACATTTGAAGGGTGCGTGTGGTGACTTGGATGCACAAATAAACAGATAAGAAAAAGTCCTTTTGAACTTTTTCTGTAAATGCAGTGGCTTCTCTGGAGCCTTGAAATGATGACAAAAGTGTACTCAATGCATCACGAGTAGCCTGGGTATGGCATGAGGAGATACTCTGCTTTTGCTATCACATCGGAAGGTATAATTGCTTGCTCCTTATCTACCCCCACCTTCAGCTCTCACATGTGCTGGGTCACTGAATTTACCACTGTAATAAGCACTGTTTGTCTTCATTTGTTTCCCTTGCACCTAACTCATGGATACCTGGCTTGTAGCAAATCTTGCTACTTGTTTAGTGGTGTTCTCTTGATATGTGCCTCAATTTCCCAAGGTGCTTTCTATAATCTATTCCACAACTTTGAAGAGCCTTTGATGACCTTGAAATCTGTGAGGTAAGAAGTGCTGTATCTCTTTTGCGTTCATGAGTTACTAGAGTGAGAAAGAGCTACTTACAGCTGCAAGCTGGTGTCCAATGCTAAGCATAAAATTGCATAAGAATGCCTGTGGGTACAGAAAGACACAATTTCCTCTTTTCTCCCTATTCTTATTTTACAGTCTGAACATTGCTTCTCAATCTTTGTGTCTTCCTTATCTTTTCATATTGTATGTGAAGTTCTTTGGATCAGTTCCTTCCACCTTCTGAATTATGAAGAGAAACATTCTTAGATTCACAAACGTCACTCATGGTAAAAGGAAAAATAAAGAAGCAAATGAAAATATTCCAGGATATAGTTCTCTGCCTGTCCTACCACTTGGGTTCTCTCTCCTTCTGTGTTTATTTTTAGTTGTAACTGGGGTACTGAAACCATATGTAGGCAACAGCAACCTCACTCTAAATCCCAGAGGTGTTCACTCATTAAATAAAAGGACACAGCATTGAACAGGGTGTATTATTTCCCTTGTTAACTTTTAGCTTCACATAATTTTGGTATTTGATCAAAAGTTTTAGTAACAGATCAATTGTTGTATGAAATGCCATTACTGGGGACTTCTTTACTTGAAAGACTGTGTACCCACCACGTTTCTTCCAATTACTGATGCTTTTCTTCAAGGATCTTGGCTGAGGAAGCCTCTGGACAGAGCATACTCTGTAATTAGGTACATTTGAGTGGATTTATCTGAAGGCAGTATTATAAATGACACTCTCTTGTCATGGCAAAATCTCTGTTAAGATAGGGGGATCATGAGCTTGTATTAACTTGTCTGATTAATCAGAAGCAATGTGGATATGCTTAGTTTGACCTTTACACAGATGTAGTTCAGACCAACTGTCTTTATTTACACAACTCTGACAGACTTTTCTTTTCTTCCAGCCTGCACTATGGTGAGATTTTAGAGTGTCAAAGCTGTGTAACATTTAATGAATACCAATCATGTGGGAGAAAGAGGTCCATTTGAGCTGTAGTTTTTCTAGAGCTTTATTCCTAACTTCAGGCTGGTCATTTTTGCGATAGATTTGACCATTGTGTGCACAGTATGATTCCATGACTCTCTCATGAGAGTCTTGATTTTGTTTCCCTGCTGCAAGACCCTTCCTGCTAGGTGTCAGATGAAATCTCATTTTAGTTGCTGTTTGTGCAACTGTCTTCAGGTGTAGATGGTATCATGCAAAGATATTTTTAACATCAGAGGTTTAAATGGTTGTAGAGTAGATTTTACATAGTTTAGGAGAACAGTCTTATAGGGTGAGTAATATGAGAAATATGCTGGGTCTCTAAGGTGGGTAAAATGAGGCAGAATTGGAATTATAGGGACATTTCTCCTGGAGTCAGCTCTGGATATTACCAAGTAGAATCTAGAATGCCTATGTGTCTCTATGGGATAGTAATGATAGAGGCTTTTAGTCTTAAAAAGTCAGACAGGTCAGAAGTCTGTTTTCTGTTTGTGCAATTATTGGGCTCACATAACAACATGTGAGAGTCAGTGAGGAGGCCTGGGCAACCTATGGGGCCCTGGCATACAAATGGACTTCATGTGTCCATAACACAAAGAGGGATGATCTCTCAGCCTGGACTCTTAGGGAAGTGCCTGGACCTTGTCCTGATCGAAATGACAGACTCTGGATTTCGCCTATGTGGAAAGAAGTGGGAATAGGGTGGGAGGCTGGGGAGGTGGTGGGGGTGCGGGAAGAGGGAAGGGAGAGGGAACTGGGATTGACATGTGAAGCAAGCTATTTAAAATTAAATATTAATAATAATAAACAATATGAACAATAAGCATAGGACCAGGACAAGGAGGGAGTTTAAAGACAATAGAGTGGATGTAGGAAGATGGTGTGGTGTCTTTTTTTGTTACTCTACTATCAGGAAGAAACAGGAAGTCTCTCTAAACTGCCAGAAACACTAGATCACAGTCATTGTCATCATTACTATCTAATTGGAAAATTGTTCAGGATTTTAGGCAAATGTACAAAGGAATGTTTTATTTGTGAAATCAGGTCCATGATAAGAAAGGCTTTAAGGATACACATTTGGAGTGGGGATTGGGTGGGAGTTGGGGGGGGAGTGGAGGGAGTGGGTGTGGAGGGGAGGGAGAGGGAGCTGGGACTAACATGGGAAGCAAGCTTCTTCCTAATTTAAATACATAATAAAGAAGTGTGATAAAAGATATACATTTGGTTGGCTGCAAATTGGGGTTATTAGCAATGGATATGTTGGTTTCCAAATAAGGATATGCAGTCTCTTCTTGTAGGGTAGGAAAGGGGAATGTGTACCTCTCAAGGAAAACTATTACTTGGGAACATTTGATGACACATCCTGTTGCTCCCTTTTCCTTACTAGTAGATAGGGACTTGGGTGTGCTGTATAGTCACAGGAAGAGAGAATCTGGGACTCAATAAATGTCTTCTAATGTCTACACAAATACAATCTCAGATAAGAACCTGGGTAGAGTGGAGAGTTGTATCAACAGCTTGTAGAAGCACAGTGTGGGGATTCAGTGAGGACTCCAGTGTTATGAGCATTCTTTCCTGCCAGCCTGGTCCCAGTGGCCTGGAGCACAAAAATAAACTCTCGGATGCTATATTAGTTATAAAACTATTGGCTGTTGACTTGGGCTTCTTATTGGCTAGCTCTATCTTAATTACTAACCCATTTCTATTAATCTAAGTATTTCCACGAGGCTGTGGCATTACCCTGTAATGCTCAGCATGGTGTTACTCCTCCAGCAGCCTACATTTTGACTGACTCTGCCTACATTTCCCAGAATCCTCCTCATATTCTTGTCCCACTATCTTGCTGCTCTATCAGACAACAGTGTTTTATTTGTCATCCAATAAGATAAACATATACAGAAGATCATTCCCCATCACTCCAGGCTTCCTGATGTCTGACTTTTAGATGTTGCTACTTAACATTTGTCACCACTTTTCTGTGCTAACCCTTCTAGTCATATTGTAATTTTTTTGTTCTGCTTGTGAGTCTTGGGTTAGCTTTATTTTTCCCCATTAAACACTGATGATATTTTTTCTATAGTTACAGAATAATTAAGTAGTGAAGCTGTCATACAAGTTAGGTCTGCTGATAGCCTTTAGGCATTGTCTTCTAATTGCAGAAGAAAATCTCCTTGGGGAGGACAAGACCTTTCATAGTTTTTCTAAGTTATTTAAATGTTTGCCTAGGAGGTCACAACATTGTATAGAAGACAGTTCTGAAGATGGCATCCTAATTTACATAAGCATCAGTCTGTTCATGTAGAATTCATTCATGGAATATGCCCTGGGCTGGTTGCTTTTGGAAGTAAATATTGAAGTATTGTCAGACAGCAAGTAAAAAAAAAGTGAGAACGAGTCAGATACATGAGCCTTTTGGAATATGGTGTCTAGAAATCTTCTCAAATATATGGGGTGTGGGGTTTTCCTGCTTCTGGTTATTGGTCCTAGTTTCTTACAGGCAAAGTCAAAGGCACTGAGAAACTGAGCTTTGAAACTTAAGAAGCTTAATTTTCCATAGACACTTTATCCCTCCCCTTGAGTCATGTCAAGAAGGTAACTCCCAACAGAGTATGTGATCTGAAGTGTGGGTTTGAGCTATTCTCTGTATGTGGAGCACACATGCACAAAGGAGGAAGAGGAAGTGACCTGAATGTGCCACTTATCCCCTTAGTTTCCACTTCCTTATCATTAAACAGTTATATTTCAAGATTATATGGAAGAATACAATTCTGAATCATACTGGCATAGATCGGAAATGTAAGTAACCTTTCTACATAGAGTTGGCCATAGATTCCAGTGTTTTCTGAATTGCCTGTCCCATAGACTTGAAATCTGGAGTGCAACTTTCATCTCTTGCATTTAATACTCTCCCTGTGTCCCTATATCTGTCAAGGGCTTGAACTGTCTTATATCTTTCACCAAATGAAATAAGTCAGCTGAATCAAGAACAGCCAGATTAAGGCCCATGGCTGCAACCCTAAAGAGCAGAAAAGGAAAGTATTAGCAAGAGGTTGTGCTGTCTCTTTTTTGGAATTTGTAGAAAAACAAGCTGAGTGAGTCGTTAAACCTGAGGCTGTTAGAAGCATGCAAAAATATGCGTTTTTGAAAGTTTCAACTATTTGTTGTGTATATGTCTTATTACAAGCCCTTATCCGGGACTATCTTATGACATTAAAGTGCCCAGGTGATGTTCTAGAAGTTTCTCTGATTGGAATGTTGCCAGATTTCGAGTAAGAGGAGTCAGCTAGCCTTCTGATGTATTTATGCAGGGATCACAATTGACGTGCCTGTGGGGAGCACATTCATCATTGCAGAACAGAGCACTCTCTTCCACACAAGACTTTTGCTTTGGTTTGTTTTAATCCTTTGACCAAATGAGTGGTGAGCTGCTAGTATACTGCCACACAGGGAGGTTGCTTCACTTCCTTGCTAGTCTCATTTATCAGATGGTATCAACTTTTTTCTTCTTCATAGATCCAGGCTCTATTTGTCACACATATTCAGGCAGTAAAAGACACAAATGGCCCTCAGTGCAATAGAGACTGCTCCCCAGCTCCTTGTTCAATCTGTTCCCCAACTATAGAGCTTTTAAGCTAGCCATGTTCAAGGGTTTTCAATGTCTATGTAGAAATAGAAAATAGATTGTATTTATAAAATTAAGGGGCTGCCTGATTTATGTATAGCTTGGATATGCATTTAAAGATATTTAGATAAAGTTATCCTTTATCTGGGTAGATTTAATAAAGCTAAATGTTTTTACCCTCTGTTACTGGCTTTCTTTCTTTTTCTTTCTTTTTTTTTTTTTTTTTTGGTTTTACGAGACAACCTGTGTCTCGTGTTTTTTTGGAGGCTGTCGGTCCAGCCCGGCCTCGAACTCACAGAGATCCGCCTGCCTCTGGGATTAAAGGCATGTGCCACCACCACCCGGCTTATTATTGGCTTTCATCAGACATAAACAAAATTAGTAAGTCTCTGATTCTATGGTTATAAAACTGTATATTTTTCTCAACAAAGTTGTATTTCTCAGCACTGTGTAAGACTTCTGTGGCAAAGATTGTACTTCCAAAATTCCAAGGTAATAGTTTTATAAAGTACCATAAGAATTAATAAGATGGAAGATCAAAGATACATAAATACTTTTCTGTAAGAAAGACAGTAGGGAACTAGGGAGAGGGCTTAGTTGGTAAAAGTGTTTCATGCACAAATGTGAGGATGAGAGCTCAAATATCCAGGGACCATGCAAAAGCTGGACACATAACATCCCAACACTCTTATGCAAAGATGGAAATTAAAGACAAGAGAATCCCAGAAGCCAGCACCTCTGATGTATGTAGTAGAAGAATATTAAAGAAATCCTATCTCACACAAGATGAAAGGAGAACACCAACATGAGGCTGTCTTCTGATCTCCATACATGCAAATAGTTCATGTGTATGTACATATTCATTTATATGAACACACACACACACTCACATACCACATGGCAATAGATATTCAGCAATGCATAATTACTCTGTTGAATTGTATAAATGCTTTTAAACTTGTACTTCATTTTTTTGTTGTCAGGGTCAGTGACAGGTTGTAGGTTGTCTCATGCTGTGGAGTACCCTGGGAGTGGCAGTGAGTTCAGTTTTATGTTTCATGCTTTTGCTTCATTGTAAAGACCAAATCAACAGCAGCATGTTTATAACTCTCTGTGTTTACCCCAATAATCCCTCAAAGCAGAGTTGTTTAATAGAAATAAAGCACAATTAAAATTGTAATTAAAATTTTCTAGAAGCCACATAAAACAGAGAGAAAAATTAAATTTACTAATATATTTTATTTAACTGGGTTTATTCAAAAATTGTATTTTTACATGAAATTTCTTTTGCTTAGGAAGTCTTTCAAATTCAGTATATTGTCTCTATAGCACCTTCATGTAGGTGACTTGCATTTCAAATGATGGATAGCCACATGTAACTATTATCCACCATATTGGATGGACAAAGAACTCCCTATCTCCCCCTGAGATACTTCTACCATATCTTGCATCTTGGAAGGACACTATGCATGCAGAAAGAACATGTAAGTCTGGTCATGGTGGTGCATGCCTATAGTTCAACCAGTTGTGAGGCTGAGAGGTAGAGACAGCCTACAACTTTCCCTTCTATAAACAGACTGAATATTCAAACTCCTTTTTAATACTCCTTGGTGGGCAGAGGGGAGAATGTGCTAAGTAAACTTAAAGAAACATCCAGGTTCTTTTTTTATCAGACTATGATTAAGAAACATGGAAGGAGTTCCTGTTCACCACTGCTAGAGTATTGTGTTCAAATGTGTTCAAACACTGTGATGTCTTATCCAAGATTTTTCAGCTCTGTTGGTTTCCTTGTGTCATTCTGTGTTCACATCACATATAAAGATCATGGCTTATATAATATGTTTACACTATGTGCAAAACACAGATGAAATATTCCAACATAACCATTGTATATGTTGAACATTCTTTCTTTGCATTTGATTTAATCTTCTTCCTTTTCCAGTCTTGAACAGTAGGGATAATGTCCTCAAAATCTGCTACATACACATTAATTCTTACTATTGCTGCTGTTTATCAATAATGATGGCCAGGCTGTCAGATGTGGCAGTGAATAACGTGGGAGAGCCTGCACCTCTGCTTCATTGCAGACCTGCACTCATGTGCATTTCATCTTCTTAATGACATTCACGGAGACAGTTTCAGATCAGTCCCTTCATCATCTGAGAGATTCATCAATCCTCTTGACATTGTTTCAAGTTATACCCATGGCATAAGGAAACATCGCTGACTAGGACTTCACAGCATTCTGAACAAGTAAATAGTTATAGTTAATGTGTTGCTATGCTCTTCTTTCTTGTTAGGTCAAATCAGGTATGGACTATTCCTCTTTAGTTACTTAGGAAACAAGGACATGCAAGGTGCTCTTGCTTTGAGACAAGAGTATTATTATTTTACTGAGATGACCTGTCAACTTCAGCTCTGGAGGAAGAGAGTGGGAATGGGCATTACAGTTTCCCTTTCTAACTCTTGCTCCATGATTTAGATCACCACGAAAGTTTCTTTGGTTATGTTTTCATACAGGCTGGTAGCAGGTGACAGTATTGTTTCCAGAGTGAGATGAGGAGTGTCTAATTTTAATATGCTTTATAATATGTTTTATAAGAAGGAACTTACACAGACCTTTAGCTCATGACATCTGAGGACATGACAGAATCACAAACTGTTTTACACTTATGTAGACCAGGAATTCAGGGTTATGGAAGTCGTGAGCACAGGGCTGAGGTCAGAGCTAACTGGGGCAGACTTGCATGGGACAGCAGTTCTAAACCTCAGGTCTCAGGGAAGGGCGTAAGGTACCCGGTCCTATGGGAGTCCCATAACTGGCAAGGGATGCAGGGAAGTAAGAATTAGAATGGAGTTGGCTAGAGTGAGGGCATCAGGGTATAGAGAGCCAAACTTGAGTGCAGCAGAGGAGACCAGCCAGAGATATGCTGAACATTATGTCTATGCAGTGCTGGGGGTTGAATCCAGGTCCCAAGGCATGAAGTAACAAAGTGTTCCACTAGCTACCACCCTTGGTAGCTCTGCTTTTAATTTTGAAGATTGTAAATTATTCTGATGAAAACAAACTAAAATTCAAACTCTTTTACAATGAATTAAAAATGTTATTGAAATTAATTTTATTGATTTCAGTATTTGAAAGCTAATTACTGCTAAAACACTCTATCCTATGTACGTAGCTAGCAAGACACTTGAACATAATTAATAGTGAGAAATGAGAAACCATTTAGAGTAGTTATATTTAAGAGTGCAAATCTTTAAATTTTATTAGTGACTTAAAATTAGATTAAGATTTACTTTATATTGTACAGCCCTTTATGGTTTAGGATTTTAATTATTGCAAAGAGGGTTTAAAAAATAACAGGTAGATGTTTAAAACACATGTTAAATAAGCCTCTGTTGGTTGCCATGATCTCTGTTGTCTCTGATCTACTAGTCCCTATCTTTATATATTTATTTATTTTACCATGAATGGCCTGTGGCACTTTGGATAATTATCTCATATGAATGTGGCGTCTTTGGTAGAGTTTGGAATGATGCCAATTAGGGTTGGGTTGAGAACTGCCTATTCTTCTCTTTCCAGGTGCTCTTCCTCATGCTTCAGTTTATCCTGGTTCAGAGACTGGCCACACAGAAGCAAAGAAGAGAGAGGGAAGGAAAAAGATGGTAAGCAAAGATAAATTATCACATGTCCTTTTTGATACCTTGAGAAGGTTAAAAACAGAAAAATGCTTTTATCATCTCAAGAAGTGCAAGTTCAGCAAACCTCCACATCCAACCTTAATGCCACCAAGTCTGGAAGGAAGTTTGTCACCATGAGCATGTTTCTTTCTGAAAGAAGCAAGAACAGCTAGAAGAGTTTTAAAAAAAGTATGTGACTAGTCCCTTCCTGACTAACATGATAGATCTATCTGAGATCTGAAAAATGTCATACACCTGACATTTAACAGTCACATCTAAATATACTTGCTAGCCCATAAGTAATCTTTTATTTTTAATTGTAATATTACTTATGAGTTTTCACTCACCAGGAATTTTATGTCAGTCTGAAAGTGATGGCACGAAGCCCAATACATTAGGAGAAAGACATGTGCTAGTGAAATATGATTCTGCGTGTCATCATTCCGCTGATGTACATTAGGGTGGGGACACACGGGTGAAGTTGAGGGATGAATCTTTGTGCTATGCATTCTTGAATGATTTCTGTGAAAACTGGGAAGCTGAGGATGGATTTCTATTCATGGGAAACCGAACAAAAAATCAGAAAAGCTTTGCCTATAGAGGGAACCGTTTGCAAGGAAAACACCAACAACACGCTGAGCCACATCCAAGTTAAAGCACTGAAATAAAGCAAAACCGAGAAAAATAATACCAACAAATTGTCTTTGAGTAATACTGAACTGAAGATTGTCCTTAACTAATGAGCTGCTGACAGACAGCAGGCAGTGCATGAAACATTGATCCCTTGGGGTTCATTGTGGTCATTGTGGGATGTTACAGTCTTCTGATATCTCAGAAGTTATGTATCTCCAATATTATACAGTAGATTTCTTACAGGCCTATATATTCATAATTACTGGGTATTTAACTTTCAATAACAACATTATTAAATGTGAGATGGCAACCCTTTCCTTATGGCATTTAAGTTACTTTTCAGTTTTCCTTTCCCTCTTCATCTTGTAAATGATTCTTACAGGCAAACAAGTGAGGAAATACTCATTCTCATCAGTCATCAGACATGATGCTTTTTCCTGACAAAACCCTTCAAAGTCAATGTCTACTATTCAAATATCTGCTAGTACCTTCTTGAGTAGTGGAATTCTTCTGAAGTAGTGTCCTCTAAGTACAAATAGCGGCGGGCGGGTAATGAGTACCTTTGCTGGGTTGCCTACAAAGGAGTACTTCAGAATATGCTTGCTAAGTACTCAAGCCAAAGGCTATTTTCATAGAGAAAATTTTTTTCGTTGCCTGATACTTTTTCTGTGGTTTCATCACAAAATGTTATCTTTGCACATGAAGGTAAGCTAAATAACAAATTTCACTCACCTATTTACTTTCTAATAGGTAAACCTTTCTTCTGGTTCTGATTCTTTTGCATGTACTCAAGAATTCAAAAAGAGTGACTACACTTACTTTTGAAATAGTGCAAATATTTTAAAAAGTTATGTCTAGGAACAAAATTGATACTTTGGGGTTTTTTTCAAATTGGAGAACTATGTCTAGCTCTGGAACTTTCAGCTGTTGTGATTTTTTTCCTTTGGGTTGTGTTCACTGGTAGGTTGCACATGTCCTAGTGGTTGGTCCCACACCACGTGCATGTGTGAAGCACTATTGTGTGTTGTTTTCTTTGTGTTCTGACAAATAAAACTTGTCTGGAGTTCAGAGGGTGGAGATACCCACTAGGTAGCCATAGTGGTCTGGAGGTCTGTACAGAGAGGAGACATGAAGTGACAACATGGGGTGGAGATGAGGGGGGCGTAGACAGGATCTTGGCCCTTTTAGCTGGAGGATTCAGAGAGGGAAGAAGTGACAGTGGCTGCTCTGCTTCTCTGGTCTTTCAGCTTTCACCCTAATACCTGACTCTGGGCTTTACTGTTTAAGACCAATAGGGATCACACTACAAAGCACTAACTGGACTCAGTGAGTTATATTAAAAGAAAGAAAGAAAAAGGTGTGAAACTGGGATAGAGTTGTGCTGGAGAGTACAGAAGAGAGTGGGAGGGGGTTGAAGGCTGATATGTTCAAGACAAAGGTTCCCAGTAGATAAGTTTTTTTCTCTGCAGTGATAACAATACTGAATATGCACTCTTTCTTGCCTGTCTCCCCTTCCCATCTCTGGTGATGTCTTTCCTACTAATATGTGCAGAGATCATGACTAAATAATTGACTTCTTAAATACTGCTTATAGGATGACCCTAATTAAGATACCTCTCAATTACTTTCTTAATTCTTGCTCTGTAGACATCTAATTGTAGAGTAGGTTCCATCTGTGGGTCATTTTGTCAGGAACATTTATCTCTAGGTTGAATTCATTGAATCCTAAGATGTTAAATATCACCTGTAAATTTCCAGAAATGCTATCCATTTCTTGACTTGGATGACTGATAGGCATCCAAAGATTTCATTTCCCAATACAAACTTGATTTTTCTCCCAAGTGGTTGGATACTGGGTATCTCATGATATTTGGATTTTTAGACTGAATTTGTGAGTCCTACTTTTTCCACCGAGAGGCACACAAAGTCACCTCTAAACTTTTTAGTTTGCAAGAACTTACAAAAGTTAAAATGTCCATGTATCTCTTTCTTGAGAATTCCCTAGGTCCAGGTTTCATAAATCTGGTATTTATATAAATCTGGGAAATATTATTCATATATCCTCAGATACCAAAATTCAGAAACTGGTTACATTTTCCTCTATACCTACCCTTTTCTGTAAACCACATTATTACTTTCAAAATTTGACAAGTAGAATTAAATGTATTAAAACATATATCTGTCTTGGTCTAATATATGGACAAGGTATGTTATATTTATTATACATGTTTCTCTCTCTTTCTCTGTCTATGTCTTTCTATCTGTCTCTCAGTACATATTGCTTACACATCCCTCTTTGTATACACAAGTAAGTTTATTTTTTTCTTAATTTTAATAAAATTTAGTGATAATCACTAGAACAAACATTTTGTCATATTTTTCATGGAACAGTCTTGGTTTTTAAATGCAATTTTAAAATCAGTTCTAAACTCAAGAAAAGGCTCTGTGAGCAGATCAAAACAGCAATATAAATCTGTATGAAGACAACGAGTGTAGTAGTGTTTATTCCGTGCATTTATTTTTCCTTTGTGACATTTATCTTGTTGACCCACTGGCCTGTTCATCTGGTCTAGAAGAATTTGCAAGTTTGAGTAAATGTGAAAATTGAAATGAAACATATGATTTTTAAAACAATCTGAATGGAGTCTTTTATTTCCCTGCAAACATTCTTAGCTTAGCAACAATTGTTCTTTTTACCTAAAATAACAAGAAAGAACAAAGCAAATCCAAGCAAAATAGAGCAAATCAGAAGTGGAGACTATCTTCCTTTCAGAGAGCTCAGAGCTGAGCAGTAGAATTCTTCTATTGAGAATGGAAGAGGCATGAGTCTGAGGAGGACACTCTTTTGTTGCAAATAATTACACTATAAGGCCAGTCACTCTGTGAGCACATGTAAAAGAATGATGATAACCTGGAGCTACTATATATGAATGATACTTGCAGTCAAGTAATTTTCAAGTCTGTCTTTCTTGTCCTCTTTCCCTCCCTTTTTCCCTCACCTCCCTCTCTCCTTACTTCTCCTCTCTCTTCTTCTCTCCCTCCCTCCCTCCCTCTCTTCCTTCTTCCTTCCCTCTCATCTCTCTCCTTTTCATCTGTCCAATCTCTTAGTACATACTAAGAGAGTATGTTGTAAAATAAAGAGACAAAATGTAGCTAGACATTTTTCATGTTATATGAAAATCTAAAAGCTTCAGATACTTCCTTGTAATAAAATTTGTGTGTGTGTGCATGCGTATGTGTGTGTGTGTGTGTGTGTGTGTGTGTGTGTGTGTGTGTGTGTGTGTGTGCATGTAGTTGCCTGCAAAGGCTAAAAGAAGGTGTCATGTCACCTGTACCAGGAGATAGGGTTAGCTGTGAATTGCTAAATGTGGATGTTATGAACCAAACTCAAGGCCTCTGGAAGATCAGCATGTGCTCTTACTTGCTGTGCCATCTTTACAGTTTCCTGTATTCTTTTTCCTTTTTTTTGTTTATTGTATTAAGTGTCTAAGTATCTCTGTGTATATCTTCATATATATGTGATAAGTTACAACTTATTGTGTACAATCCCTACTGAACCTGGCTTCCTGATGCCATAAAACTTAAAAGAGAAGAGGGTGTTTGGCTCTTTTATTATGCCTTTTTTTGCTGTTGTTTTAAAAGATAGCTTCTGAAAGTTATTGACCAATTAGGACTGTAGAGCAAAACACTGAGAGCTGCATAGGGCTGGTGAGATGGCTCAGCAGATAAATGAACTTTTTTCCAAATCTGATGACTTGAGTTTAATTCCTGGGACCCATGTGGTGGGAGGACAGAAATGCTATGACATTTTGTGCATGTTCCAAATAAATAAATGAACTTATTTTAAAAGTCTTTAAAAGAAAACATTAATTATAATTTGGTCACCATTGCCTAAGAAACCTCTCTGTGTCATGTCACAGAAATGAGTCAATTAGCATCATGTAAACAAAATCTCAGAGTACAAGACATGGTGTGTTGACTTGAATTGGCACACAAAAACATATATATATATATATATATATACATATGAACTATCACATATACTAGTATTACATTTAAACATAAAATGTTATATATGTAACTATTGTGTATATATATATGTATATATATATATATATATATATATATATATATATAATGCAAACTGTGTTTTATTGAAGTGAGTGTGGATAACCAAGAAAGAACTGGTTTGGACAATATGATAATAGATAATATGGTCACACCCTGGATTCTGGCATTTGATATTGGTGTTAGCACCCAGGTACCACAGTTGGACCTCCTTGCAGTCAATCTTTGATTTTCATTCACCAACTCTATAATCTCTATCAAGTGCACAATGATTGGATTGAAGCATTGAGAAGCTACATGGATTAAGTAGGTGCATTTATTTATATATTTGTTTGTTTATTTATTTAAGTATTCACTGTAGTGATTAATTATTCCTTTTGCATTACATTCTGTGATATTGAGAATAGAAATGACTTATTTTTATTTTCCTACATTGACAACATGTTCCAATCTTTCATCTCTGGATTGTAACAAGATTCTTCCCACCAGCCTTGTCCCAGAGCTGCGTCAACCTCAACACATAGAGACTCTATTAGTTACAATGCTGTTGGCCAATATCCAGGGCTTCTCATTGGCTAGTTCTGTCTTAATCCATGACTACTAATATATATTTCTATAAGGACTTATCTTTATGAGGACACCATCCTCATGCATCTTCTTTTCCTGGGATCACATGGCAACCCCACTCCTTGACTACATTTCCCAGATCCTCCTTGACTCCTAGTCCCACCTCTCTTGCTTCCTTATTGGCCAGAAATGCCTTATTTTTCAACCAGTCAGACAAACATATACACAGAAGGCCTTCCCCCATCACTGGATGAGAGTGTGTAAAATCTGTGCTTTGGAGATATGGGTAGGAAGAAAAATCATGTCTAATGCAAGATTTTGCAAGATAATGTCTAGATTTAGTAGTTTTGTTTCTTGTTTTTTAGGTGAAATGTTGTTATATAGCTCATGCTAGTGTCACATTCACTATGTGGTCCAGGCTGAAATTATGACCTTCCTGGCCCAGCTTTCTGAGTGCTGGATCATGCACATATATTTTATGGACACTTTGTCTTTATAAATTGTTCTGACTGCAAAATTAATATCTATTAGTAAAAATCCAAACAATATTGAGATAGACCAAGGCAGATTTTATGCAAATTTGAATCCACTTGCACTTACACATGGAAATATTACAATGATCTAAGGTTAGTTTAACAACACACACCACTTTACTGAGGCATGAATTTTGTACTGTGAGTCAGCCTTTCCATAAGCATGACCATTCCACATAAAACCTTCCTATCATCTCAGAGGGATGCCTCATCCCCACTAATAGTCAATTTCTATTCCTGATCCAGTTCTAAAAACAGTGGATGTGCCTCTCTGTACTGTTTCTGGATACTTCATGAAGTAGAATACTGTAATTTTTTACTGTGTTACACTACCACCTTAAAAACACAATGGATTAGTAATTTGCCTTTATAACTTAATATGGCACTTTCATCATTCCATGTTAGTGTACAGACTTACCTCACTTCTTTTAGTGACTGTGGAGTACTCCATTGTATGACTATACCTTAATTTTCAAGATTATCCTAAATACATCAAAATATTTTGATTATTTGAATTTTTCTTCTTTTTAAAAGTGTTTTTAATTCAAGGTCTCTGGCTTCTGCTACATTCCCTGTACTGGACCCTCACTGGGACTTTCTTGGATGTTGTTTGCTTGTGTTCTGGAGAGCCTGCAGTTTTGGATCTGCTTTTCCAGTCCCTTCACATGCCCCAGCAGTTCGTAAATGAGATAGAAGTTGGGATGGGCTAACTCATAGCCCTGGTTCAGGGCCTGGGTAGTAACTGGGTTAGTCAACCTGCCAGCTTACCAGTTTTCTCTCATCATCACCATTAGGAGAAGTTCTCTAGCATTTCCCCAGCTAACTTATCCACTTCAGCCTCAAACCAGTCCAATGACTCACTGCAATGAACACTTACTTACAAGTAATGATGTATGGACTAAAGGGTGTACCCCGTGACTCTCTGTGGCACACTACAGCTTCCATGCCGAGATTTTTTTGTTTTTAGTTTTGATTTTTCTTTTTCCTTTAACATTTATTCTAATTTAAGAGGGAGGTTGTGAAGGCAGAGGATGAACATGAAGGGTCTTGGGTGATGAATGGGGTCAGGATGCATGATGTAGATGTAAAATTCACAAAGAATCAATAAAAGTAAGTAAATAAATGAATTTTTAAAAATTAAATAGAATTATATCACTGTGTTTTCAACCCCTCTAAGCTATCCTTCCTCAAACCCTCCCCTGTTCTCCACACTCTTAAATTGACATCCTCTTTTCCTCTGATTATTATTGTTATATACATGTGAATGCATACCTACAAATATATATATATATATTATATGTTCAACTTGCTGAGTCTATTTTTGATATATATATATATATATATATATATGTGTGTGTGTGTGTGTGTGTGTGTAATTAAATTTTGATGTACTTTGGTAAGTTTTTAAAAAATCTATTCAATCATTTTTACTGATACCAGTAATGTATCAGTACCTGTTTTCCAATATTTCACATACACTGTTATTTTTAAGTTGATATTGGTATGATGTTATAGCTTGATATTGTAACTCATGTTCATTTGATCTTTAGTGAAGCTAGGCAACTTTTCAGATTTGAATTGACCAAATGCTTTCGTGACTCAGGGGGTTGCCTAGTTTTCCATGTATGTCTATAATTCATATAGCATTAATGTAGTGGCTTTTGATATTTTCTTCTTTCTTTTTTTACTTTTTTACTCCAACAGGAATAATATTTGTTTTCTCCCATTGTGACTTGCTTAAAAGTTTCACATTTTTCTTATTATTTATCTATGTATTTTATGTTAAAATAATGACAGTTATTCCTTTCTATCAACTTGGCCTTGAACTTACTCTATGACTAAGGCTGGCTTTAAATACCTGCTCTTCCTGCATCAGACTCTTAGGTGCTGAAATTAGAGTTGTGTGCTACGATGGCTAAATCTCAACTCTGTTTTTAAAAAGCATGCAAAAGGTTAAAGAATTTTCTAAAAGACCTCAAGATAAATCCAGCCACATTGAACCTCTTAGAAGATAAAGTGGGAGGTACCCTTGAACCAATTGGCACAGGAGTCTGCTTCCTGAACATAACCCCCTGTAGCAAAGACACTGAGATTGACAATTAATAAATGGGACCTCCTGAAACTGAGAAGCTTCTGTAAGGCAAAGGACAGAGTCAATAAGACAAAACAGAAGCCCACAGAATGGGAAAAGATCTTCAACAACCCCACATCTGTCAGAGGGCTGATTTCCAAAATATAAAATGAACACAAGAAGGTAGCCACTAAAACACCAAAGGATCCAATTAAAAAGTGGGGTGCAGAACTAAATAGAGAATTTTCAATAGAGGAATCTAAAATGGCTGAAAGGCACTTAAGAAAGTGCTCAGCATTCGTAGCCATCAGGGAAATGCAACTCTGAGATACCATCTTATACTGGCCAGAAAGGCTAAATCAAAAACACCAATGATAGTCTATGCTGGAGAGTTTTGGAGAAAGAGGAAGACTCCTCTGTACTGTGTATTTTTTCCTCCAGCCTGGTCCCTGAGCCACATTAGTCCCAAATGAAAACACAGGACACTATATTAATTATAAAGCTGTTGGTCATTTGCTATGGTTTCTTAATGGCTAGCTCTAAATTAACTATTAACCCATAATTACTAATATATGTTTTATAAGGTCTTATCTTACCAAGGACACAGCCTCATGCATCCTCTCTTCCCAGGATCACATAGCAACTCTCTACTCTTGACTACATTTCCCAGACTCCTCCTTGACTCCTAGTCCCAACTATCTTGCTTCCGTGTTGGCCAACGGTGCTTTATTTATCAACCAATAAGACAAAATATACACAGAAAGACTTCCCCCAATACTCCTCCATTGCTAGTGTGAGTGCAAACTTGTACAACCTCTTTGGAAATCTGTGTAGCAGTTTCTCAGGAAAATGGGAATCAGTCTACCACAAGATCCAGCAATTCCACTCTTGGGCATATACTCAAAGAATGCACATATAACAAGGACATATGTTCAACTATGGTCACAGCAGCATTGTTTGTAATAGCCAGAACCTGGAAGCAACCTAGATATCCCTCAACTAAAAAATGGATGGAGAAAATGTTGTACATTTACACAATTACTCAGTGGGGAAAAAATGAAATCTTGAAATTTGCAGGCAAATGGATGGAACTGGAAGAAAATATCCTGAGTGAGGTACCCCAATCACAAAAAGACAAGCAGGGTATGTACTCACTCATATATGAATATTAAACATAGAGCAAAGGAATACCAACCTATAATCCACACCACCAGAGAATCTAGGAAACAAGGTGGACCCCGAGAGAAGAATGCATGAGCCCCCCAAAGAAGGAGAGGGGGACAAGAGTCCCTGAGCAAATTGGGGGCACTGGGTGGGGAGAGAAGGGAGGTGGGAAAGGGAGAAAGGGCAGGGGGAGGAGTAAAGGAAGGATCAGGAGAACTGAGTCAGGGGAGAAATAAAAGAGGGTGAGAAAGGAGATGCCTTGATAGAGGAAGCAAGTATAGGTTTAAAGAGAGGTCTGGCACTGGGGTAATGTTCAGGGATCCACAGGGATGACTCCAACTAAGAATCTAGACAGAGGCTGCCTTTGATGCTCTTCCCCTATAATGAGATTGATGACTACCTTGGTTGCCATTCCTAGAGCATTCATCCAGTAGCTGACTGAAACAGAAGCAGGCATCTACAGTTAAATACTAAGCCATACTCCTAGAATCCAGTTGTGGAGAGGGAGCAGGGATGAACAAAGGCGTCAAGAAGATGCTGGAAGGACTAGCAGAAACAGTTGACCTGAACTCGTGAGAGCATGGAGATCCAGCATTGGACCCAACCAAGCTCTCTGAATGTGGGTGCCAGCTAGGAGGCCTGGGCATTTTATGGAACCTCTAAGAGTGAAGCCAGTGTTTATTCCTAGTGCACAAATGGAATTTGGGAGACCATTCCCTATGGAGGGATACTATTGCAGCCCAGATACAAGAAAGACGACTTAGGCCTTCCCCTAAATCATGTGACAGACTTTGATGGTTCCCAGTGGAGGGGATGGGTTGTGGGGGTTGGTGGGGTCATGGGGGGATGGGAGGGCGAGGGAATGGGAGGTTTGATATATACAATGAGATTGTTTCTGAAATAAAATAAAAAAGAATAAAATATTTAAAAAGCTGAAGAAAGACAAAAGATTTTTTTGGTCTTTGAATGGGATTTTTTATTAATATTATTTTAATTTTAAATCACTTGTTTTACACGTCAATCCCCATTCCCTCTCCCTCCCCTCCTCCCACATCCCTCCATCCCCCCATCCTTCCCCCCTAAGACAAAAATTTTTTAAAAAGGTGAAAGAAAAAACCCCAAAAGGTTAAAGAATTTAAAATTTAAAAGTAATATTCTCACACCAATGAAATTGTATATTAAATATGTATTTTGTGGTTGTAACTCACTTATGGTCAAGAAGGTGTGCAATTAAAATGTGCTGTGACAAAGAGGACAGCAGTCAGCTCTAGGACCCTTATCAATTATACTGAGGCTTGTAGATGCCTGTTTTCTGAAAATTTCCACGTTGCACATCAACAAAGTTGTAAATCAACACAACACTCTTCTGACTGTGTGTTGTATTCCAGTATGGTAGTAGAAAGTAGGAAGTAAATTTGGGTGTCTTACTTCTCATAGGAAGTCTCATACAGAATAATAATTTATTATTTCACATATGTAATTGAAAATTGCAAAATAGTGTTATTAAGAATACTCGGGGTCTGTCCTAGTCCTCATTTTGAACTGAGGCTAGGCATGTTGAAAAGAAAGGAGGTGTTCTAGTTTGTTTTCCTGTCCATGTGATAAAGAACAACTGCTGTCTTCCTCCCAATTCCATGTAATTAAAAAATCCTTGTTATTGATATTAGCCTGAGTCCAATATTTGTTTCCTCTTGGTAAATGGCAATGAAACCACCCACTGGGATATGATCAACCTACCGTTGACCATACCACTGGTCAAAGTGCCTAGAAGTAATAACTCTTGAGTGCTAAGCTGTGTATGGGTCATCTATTTCAATTGCCTACAATCCAAGACTCAGGGACCTACGTGACAGACAGAGAAAAAAGTAATGAAATGTTGATTTGTGGACATGACACGGCTATTACATACAACTTTCATCGGCTTGGGTTATCTGTAAAAGATCAAACCAAAGAAACTTTCAGAATGGAAGAGAACTGGATCCCAGGCCTTAGACTGCCACAGGAATTATGGATAGTTGATGGATGCTACAGGAAGGAGAGTTACTATTCACTTTTAAGAGTTTTATTTGGCCTTTTCTGAATTTGAGATGACTTAAAATTCAATATGCAGGTTTAATAGGCAATTGAATGTATAGATCTGCAAAACTATAGGTACAGAGGAAGTTTGAAATATAAATTTATGAGCCATCAGAATATGGGTAGGGTTTTAGCCAATAGCAGGTGGTGGAATTATCTTTAAGGAAAGACTGTGTAGCTTGTAGGAGTAAAATATAAATTTTTAGGCTAAAAAGAAGGTAGAATCTAGCAAATTTTAGGGTTATATAAACTCAGAAGGATAATCCCCATAATAGAATTATAGCACTTTTTTTGACTGAGACAACCCAACATGTGTTAAGCATAAAGAATACATAAAAAGACAGAAAAGCAGTCACAATGGAATTTTATAAATATCAAAGAAACTGAGCTCTTACCTATGAGCTGATCATGGGGATAGTGTCTCCACAGCCATGTGATTATACATTTTATCAATAGCCCTGGATACTTGCAGATGAAAACTAGCATGTCCAATGCCTTGCTAGTATTAAAACACTTTTCAGACTCAATGAGCTCTTGGGGATATTCTCTGGGAAAAGGAGAGAACAAAGAAAGAAAATATACAATGCAGAAAACATAGGAATCTGAGACTAGAGAGATGTCACACAAGCTTGATTACTCGAGTTCCATCCCAGCACCCACAGAAAAGTGAAGGAAGAGAACTGCCTCCACACAGTTGAGCTCTGATACCTGCATGGTTAGTGTGGCATGTGTGTATGCCACTCCTCCCTACATTATACAGATAATAAAGATGATGGAAGGAAGCAGAGGAGTCAAACCAGCTGGTGGTAAAGGGATGTTGTTTACCAGGTCTAGTGAACAATTTGCTTATATTATGAAATAAGAATGAAGATACTTCTTCTGGAGGATGAGAAGGGAAAGAAAATACAAATGTAGACTTTAAGAGCATGAATTTACAAGTGCCCACTAAACTGTAAAAAGAAAAAAAAATCCAAAGTAAGTGGTTCCGTGAATATTATATTTAAGGGGAGAACATGATAACCAAAATGGAAATGGAGTCACAGTGTTTTACCTACATCCTTAATGTAGCAATTACCTTACCTTATCGTTTGAATTATCACTCACCTTTATCATTCAGAATCAGTCTAGAGACAAACAGTAAGAGACTGGATTAGACTACAGAATAGATTGTAATGGAAAAACCTGCTCCCATTAAAATGAATGTACTGTTGAGAGAAATAAGCTATGGAGGGAGAACTCCTGACTAGAGGGAGGCAGCTTCCTGCCCTGTGGTTTAATAAAGCAAGGAGTCAAGATCATTATGTATGGACCTGAAACATGGTCCAAAATATTATTTTTGTTTGGAGGTTTGAAAAAAAGGTAACAAAACTATAAATAGATTAAAGGGGGTGTGGAGTCATTTGAGTGAGAGAAATTTTCATCTAACATTGTGGGAGCCTAACAGAAAAGAAATAGTGGTATAAATGTGCTAATTAACTATTTGGAGTTGAGCCCTAGAAAAACAAAACGCAAGCAGTTAGAGCTTGCCTCTGGGAACTGAGAGGCAAGGGGACAGAGGAAAAGATCTAGAACTGCTGATTTTCTCCATGAGCCCTTATGTTGTTTATGCTTCCTAAACTATGCCTATTTGTTACCTTGAATAACAACAATGAAATAAAAACTAAATTAGAAGCATGAGATCATTATAAAATGAGAGTATTTATTACAAAGATATCAAAAATATAACAAAACATGCCCAAGAAACTTGGAATCTGTTTAAAGAAAGAAAATCCATAAAACACTTGGAAGATTCAACTTAACCTGAGTATTTGGAGATAAAGTTCTGTAAGACAAATTTGCAAAAGACATTCATTTTTAAGAAAATAATGATATTGAAAATAAAATGATGATCAAAATCATACAAGGCTGCAGACCAGAATAGAAGCACAAGGCATAGACAGCCTCACCCTTCTTTCACTTGGAAGTCTATAAAGCCTTTTGTGATAACTTGAGAACCAATATTGAAAACTAATTAAAACATGAAAGCACCTAAGAATTAGTGGTACTGTCAGAAGATCATCGATAAAAAGGAGATAATATAGTAGGGGAAGTGTTTTGTAGGTTTTATTGAAGATGGGATTAAAGGGATTCACACACTTTAATTGTCTGTTGAAGCAATTAGATAAAAGGAAAGAATCAAATAGCAGGAGGGAAGATTCATATCAAAGATGGCAAGAAATTGTCAGGAGGGCAACCAATCTTTCCTTCTGTGACTATATGGAGATCATCTTCAACACTTCCTCTACATGCCAGGACAGCAGCTGGGATCCTAGTGACATGAAAACTTGTGGCATGTTATAGGTAAATTCAAATGGGATTATGTTGTTAAAAATCACTTAGCTCCTTTTGAATTTGTTCGAAAATTAGACAAAATTTTATATAGGTTTAAGGCAAAGAAGATTTTAGTGTATTCTTTTGTACACATGAAAAAATATGACTCCTAAAGGAGGCCAGAAGAGCTCATTGAACTGGATGTCCAGGTCCTACAGCTAGAAACATTGTCCAGTAACCACAGTTCACCCAAATTTTCAACTGTGATTAGCAGTTTAGTTCAAGTGAAACTTGAGACACAGAGAAAGGCATTAACAACTCATTACACAGAATAAACAAATTGAGGTTAAATGTTAAGTGGCAAGCTCAAGTTCAGAAATCAAAATAATAGGAAATTTGAACCTAGATGTTAAGTGGCTAGTGTTCCTCCAGTCAAGGGCCCTCATATTAAATAATAACTTTATATCACAACACATTAAATTCATTCATCACTCTGAGACTGAGGCTCAGATTTAAGGAACCATTTGTCAGTATTGTGCAAGTCTTCATTTAGGTTTGGTTAGTTTTAAGTACATCTTGGTTCTTTAACAGGTACACATTCTTTTTGTTACTAGATACTATAGAATTAGAAGTTATGGCAGAGACAAAGGACCTCTGCCAGTGAATCTACATCCCAATTCCCCTGGAATAGTTCTGCCATGTGCCTGTTCCCATAGAACATTTAGTAGTAGCATGATGTTACGTTCTTAATAGTGTTCTACACTGGAAAACACTTGCCTACAGGTCCCTTGCATATCTGTAATGTTATGATTGAAATAATAAATATCCTCCACTCTCTTTTTTACTCTCTCTTTCTTTCCCCCTCACCCACTGGTTTTTAGACAGGGTCTTGCTGTGTAGCCCAGGCTGTTCTTGAACATATCCTACTGCCTCAGCCTCCATGGGACTATTATTACAAGCATGTACAATGATGCCTGGTCCCTGGACTGTTTTTCCTGAGATGCTTATGTGACAAACAGCCTTGAAAAACAGAGATGATGTTTGACTCTAGAGCAAAATGTAGGCATATTCTTGTCATTATGGAAAAATTGGATTCGATAAATTTAAAGTCTCTCTCTTGTAGTACAGCCATTACTGACAGAATCTACATGCAGGCATCCATCTACAGTTGCCAGTGGGTAATGGTGAAAGGGAAGTTAAGCTGACACACAAACTGCTTGCATTACAGTGAGTAATACATTTTCACACTGAGCCAGAAGTCCTGGGTCTTTGCCAGTATTCAGGAATCTGTTAAATAAATTTCTTTTCCAGCAGGCTAGGTACAACGAGAACTTTAAGAGTTGTGAACACCTTCAGAGACAGCATAGACATTCTTTATATGTTTAAAAAGAAAAGCACCTGATTTTGCATTGAAACCTCTAGTGGAGACTACGTTTCCCACATGCCTTTGCATGAGCATTCTGGTTGAGACTACATTTCCCATATGCCTTTTCATGCACATCTGATCACTTTCTGGCCAAGGAACCAGGTACTGCTTTAATATCATGATCATAAAGACAGTGAATACACATAGCCCTTGATCTTACTTTTTATCTGAGGGAGAGATGACATAATGGTGGCATTCTCAACCACACATTTTTTGCCATAGGATAGAAGTCAAATAAGAATGACAGAGCCACTCTGTTAGCTAGGTGTCCCTATACTATGGGAACAGGTGTGGGGGTGGAGGTAGAAGCTTCTCTGTGAATATCTGATTTTGGCTGCTCTAAAGGAATCTTGACTGTATACAAAGAGATGAAGACATGATCTTGGGTGCCTCTGCTACACTTATTTTTAATAGGTAAAAAAAAAATGGAGACTCGGGATCAATAAAGGATTTGCACATAACTACAGAGTGAGCAAAACTAGAGTTAAAATTCCTAATTAGATGACCACTCCAACTCCCATTTTTCATATAGCTCATGTTCAGTGTACCCAATAATATTGAATAAATAAGCACAGAGATCCAGAGAAGTAGGAGTGTGGGGAAATCTTCACAGTGAAGGAAACTGCAAATGTAACAACTGGTATCAATTATCCCGCCCCAGATGAAGAGATGAATATAGAGACATAATTTGAGCTTCATGAACTGACAATCAAGGTAAGACTGAGAAATTGCTAGGGTAAAAAGTACTCAGTGGAGGATGAATGATTTACACAACAGTGACGTGGTTGGCAGCTTCTTTCAATTTTCGTTGTTATGTCCCAGAAGCCCAATTCACTGCCTTTTTGGAATGGCTTCATTAAGCAAGTGAAATTTGAAGAGGGATCTGAGAGAGTTGAAATAGCTTTCATGGCTAATGGGCGAGGGGAAACTGGCTAAGAACTGACTTCATAAATCATGTAGTATCTTGTTTAAGACATTTCCTAAAATGCCTGTGGGTGTGGTAAAGATATAATGATTTTTAAGGCAGTGTTTGTGATCTAAAGAAAGTATCATTTTGTGGAATTGCAAGACCAACATTAAAAACATTGATGCAATTTTATACCTTAGAAACAGGTAGACGATTTCACAACTTGACAGGTGCTGGTGTGGTTTGAAGATTAGGGCCTCAGGAACCCTAAGCCTTGTAGATAATGGTCGAATGATTCCTCTTTTAGTTGAGAAGTATCAATGATGAAGTTTTCACTATTATTGTTGTTTTAATGTCATGAAGAGACTATTCAACATTTCCTTGTAGTCTTGTGGTTTTATAGATTAATATGGGAGTATTCTTGGGACTTGAAACTACCTAAAGAGAACGTGGAAGCAGTGAGACAGTGGAGGCTTTGGGATAGATATTGAAAATAAATCCTTAGGTGTCAGATATAAAACTGAAATGGGAAAGGTTGTGTTGGGCAGGGATTCATCAGGTGTCTTCTCCTGGAGCAAAGGAGGAGGCAGACAAGGCTCTTAAAAGAGCTGTGAGTCAATGTGGCTCAAAAATATCCGTGGGTGACATTCAGAAACTTTTCTCTATCTCGGCTACTGAGACTTCATTTACTTTTTTTTTTGCAAAAAAAAAAGATTTAATTGTTACAAAATGCTCCTGCATGAAACTTACCTTTAGATAATTTTCATCGTGTTCTGCAAGCAATTTCCAGTACTTTGTATCCTGTGAAATGACTTTGTGCCCATTAAACAGCAATTCTACTTATCCTGGTCTCCACAGCCTAGACAACTCTCTCGAAACTTTCTAATTTTATCAACCTGATTATTCTAGATATGCATTATAATTAGAAAGTCACAGTATATGTCTTTTAGAAATATTTTTGAGGTTATAATATAATTACAATCTTTCTCTTGTCCCCTTCTTCCTTCCATATACCCTTTCACTATCTCCTTCAAATGCATGACCTCTCTTTTCACTCAGTTTTATTGCATGTATACATGTATATGTATTTACACATATATTTGTATATATAAATATCTGTTCAGTTCATATAGTGCTACATGTATATACATTTCAGGATACTGGACAAATGATTGGTGTGCCCCTCACTGGTGAAAGCCACCTCTCCCATTCTCAACTTTTTTCAGTTGCCTATGGATCTTTGTCTGGAGCTGAAGCATTGTGGGCTTTTCCTTGTGCAGTTTGGCAGGCTCATTGATGCTATCTTTGTTCAGCTAATGTTTTGGCATTCATGTTCATGAGTAACTTGGGGTATAGCTTCTGATGTTGGTAGGAGACACAATCTCACATCAAACTCCGTGTTCCTCTGGGTCTTTCTGCTTCCCACCCCTCACCCCTTCCACAATGTCCTCTGAGCCTTAGTGGCCGGAATTTTTTGTACATATATCCAATGGATCTGGGATCCACATCTCTGCATGTTGATTGTAGTGGCCTCTGTCTATTGCAAAGAGCGTTTTCCTCAGTGAAGGGTGAAGATTACATATATCCTTGTCAGTTAATTATGATATAGAATATGTCAGAATCTCCTTTTTGAATTTTATTACTATTCAACTGTATCTGCCCATGTTGGTTACTTTTCTCATTGCTATAACCAAATACCTGAAAAAGAGCAAGACAGGGAAGGAAGAGCTAATTTTTAATTAGTTACAGTTCAATATGATGTTGGCCATCATGGTCGGGGAAGGTAGTGGAGAAAGTGTTGGGTTACATTGTGGTAGATGATCAGGAAGGGGGGCCATGCAAGAGAGCCTCAAGGCCCATGCCCAGAGGCCCCACTTCTTCAAGAGAAATTCCTAAAGTTCCCACACCCCCATACAAGTAATCAAATATATGAGTCCATGTTCCTGCTATGGTTGTGGTTTGTATTGATGTTCCTGGCTCATGTTGCCACCAAGGCCCACTTGGATGCTAGACGTCTGGGCCACAGCCTGTGACTAAGTTGGTGTCCGAGGGCTGAGCTGCTGTCAGTGCCAGGCAGATTTGGGTGACCAGATCTGTCAACTCGGGTCATGGTATTCTATGGACCAGTATTGCAGCTGAGGGCTATGGGTGCCAACTCCTTGTTCCTCTCTCCTTTGTAAAGCTTCACCTGCCTTCAAATTCAAACAAGCATGGATTCTAGTGCTGAGACTGTGTTTTGTTTTCAGAGGTTCTTAATGGTGCAAGCAACGTTATAGCTATGTTTCACAAACTGCTAGAATGTATCCCCAAGAGAACTTTTATTAGAAGTTTAGTCCTCAGTGTGTCACGTTGACAAGTGCTGGAATGTTGAAGGAGTTGGGATTAAGACATCGTGACAGATTAAAGTAGTATTTGGTGAGATTTCACTCCGTTTCCAAGGAGTAAGTGGCAACTGAAAGGCAACACTTTTAAGCAGCCCTGTTGATGAGACTTCATGGGTGTAGCCTCTCTACATTTCTAGGAGACACAAGATAAGAGAAAACCTCTGGTTCTTCTGTCTCTCACAATCTTTATGCCAACTCTTCCTCAATGATCCCTGGGTCTTAGGGATGGCAATTGTGTTGTCAGTGTATACAAATTAACATAAAAATTAGCAAATACTAACATATTAATATTAGTAAGATGGCAAGACCATTCCTTACCTGGTCACTGTCTTCCTTTCTTGCCACATAATCTGTTCTGAACTTGCTCCTGTCATTATACAGACATCCACTGCCAAGTGTCAACTGAGCCAACTGCAATAGAATGCCATGTTCTTGAAACTCTAAAAGTGAGAGCTAAGAAACCCTGTTTTCTTCATTTATTACTCATCCTTAGGTGTTTGTTATAGCAAAATAAAACAGATTAATACAATTGTTTACATTCTCAAAAGACTTTTCACATGACTCCAGCCTTTTGGTTCAAATGGATGAATGCTGTTGTAATATATGTGTGTGTGTTCAAAATATCAAATATCAAGGCTCTTCTGAAAAGGCTCATATCATTGAGTATATACTTTATTTTCTCTTTCCATTTAAAAATTTAACATATGTGTAATACACTATGTAATTTCCCCTTGTCTCTCATTCCTCTAACCCTTCTTGTGTTTGTTCACCCTCTTCCTTTCAAATTCACTGACTTTCCTTTAATTATATAAAATTGTTTTATGTATTTATACTTATGCATGCATAAAATCCACTGACCCCATTTAGTATTGCTCACAGACACACACACACACGCACACACAAATTCACGTGTGTGTGTTATATATATATATATATATATATATATATATATGTTGTTTTATGAAGTTAACTACTTGGTATTGTATAATCAATTATAGGACTCACCCATGAGGAAAACCTGTTCTCCCTTTCTCAGCAGTTATTAATTACCTGTAGCTGTTCATCTAGGAATGGTCCCTACTGAGATTTGCCCCACCCACATTAGTATGTCAATTGATGTGTTATCATTTTCCAGTTATCGTTTAAGTGACCATATTGTTATGAGTTCAGAGGATCAGCCTAGCTGTCATGTCCAGAAACCATACTCTCTTCTGGCTTGTAAAGTTTTCCACAACCTCTTCTGTGTTGTTTCCTCTAGTAGTTGTGTTGCAGATGTATCAAATGGTGTTTGGTGTTCCGCAGGCAGTCTTTCTCTGTGTTTTCACCACTCATCACCATCTGTCATTGTCTGTCTGCTGCAAAAAGAAGCTTCCTTGATGAGGAGAGAGAGCTACACTTATCTCTAGATACAAGGATAAATATTAAGAAGTACGTGTGATCTCATTAGAACTTTATTCACAGTTAGATTTTATTTTTTAATCTATTATAGCTGGGAGAAAATCATGTCAACTTATTTTGAGTTTTTTTTAAATTTAGATATTTGGCTATATAACTACAAGATCAGCCCAGAATATAGGAACTTTTGAACAATATATTAAAATAATGTCAAATAGCAATATTATATCATTGTTATTTCCTAAGTAACGGTTTTGAGAATTGTGGGCAAGAGCATTTTTAATTTTTTAAAATTATAATTATATAATTACATATGTATGTATATATATAGTTAAAATTTGGCTGTGGTAATATCATAGCGACCTCAATAAATATAATGCCCAAGTGAACGCTATGTGTGCTCAAACTTTAGCATTCACTGAAATGATACCTTTCTATAGCAAAATACTTAGACTCAGGCATGCTTACACAATACCAAGTTGGTAGTTATACATTGTTTAACACAAATTATGAAAACAAGTACATCAGCAAAATACTCTTTAATAGGATTAAAACTTTTTTCTAATTTTTTTATTTTAATTTGGAATAGCTTGTTTTACATGTCAATCCCAGTTCCCACTCCCTCCCCTCCTCCCGCACCCCGCCATCCCCCCCCCACACCACCTCCCACCCTATTGCCAATTCCTTCCACATAGCAGATATCTAGAGTCTGCCATTTCAATCAGGGTAGGGTCCAGGCACTCCCCTAAGAGTCCAGGCTGAGAGAGCATCCCTCTTTGTGTTATGGGCACATGATGTCTGTTTGTATTCCAGGGATAAACACTGATCCACTGCTCAGGGCCCCATAGGTTGCCCAGGCCTCCTCACTGACACTCACATTTAGGGGGTCCAGATAAGTCCCATGCTGGCCTCCCCACTGTCGGTCTGGGGTCCAAGAGCTCTACCCTGTTGAGATCAGCTGTCTCTGCTGGTTTTGCCAACCCATTCTTTGCCAATTTACTCATCGCTCCTCTCTCTCTGTCACTGGGTTCCTTGGGTTCAGTTCAGTGCTTAACTGTGGGTGTTTGCCTCTGCTTCCATCAGTCATTGGATGAAGGCTCCCGGATGGTTATAGACATCAAGTTCATTATCAGGAATGGACATTCGAGGTGGTCTCTACACTATTGCTTAGCATGCCAGTTGGTGTCGTCCCTTTAGATCACTAGAGGTCACATTGGTGCCTGATCTGTCTTCTAACCTGTGATTCCCTCTCCCCCCTATCCTACCTCCCCCACTCAACCTTCCTGTTCCCCCATGACCTACTCTCTCTTCCTCTTCTACCCCTCTCTTCTTCCCAGCTCCCACTCCCCCCCACCCCTTGCCATGATCCCCGTCTGTTCAGAGGATCTTGCCTCCTTCCTCTTCTCTTGGGTACTATGCATATCTTTTAGGTTATTTCCTGTTTTCCAGACTCTCTATTAGTGGAAGTGCAGACTGGCACTATCCTGATCCATGTCTAAAATCCATATATGAGTGAGTACATACCATGTTTGTCTTTTTGCGACTGGGTTACCTCACTCAGGATGGTTTCTGCCAGTGCTATCCATTTATCTGCGAATTTCAAGATTCCATTATTTTTTTCTGCTGAGTAATACTCCATTGTGTAAATGTACCACATTTTCTCTATCCACTCTTCAGTTGAGGGGCATGTAGGTTGCTTCCAGGTTCTGGATATTACAAATAATGCTGCTATGAACATAGTGGAGCAGATGCTCTTGTTGTATGAATTTGTCTCATTTGGAAATATGCCTAAAAGTGGAATTGCTGGGTCTTGTGGTAGATTGATTCCCATTTTCCTGAGGAATCTCCATACTGCTTTCCAAAGTGGTTGTACAAGTTGGCACTCCCACCAGCAGTGGAGGAGTGTTCCCCTCTCTCCACATCCTCTCCAGTATAAATTGTCTTTGGTGTTTTTGATTTTAGCCATTCTGACAGGAGTAAGATGGTATCTCAGAGTTGTTTTGATTTGCATTTCTCTGATGGCTAAGGATGTTGAGCATTATCTTAAGTGTCTCTTGGCCATTTTAGCCTCCTCTATTGAGAAATCTGTATTTAGTTCTATACCCCACTTTTTAATTGGATCCTTTGGTGTTTTGGAGACTTGCTTATTGAGTTCATTGTAAATTTTGGAGATTAGCCCTCTGTCAGATCTGGGGTTAGTAAATATTTTTTCCCATTCTGTGGATTGCCTTTTTGTCTTGTTGACTGTGTCCTTTGCCTTACAGAAGCTTTTTAGTTTCAGGAGGTCCCATTTGTTAATTGTCGATCTCAGTGTTTGTGTGCCACTGGTGTTATGTTCAGGAAGTGGTCTCCTGAACCAACTCGTTGAAGAGTATCTCCCAGTTTCTCTTCTAAAAGTTTCAGTGTGGCTGGATTTATGTTGAGATCTTTGATCCATTTGGACTTAAGTTTTGTACAAGGCGATAAACCTGGATCTATCTGCAGTCTTCTGCATACCATTACCCAGTTATCACAACACCATTTGTTGAAGATGCAATCTTTTTTCCATTGTATAGTTTTAGCTTCTTTGTCAAAAATCAAGTGTTCATAGGTGTGTGGGTTAAAATCAGGGTTTTCAATTTGCTTCCATTGGTCTACCTGCCTATTTTTGTGCCAATACCAAGCTGTTTTCAGGACTATAGCTCTATAATAGAGCTTGAAGTCAGGTATGGTGATGCCTCCTGAAGTTCCTTTATTGTATAGGGTTGTTTTGGCTATCCTTGGCCTTTTGTTTTTCCATATAAAGTTAATTAATGCTCTTTCCAGGTCCTTGAAGAATTGTGATGGAATTTTGATAGGGCTTGCATTGAAACTGTAGACTGCTTTTGGCAAGATTGCCATTTTTATTATGTTGATCCTACCAATCCAAGAGCATGGAAGATCTTTCCATTTTCTGGTATCCTCTTTGATTTCTTTCTTTAAAGGCTCACAGTTCTTGATATACAAGTCTTTCACTTCCTTGGTTAACATTATCCCCAGATATTTGATGCTGTTTATGGTTATTGTAAAGGGTGATGTTTCTCTGATTTCTTTCTCAGTTACTTCATCATCTGTATATAATAGAGCCACTGGTTTTTTTGAGTTTACCTTGTATCCTGCCACATTGCTGAAGGTGTTTATCAGCTCTAGGAGTTCCCTTGCAGAGTTTTTTGGGTCACTTATGTAAACTATCATATCATCTGCAAATAGTGAAAGTTTGACTTCTACTTTTCCTATTTGTATCTTCTATATCTCCTTTAGTTGTCTTATTGCTGTAGCTAGAACTTCAAGTACAATATTGAAGAGATATGGAGAGAGTGGACAGACTTGTCTTGTTCCTGATTTTAGAGGAATTGCTTTGGGTTTCTCTCCATTTAGTTTGATGTAATTGTTGGTTTACTGTATATTGCTTTTATTATATTCAGGTATGTTCCTGTTATCCCTGATCTCTCTAGGACCTTTATCATGAAGGGGTGATGGATTTTTGTCAAAGGCTTTGTCAGCATCCAGTGAGATGATCATGTGGTTTTTATTTCAAAGTTTGTTTCTATGGTGGATTACATTGATAGATTTTCTAATGTTGAACCATCCCTGCATTCCTGGGATGAAGCCTACTTGATCATGGTGCATGATTTTTCTGATGTGTTCTTGAATCAGGTTTGCGAGTATTTTATTGAGTATTTTTGCATCGATGTTCATGAGGGAAATTGGTCTATAGTTCTCTTTCTTAGTTGTGTCATTGTGTGGCTTGGGTATCAAGGTAATTGTAGCCTCGTAAAAAGAGTTTGGCAGTGAGCCTCCTGCTTCTATTGTGTGGAATACTTTGAGGAGTATTGGAATTAGCTCTTCTTTGAATTTCTGGCAGAACTCTGCACTGAAGCCATCTGGGCCTGGGCTTTTTTTGTTTGGGAGACTTTTGATGACTGCTTCTATTTCATTAGGGGTTATAGGTCTGTTTAGATTGTTTATCTGCTCTTGATTTAGTTTGGGCAAGTGATATCTATCCAGGAAATTTATTTCCTTTAAATTTACAAATTTTGGGGAGTACAGATTTTCAAAATTTGCCCTGATGATTCTCTGGATTTCCTCAGAGTCCGTTGTTATGTCAACTTTTTCATTTCTGATTTTGTTAATTAGCATGCTCTCTCTCTGCCTTTTGGTTAGTTTGGACAGAGGTTTGTCTATTTAGTTGATTTTCTCAAAGACCCAACTCTTTGTTTCATTGATTCTTCTCAGTGTTTTCCTGGTTTCTACTTGATTGATTTCAGCCATCAACTTGATTATTTCCTGGCATCTGCTCCTCCTGGGGGAGTTTCCTTCTTTTTGTTCTAGAACATTCAGCTGTGCTATTAATTCTCTAGTATGACTGTTCTCCAGTTTCTTCATGTGGGCACTTAGTGCTATAAACTTTTCTCTCAGCACTGCTTTCAAAGTGTCCCATAAGTTTGTGTATGTTGTGTCTTCATTCTCATTGAATTCCAGGAAGTCTTTAATTTCATTTTTACTTCTTCCCTTACCCAGGGATGGTGTAATTGTGCATTGTTCAATTTCGATGAGTTTGTAGGGTTTCTCCAATTTGTGTTACTGTTGAATTCTAATTTTAATGCATGGTGGTCTGATAAGATACAGGGGGTTATTCCAACTTTTTTGTATCTGTGGAGATTTGCTATATTTCCCATTATGTGGCCAATTTTAGAGAAGTGTCCATGTGGTGCCGAGAAGAAGGTGTATCCGTTTGTGTTTGGGTGGAATGATCTATAGATGTCTGTTAAACCCAGTTGGGTCATAACTTCTATTAGTTCTTTTGTTTCTTTGATAAGTTTCTGTCTGGAGGGCCTGTCTAGCGGTGAGAGCAGAGTGTTGAAGTCTTCTACTATTAGTGTGTGATATTTTATGTACATTTTGAGATTTAGTAATGTTTCTTTCATGAATGTAGGTGCCTTTGTATTTGGGGCATAGATGTTTAAAATTGAGACTTCATCTTGATGTACTTTTCCTTTGATGAATATGAAGTGTCCTTCTTCATCTCTTTTGATTGATTTTAATTTGAAGTCTAGTTTTTTAGATATTAGGATTGCTACACCTGCTTGTTTCTTGGGACCATTTGATTGGAAGATCTTTTCCCAAAACTTTACTCTGAGATAACGTCTGTCTTTGATGTTGAGATGTGTTTCTTGTATGCAGCAGAAGGAAGGGTTCTGTCTTCATATCCATTCTGCTAGTCTGTGTCTTTTCATAGGCAAGTTGAGGCCATTGACATTGAGGGATATTAATGACCATTGATTGATGATTCTTGTTTGTGCTTGATTTATTGGTAGTGCAGTTATTTTGTGTAGTTTCTCCTCCCTTTTTCTTTTGGTGTTTTATAAACTGGGATTATATATTTCCTGTGTCTTTGTGAGTGTAGTTATCTTCCTTGGATTAGGTTTTCCTTCTAGCACTTTCTGTAGAGCTGGATTCATGGATACGTACTGTTTAAATTTGGCTTTGTCATGGAATATTTTGTTTTCTCCATTTATGGTAATTGAAAGCTTTGCTGGATATAGTAGTCTGGGCTTGCATTCTTGTTTCCTTAGTGTTTGTAGGACATCTATCCAGGATCTTCTGGCTTTCAACGTTTCCATTGAGAAGTCAGGTGTAATTCGGATAGGTCTGCCTTTGTGTGTTACTTGTCCTTTTTCTTTAGCTGCTCTTAATATTTTCTCTTTATTCTGTAGGTTTGATGTTTTGATTATTATATGGCAAGGTGACTTCTTTTTCTGGTCCAGCCTATTTGGTGCTCTGTAACATTCTTGTATTTTCATAGGCATATATTTCTTTAGGTTAGGGAAGTTTTCTTCTATGATTTTGTTGAATATGTTTTCTGTACCTTTGAGTCGTATTTCTTCGCCTTCTTCTATACCTATTATTCTCAGGTTTGGCTCCTTCACGGTGGATATTTTGTGTTAGGGATTTGTTGGTTTTGAGATTTTCTTTGGTTGACGACTGTACATCCTCTAATGAGTCTTCAACACCTGAGATTCTCTTTTCTATCTCTTGTATTCTATTGGTGATACTGGCATCTGTAAATCCTGATCATTTACCCAGCTTTTCTATTTCCAGCATCCCCTTGCTCTGTGTTTTCTTTATCGTTTCTATTTCAGCTTTCAATCCTTCAACTGTTTGAGTTGTTTCCTTCATTTATTTGGTTGTTTTTTCTTGGTGCTCTTTAGATTCTTTGAGAGATTTGTGTATTTCTTGAATTTTTCCCCCATTTCATGGATTTTTTTGTTTATTTTTTCTTCTATTTCTTTAAGGGATTTCCTCGTTTCTTCTTTGAGCATCTCTATCATCTTCATAAAATGTTTTTTAAGGTCTGTCTCTTCTGCTTCATTTATGTATTGCTTTTCAGGTCTTGCTGGTGTTGGTTCCCTAGATTGTGTTGGAGTCATGTTGGTCTTTCTATTGCTGAGTGAGCTCTTATTCTGTCTTTTTCCCATCTCTTCTTCCAGTGGATGCTGGTGGGGTCTTTCTGTCTCCACTGGTCTCCTTCCTTCCTGAAGCTGAAGCTGGGGATGTTGACACTAAAGCTTAAGCTGAAGCTGGGGTTGTCGGAGGGGAGGGCTGATGTCTTCCTAAAGCTGGGCTTGCTGGAGTTTGGGGCCTGGAAGGGCTTATGTCTTTCCTGTGTGGGCGGGTCTTCTGGATGCCAGGAGCAGCCCCGGAAGATGGAGGGGATGGGTGTTGGGCAGGGGATGGGTGGTGTCATAGCCAGAGACCCAATCTTACCTGAAGCTGGGCTCACCGGAGTTTTGAGGATTAAACCTTTTAAAGAAAAAAAATTACAACATCTTTTGGCCCTAGGCTGTTTTTGGAAATAAAAGAAAATAGCAGATATAACAGATAACATTTACTCCATGCCAACTACACAGCCAGCACCAGGAATCTATGTCACATGGTTGCTTGCATTGAAGAAGGTGGAATATAAACTTATGTAAATAAGAGGAGAAAGCCCTTCATGGCCACTTCTGACAATGGGAATCATTTCTAGGACATTCTTTCAGACTTTTCTTCAGTTTGTGGAAAAAATGCTAATAGAGGATGTTTCCTTCTAATATATTTAAACTAATTATGAGTTGAGAGCCATAGAACAAAGAACTCTCTCAAGTTCCCTGCTGAAGGGACACAGCTGAGAGACAGTGGAAATTTAGTAGTTAATTTGGTCATACTGTGATGGTAGAAGATTTGGTACCCAAGGTTTTTTGTTCCCAACACACCCTCTGTGTTTTTACATGCAGTGGTAAAATTTGTGAGTGATGTGCTGGGGAAGGCACACAGTTTTGTGTCCATCTGGGATGTGGTAGCAATCATTGCCTACAAGCTCAGAGTATGTCACCTTCCAAGATAAATAGCTCTCTATCTGAGAGTGGTTGCTATACAACTGCCTTGTGTGGAGTCATTTGAATAAAAGCAGAGTAATGGAATTGTAATTGGGAAAAGGGACTGGAGAACTAGTTTTATATGCTCCAAAAGTAGAAAACAGAAGAAAACTCTATGGGAGTTCCAAATAGTTTTAATCAATAGCCCAAATGAATGTATTGAGACATCAGAATTGCCCATGAATCACCAGGATTCTTTCTTCATTTTTATAGGCTCTCTTTATAGACTGCTGTTAGAAAGACTGTGTGCTTTTGGATAATATGTGCCCCCAGTTTCTGCTGTTTCCAGAAGAAGAGTCTGTTGCACTCATTCCCAACATGTTAGAGAGTGGTGGCCCCAAGGAACTGTAGGGACACTAATATTGAGGTCTATTGGATTCTGGTAAAAATAAAGCAGCAATGGAAATGCCATACTGGGATTATGGGAGTCTGCATTTGAATCAAGCATAGTACCTGGTGTTCTTGTGTTCTAGAAATTGCCTTTGATGTTATCCAGACTTAATTTACTTTTACTGTTTCACTCTCACTTCTGCATCCTCATGCTCTCATGTTAGGGATCCCAATACCATGTTGCATTTCATTGAACAAGGAAGGTAGATTTCAAAATGAATCCCAAGGCTGATGTTGAGGCTGAGAGTAAGTTTAACACTTAAATGGCCTCCACTTTCTCATAGTAAAACAGCTGTTATTTTCAAGAGTTTTTATGCTCTTTTTTAAAACATAATGGGATGCTCATCAGCATGTGTTGTGTCGATGAGGACAATGCTTCAAGCTGGCTGATTCCAAATCCTTGCTTCTACTCTCACCTGAGCCCCTACTATTTTGTATCAATTTCTTGGAATAAACAATAGTCATATTTTCCCTGTTTAAAAGCTAGTTTGTTTTATTTAAGTAGTAGTTAATACCCAGATGTGAATTTGGGTCCCTGGGTGCCTTTGAGAACATTTTGAACAGCTCTGGTTTCAGGACTTTGGGGAAGGTGACATGGGTACCACATGGGTAGAGGCCAAGACATTTCTTAACACTGTATAATACCTGAGAAGACATTTTCCCCAAAGAACTGTACAGCTGCAGATGTCAGTAGTGAGGAAGTAGGAAAACTGTGATTTAAAATCATTTAAAAAATAGCATGTTATATACTAAATAGGTTGGTTTGGCAGTTTTAGCTAAATACATTTTAAGATACATCTGTGACTGGGATTGAATTTTAGGAGAGAAAAAAAATTAACCGTATTCTATGATTCCCTAACTCCTCAGTTCTTTTAGAGACAAAAAAATGTTGGCATATATGAACCTCCTGTGCAGAGAATACCCTCTAGGTTTTCTTCCTGCATAGAAGGGATCAGGGTAAGAGTCGTCATGCAGGTGGACACTAATTCTATCTGGCTTACTTGAGTCACCAGTAAATTAGACAATTGTAAGGGAGGCACCAGATCACAATACTGATCCATCCAACTTTTCATTAGCTGCAGCTGGTATGTCACCAAGGGCCGTAATATTAATTCCGAAGTTTATACCTCTTTGTTTTCCTAATGTCTCCAAACATCTAAAACAAAACATGTAGCAGAGATCTGGAGAGCAGGTGAGCTCTGTATTTTATTTATTTTCATAATGAGAAAGTCATGCAGGTTTGCTCCCTGGAACAAATTACTCACTTATTGAATTGGGAAAGCACAATATTACTTACAAACTGTTCTCCACTGGCACTCACAGCCAAGGAAGCATAGCTCTGGCATAATGCAATGGCATCCCAAATATTGTAGCATTAATTCAAGTAACCAGACAGTAAGACAAATCCAGCAGGCACAGGGCAGCATTGATGGTTTGTTCCTGGAGTTGACTAGCTGCTTAAAATCCAAAACAGGAAAAAAATCCAAAACAGCAGAGTAACCCAGAGATGTGAAAGCGAAAGCAAATATAATGACAATTTCGGGAAAGAACTTGGAAAGGGAGAGGTGGTCAGCTATTGGCCAAGTGAATTTTTGACTTTGAAGGTGAAATGGAAGAGGAAAACAATGCATCTTCTTTTAAAATAATAAAATAAATCCGAGTGCAGTTCTTAATGAGGCTGTCCAAACTTCATTCATATTGTTGCTGTTGCCCTGAGAAGCATAAATGAATGCAAACATCTGTGCACAGCCCATGCATTTGTGCACGGCATGCTCATGCTGTAAAATTTCCCATAAAACAAAGCAGCCTGGATATTACTCAGGCTTATTTTATAATGCTTCCTGGGTTTGAGAATACATAGAGGGTTATTATACACTCATAAATTCAAACCAATTAGGCAGAGAAACATTCCAAGCATAGTGCCACATGTTCTTGCATTCTATCACCTCCTTTAGGTGCTATTCTGTGGGAGAAGGAGCCCTCAGCATAACTTTATACACAACATGTTTTCCTAACAAGAAGAGCATGTGTGTTTGTGGGAGTCTGGCTTGTTTAAATCTACTCTTTCATGTTGGCTGGTGTCTTAACCCCTGTGATTGCTAAACGTGTGAGTAGATTTCTCAAATGTAGAATACAAGACATTTCACTGCCCTTGAATACTATGCTATACTCTTTCTAGCATTTAAAAGTCTTGCTAAAACTTACTGGGTTTGTTTTTATTCTCCAGTGGTTTCATACATCCATATAATAGTTGATTTGCATTCATTATTCTCTCACCCCTCCCCAGTCTCTCCTACTGAAAGCCTTCTTTCCAAAAAATTCCCTTCTTACTGTTATCTCTTAGCATGAAAGACAAGTGAATTTAATAAGGGTTGCTTACACGAATGTGGATGAGAAGTTATTTACTGAAGTATGGGAAATTTATTATTGGCTATGCCACTGAAGAAAGTAACATCCCCATTCCCAGAACCATTATAGTGATAATAGTGCCTCAAGCAGGGATTGGGACCTCATGAGGTCTTCCACATCAGTGACAAAATGTTGTGTGACAATACTTTTCCTTGGATGATGCAACAACCATGTATAATCCCCAGATAGGGAGCTCATGACAGATCAAATATATAGATTCCACCAAATTCCAACTTGGTAAACTGATGAGTTTTGTTGGGGCCATTAAAAGAAGGTAAGGATTGATTTATGTGTGTAGAGATTACCTATGTGATTACATGAGTAGAAAGCACAGTTGTATCAGTAAATACCACCTGTGGCAGCTCACAGTGACTGAGAAGCTGGACCAGAGGGCACAGGCTTCAGTCAATCAGTTCAACAGGCTGGAGAGGAGAGTGTCCTCTACAATTGGATCAGCAAATCTAAACCTCTTTCATGCATCTTGGCTTGTTTCTGCTTCCAGGCAGCTGGTCTGGTCTCTGAGACTTCTTTGCTTGCTTGTCTAAGGGTGAGTCTCAGTAGCCTCTATTGTTTGGTGTGTGAGGAAGGGACTAAGGAATCTGGTCATTTTCAGCAGTGAAGTCTTCCCTACAGTCAGGGGAAGCTTATACACAATAAATGCTGATGGACTCAGATATTAAGTGAGTAACCACAGCTACTGTGAGTTCCTAAGTGCAAAGTCCACGTTTAGAAGTAAATTTTTATGACTGTTTCCATCTTTTAGCTCTCATATTCTTTTTTCAATTTAAATTAGAAACAGTCGCTTCACACGCTTATTCTCCCTCTCCCTCCCCTCCTCTCCCACTCCCCACCAACACCCCCCAACTCCCGACCCAATCTGCACTCTCCTTTCTAGAGCAGGTGAGGCCCTCCATGGGGGATCTCAAAAGTCTGTTATATCATCCAGGACAAGGCCTAGACCCTCTCCCATGTGTCCAGGTTGAGAGAGTATCCCTCCATGTGGAATGGGCTCCCAAAGTCCATTTGTATGCCAGGGATAAATACTGATACACTACCCGAGGCCCCATAGATTGCTGAGGCCTCCTCACTGACACCCAAATTTAGAGTCCCATACTAGCCTCTCTGTCATCAGTGTAGGGTCCATGGCTCCCTCTTGTTCAGGTTAGTTGTTTCTGTGGGTTTTATGTGTCCTCTTTAGTGATATCTCCTGAGCCTTCAAGGGGAAGTATGAATTTCCAAGGAAGTTAGTCTTTATCACATATTAGATTATTAACAGTGGATCTCAGTTGACTACCTGTAGCTTACTAAGTATTATATTAAATACTTATACAGGACACAAACTTAAGGAAATTCAGCTTTTCTTTCTATATAACTTCAAGTGAACAGTGGTACAAGGGAAATTTATAAGTAAACACCCGGGTGAAAGTTGACAAATGCAGGTTATTGTGTTTAGACAGATGAGACAGAGAGTAGCATAGGCTTTAAAAGTTAGTTTGATGAAAAAGAAGTTTGATGAAGAGGCATAACAGATAAGAGTTCATTAGCCTTCCAACATGAGTAGCTAGAGATTACATGAACCTTGGTCATGGTGTATATGATAAAACCAAATGACATAAAATTCCCAGAAATGGCTTTAGGAGAAGCCAAGAGTTAATTTTTAAGAGACTTAATATTTAAGGGATTTAATGCTTCTCAGTATTCAAATAAAAATTTCCACTAGTTAGGAAGAGATACAAGCTGAGATACTAGGAGTTCTGACTGTGGAATAAATTCAGTCCACTTTCAGGTTAAGTGAGGCCACTACATTTTACTGCTTCTTAATGGGCACTGAAAAGGTTGGTGGTCTTTCTACTGGACTAGCTAAGCATTTAGAAAAGAACCATGTAAGATGCTTTTAATTAACTCTATGGTTAAGTGTACTGATGGCAGGTGAACTGAACTGCATATATATATATATATATATATATTATATAGAAAGTTTTTATGAAAAAATCAATTGATATGATTTCTTCTTCTAAAATATTTACCAAATTAAGGAAGGAAGGAAGTAGGAAAAAGCTGGCTTTACAACCGGAATCCTTACTTCAAATGCTCTTAAAGCACTGGTTAAACCAAGTGTCTGCTTGGCTAGGTCACATGGTGCTCCCATTAAACATTACTTTTATAATTGAACCTGTGGACTTTCTGTGCAATGCCCTCTCTCTTGTGAATAGATAAGCAAGTATATGCAGTCTGTGGCATGCTATCTGAACATGGCCCTGAACAGCTATAGATGTGACCCAATATAAAATAGAAAATTTACTTAAAAATAATAATATATGTTTTTAGATTTTTGTCCCCCTAATTGAACAGTTCATGAATATGAACTTTATAGATGACAACATTGTGCCCCACTGTCCAAATGTTTGGCAGACCGGATAGGACCTGGGTGAGGGAAAGACAGAGAAAGAGGGAATTACTTCCTTTGGCTTTCTGCCTCATTGCTTTAGCTCAGATCTCTCATCTTTTCATGCTCTCAGACTAGAATCTGTGTTATCAATCCCTCTGATTCCTTGATATATTTGAACATGTACTACATTACACAATCATCTACCCTGGGTCCCAAGCTCATATCTTAGACTGTGAAGCTTGACCTCCCCACTTGCATACTTCCTTAGATCTCTATGTCTCTCTCTGTCCCCCCAATAACTACTGGGTGTTCTCATTTCTCTGGGGTACTCGATAAACATTCAAGGCAGTGGTCCTTAATATTGCTATTGCTGCAACCCCTTAGGAAAATTCCTCATATTATAGTGACCCCAAACATAAAATGAATTTATGGCTACTTCATAACTGCAATTTTGGTACTGTTATGAATTTTATTGTAAATGTCTGTGTTCTCTCATGGTCCTAGGTGAACCCTGAGAAAGGACTGTTGAATACCAAAGGAGTTATGCCCCACAGACTGAGCACCACTGACCTAGGATTTCATTTGCTCCAATCTACTACATACATTGGTGAGGCTATATAGACAGAAGGATGGGAGTGTATCTCTTGTAGGTTGTTAACACCTTGCATGCACACTTGCTTTTAGACATCACTTCTGTGGGTTCTTGCTATTTTAAAGCATAAGCACCAAAAGGAAAGCAGAATAAAAAGATGACCCCACACAGAGAAGCGACACAGGAGAGAAAAGGGAAGGCAGTGCTTGTCCTCTGTCGTGGAAAACTGTATGTTGAGAGATGCTATTTTTTCCCATTTCTATATTTAATAAGTCTCTGAGTTCTGGCAGCAAATGTTCAACAAGTCCATTTAGTATTTGTCAAAAACTTAAGGTACTTAACTAATTAAATTTTCTTTTCTTTTTGGGTTTGACATTTTCATCAACTAGAAACTTTTCAGCCTAAATTATTGAGCTTGAAATAAAATTTTGCATGATTAAGCCTTTAAAAATGAATGCTAATGCATTTCAAATAGAGAAGAAGCAACCATAGGAATAGAGCATCACTTCATTTAAAGTGCCAATTAACAATTGAGAACTTCAAGAGTAACTTGTTTATTAGGTCTAAAATGAAATTTTAAAAAGTGTAAGTGGAAAGGTTGTCACATAGAGGGACTCATATAATTTATATGTGACATAAAGATTTTCACAAGTACATGACCCTGTCTCTTTTTTCTCTTTTTTATTAATTTATTTTTAGATTCCATTCCCTGGTCTCTTTCCCTCCTTTCCTCCCACTTTTCCCCTCCCCCCTCTTCCATCTGCTTCACAGAGAGGCTACTAATTCCAACATGACCCTGTCTTAAAAGTTGGTTTCCTTCATATTCATAGTACTAATACTCACACTTGTCTTGGTGAGATTGTGTACCTAACACTTGGGACAACTTGGGCTGAAGAAGTGAAGAGGGTCATCCCAGATGACTCTAAGAATTCACTGGAATATCACTTCTTCTATTCATCAAAATGCAACATTGTCATTAACCCTCTATCTGTCTACATTTTGAAATTTTAATCACTATTCCTATTTCTGAACACGTTTTGGAAAACATAATATCAGAAAAATACTTTGGCGACTGTTATCAAGTTTGGAATGTGTATATTAAATTTACTTTTAGTTATAACACATGACACAAAATCTGAAAAGTAACTATATTAATAAAAGATCTTCTTGAACGCTGCTTTGGTAAATTAACTTGTTTATTTTTATAGTTAAATAGCTAGAACATTCTTACTTTCTTTGTCATTTATTCTCCCTTTATAACTTTTGTGAGTTTCTCATGGCTGAGACGCTTTTATGGGTCACTTGTCAGCCCATATGGCCATTTGATGGGTGAGTCCATCTGTTGCTAACTTGACAGCTGTGATCAGCTGCAAATTTAACTCCAACATGTTTCCTGTATTTTATAATCTGTGCCTTTGAAAGATAAGAGAGTAGTTTTATGTTTCTACATTGGGTGTGAAATAAAGTCTTAATCTTTATTATCAGTACAAATGTTTAATAATTTCACTTGAGAGGTAAAGTGTGGGTTCTTTGCTGTTCATGGGATGAATAGGTTTTAAATTTGGATGTTTATCTGGAGTTCACTCTCTTCACCAAAATGAAAAGAGGCTGGAAAATGGGTCATTGTAAATCAAACAAAGAATACAGAGATGGATAGAGCAGGTGTAGCTTGAGTGTAAAATAGAGTTCCTAAAAAAGAGTTTAGAAAGCAAAGATGGTAGTGGCTTGCACAAACTCTGCTGTAGTTCAGACAAAATAGCAAGTTGATTAGAACACAGAATGGTACAATCCAAAATCTGAGTCTAAAGATGCAAGAGAAGTTAGAAAAAAACTGATTTTTTTTTCTGACAGTCAGCAAGAAGCTATTCTATACACATTAGGGGCAGGTAGTGAATTTTCTTCTTTCCAGAGAAATTAATAAACTAAGGGAATTGATACACATGCTAGCAAAGATAAGGTAGAACATAATTCTGGTCTTTACGCTACCATTTAACCTCCTTTTGATAAGAATTACAAATTAGTATATTCTTCATTTGTTTATATAGATATGTCTAAATTGACTATACTGTAATTTTGAGGTTCTGAGTGGGTGCTATCTCAATCAATGGGAGACATGTTGTCTCTAGAAATTCCTATGTAAAAGAACACTGGCAGGATTGTAATAGATAGAAATTTGACCTGGGCAGAGAGTCCTGGATTTGCACCTAAAATATCAGCACAGAAATGAACAACATTATCAACAGCATGCATAGGCCACATTACAGTAAGGGCCCTTGAATTTCACAATAAGAGATGTGCTACAACATACTGCATTACTTAAATATAATTCAAGCATGCGTCTATTAGAGATATTTAATAACATCATCTTAATGCAAGCAAAGAAATGAAAAATTGCATAGGACTGACATGAAAATGACACATATGCCCTGAGTATACCTCAGTTTAACCTAGTTTGCATAGTGATACTTGGACTAGATAAATTAGCTGAATTCACAATTTTGAAAAAATGCCTCTACATGGCTTAGTCTTATAAATCAATACTTGTAGTGATGGAGAGAGGGCTCAGCAATTAAGAGCCCTTGATGCTCTCTCAGAAGACCCTTGTTCACCTCACAGCACCTACCATGAGGTGGAGCACAATATCAGTAACACAAGCTCCAGGTTATCCAATGATTTCTTCTGAACTATGTTGGCCCTGTATACATGTGGCATTCATACACACTGACACACATACATACACATAAGAGAAAAACTATAAAAACAAGTCTGAAGTGGCTGGAGAGATTGCTTGACAGGACCCAAATTGAGTTTCCAGTATCATCTTAGGCTGCTCACTGTAACTCAGCCTAAGGTAATCCAGTATATCTGGTCTCCATAGACACAGACACTCACATATACATAACCCCCACATGGAAATATTCATCTTCTAAAATAAAATGAACCTGAAATCAATGCTTGCAACATGGTGTGTTCTCTTTTAGCAACCTCTAATTGTTTACACTGTCACTGGACTAAGAGTAAGTGAAGTGTGAAGTTTTCTTTGCTGTCTGCCATCTGACACCATCGTTGCTATCTGAAGTGGTTATTGGTCTATCAAGTCCTCCTTTGCAAAATATCTCTTCACTGTCCTGAACACCTACAACCCCTTGCTTCCTCCACATGACAAAATCAATGGTGCATCTGAAGTAGTTTACTGATGAGTTCTATTGCATTTTTTTGTTTGGTTTTTGGGCTGAAGATAAAACTCAGAACCATGGAAATCCTGGGAAAATAATCTGTTATTGAGGATCACCTCAAGATAGTTTTGAGTGGGACATCCTTTGAGAGTTTAATTAGCATTTCTCTTTGCCATTTCATAGCTTTATTTATTTTTATTAAATGTTTTCATTTAGCTTGTATACAGGCTGCAGTTTCCCCTCCCTCCTTCCCTCTCATCCTCCCTCCACTCTGCCTTCACATCCACTCATCCTCTGTCGTAGTTCAGGTTATGATGGGAGAATCCACGGAGATAGCTGAAGACTCAGGGACACTGCATCAAAAGCTGGGGAGCCTGCATGTCTCTGATCTAGGCCCTCTGTATGTGTGTGACAGTTGTAAAGCTTGGTCTGTTTGTGAGGCTTCTAGCAGTGGGATCAGAGCCTGTCCCTGGTGCTTGAGTAGGCTTTTAGGAACTTATTCCCCATGCTGGGTTGCCTTGATGCAGGGGGAGAAGCTTCATTCTGCCTCAACTTGATGTGTTATGTTTTATTGACACCTATGGGAGGCTTGCCCCTTTCTAAATCATAGCTTTATTTAAGAGACACTCAAAATTACAAATAAGTCCTGCAAAACACATTGTCAAAAACCAATGCTGATTTAGCTAATTGCTCAATGTTGTCACAACTGCATATGAAGAGAAAACAGGGTCAGCGATCAGAAGAAGAAGGTGTCTATGAGAAGTTACAACTTAATTACCTGGAAAAGTCAAATGGAGGTTTGGTGATGGTAATGCTTTATTATTAATATTTCAGTAGTTGGATAACCATCATAGAACTGATAAATCAGTGATCTTCATAAAAAATTATTTGCCAATTGTTTTTCATGACCCCACTACCTCTATGATTATGATTTCAAAGCAAAATAATTCTGGATTTGCATTGACTGGCTGATACTAGAATATTACCTGTTTGGAGGATAGGAAGGCAGGTCAGTAGTCAAGGGTAATTGCTGAGTGAACAAACATGAGATGGGAGGAAGGTTGGAGGAGATCCTTGGCATTCACTGGAGATGAAGGGGATAGGGAAGAAGAGGAGGTTACAATAGGCAACTGGCTACAGTGCTTGCGCTCTCTCCCTCTCTCTCTTTCTCTCTCTCTCTCTCTGAACAGGAAGAAGAATCTTTAAGTTATCTGTAGGTGACATGTTAAGACAGTGGCCCTGTCCTGGGACCTTATTTTTCTCATATTAGTGTATACATAGTACATCATTACTCAATTGCTTAAGAATGTAATGATTATAAGTCATATAATACTGTCTAATGGGTCCATCTATTCCAGGGAACTTTTCTGGCCATAAGAAAGTATTTCTGACTGCATGAGAATGGACTAAATCTCTCAGGGAGACATTGATGTTGAGATTTATACTTTAGTAGTTAGATTGGAGGAGGCGGTAGCCAGTGTCTCTCAAATGTCTCCATATGGAAGCTCATACCTGTCTTTGAAACTACTTCTTTATCAGCAAGAATTCTCCACAGCTTTATGTCTTTCCTTGTCAGTGGACAAATACTAGTACAGCCCACTACTTCTGTACTGTTCTGTTAATGATAATAAGGAGTCTATATGGTTTTCATAAAAAATTACTTTGCTGCAAAACAAGTAATGAAGAATACTAAGAGCTAAGAGCAACCAAAGCGTGTTGTGCTACAAATAATTAGGGACATGCAGCTTCCGTCTTTGCCCCTGGCTCCCTAGTGTGACCTTGGGGAAATTTCCACCCTTGGTTATTTCATTATTCTTATTTGAAGAATTAGTTCCCCAAGGTTTTTTCCATCAGAGTGCTCTGTTCTGTTCTGTATTTTTGAGGACAGCATGCTTGCTAACAAGTGCAGCAGATGGTAGGATGCTTTTCGCAAGTCACCCATTCAAAGAATTATCACCAGCATTGTTGTTGCTGTGGAGAGAGATAGAGGAAGACTGTCCTCATGCATTTTGAGAACATCAAAGTATCTATATTACAGTGTTAATGGGCTTTATAATGCAATATAGGACTAAAGAGACTTATATATGTGAATAATTTTGTGAATACATACACAGAGTGCAATATATGTGTGTGTGAGTATAAAATAAATGTCTGAGTTATGAAAAATCCAATGGGATCCAGCTGGGAAAGAGGAGTCTGTATTTCACTATTTTGGATAATTCAAAATATACAGCACGTAACAAAACCAGAACAAGAGCCTGCTGTTTCTTGTTCCTGGTCCTAGGCTAGAGGCAAGCCACACTAAACCTAAATAATCTTCTGGAATTCATCTTTAGAGGATCTGAATGAAGACTTTCTGGGTTAGCATAGAAATATTTGCAATTTTGAATTTCTTTTATCCATGACTTCAAGTATAAAAAGAAATAAAATGAAATAAACCCATAGAAGGCCCAGAGATGTATTCCGATGAGACCCATTTGCAACAAAATGTTTTCAGCAAATGATGAAACAAAAAGCAAGCAAACAAAAACAGCTGGAAACACATAAATTAATACATAAACAAAGAAATGCTAAAATGTAATTGATGCTCTATATTTAAAATGAAGCAGCTCTCACACATGGGGCAGATTTTACATGTTTAAAAAATTTTAAACTTATTATTTTATGCTGTTTTAGAAATCAAATGTAGGGTAGGTCCCAGAGGACACACCAGCAAGGGAAAGAAGGTAGGCTAACTGCAAATCTTCACCTTTTTCTCCACTCTCCAAATCTAATCCCTCCTTCTCACCTCCAACTCTGTAGCAGACTATCTGCTGTGACTACTCCTCATTCTCTGCCCTACTCCCAGGGTACTAAGCAGATCCTGGTGGAATACCCTGCTTTTTTCCTTTCTATGGAGCCCCTAATACCACGCCCATTCTAGCCCATCCCCATTCCTAAGAGTCAGCTTCTAATATCTAGAAAGATATTTTACCTGGATTCCCCAATGGCCACACCTATCAGAATCCTAGAAGAATTTTCTACTGGGCAACTGAAAGCCACCACACCTTCCTAAAAATAGAGGACAAAAAAACCAAGGAACAAAATAAAAACAAAACCAGATATCATCACCTAGAATTATAATTTTCCTGAACCAAGATGACTAGATGCCAGTGTAAAAACATAATAACAGCTAGAATATTATGCATCCACTAGAGCCCAGAAATCCTACTGTGGTGATATTTTGCTTATGGTCTAAAAAATAAAGCTTTCCTGAAGATCAGAGTGCAAAGATAGCCACACTAGTTAGCCATAGAGGCCAGGCAATGGTGGTGTACATCTTTAATCCCAATACTCAGTAGACAGAGGCAGATGGATCTCCTTGAGTTCACGGCCACCCTGGGCTACATGAAAGTGAATCATTCTAAAAGATAAACAGAGATCATACCTTTAACCCCTGCACTAGGTTGGTGGAGACAAGAGTGATATGTCTGTGTGGAGAGAGGAATATTAGGCAGAAGGAGACAGGAACTCATTGTAGTCCAGTGAATCTGAGCAGCAGTGCAGTCTAGAGCAGTTTGAGGTTAAGCAGACTGCCCCTTCAGTCTGAACAATGATAGAGGTGAGAACTCTCTAGTGGCTGGTTATTTGGCTTATCTGATCATAAGCTTTAACCCCGATATCTGTCTCTGGGTTGTTATTATTCATGACTATGATAGTGAAATGAAGAAACACTAAAGATATATATGAAAACACAAACAAACAGTGGAAGACAATGAATAAAATAGTTTGAGGCCTGAAAGTAGAAATAGAATGAATAAAGAAAACCCAAACTGAAGAAAATTTGGAAATGAAAAATTTAGGGAATTGAACAGGAACCTGAGAAACAAGACTCACAATGGAGTATAAGAGGTGGTTGAGAGAATCTCAGGCATTGAAAACATGGTAGAAGTGGATAAATAGTAAAATAAAAGTATAAATCTGTGGGGATCACAGACCCTGGCTGGAAGCCCACCCCTCCATCAGCCTGGGAGCAGGCAGCTGCGAGATAATGTTTACTGAAAACAATTCAGTGCTATAAAGCTCTTGATAGGGCTCAGATAAGGGCTCGCTCACTGAAACACCATGACTTTGATCCCCCCTACGACTAGATGCTTCTTCCTGCTCCCTGCGGTTTCTCCCCGATTCTGGGGCCGGAGATTAAACCACCAGCCAGGAGGGTGAGAAGTCTGGGAGAGCTGTGAGAGGTGTGTGAGAGCTCGGTTGGAGAATTGTATGTAGATGGATGGCAGAAGTCCTTAAAAAGAGAAGCGTTTTTTCTTGGAGAGTTCTCCTAAGCCGACTTAGGGAGCATAAAGTTTTCTTAAAGCAACTGACCGGTCTCTGAGTCATCTATCCCGACCACCTCACTACATTCTCGGATGCAGGCTGCTCAGCAGGTGCGACATAAATCTAAAATAATCTTGATATGAAATATTCAAGAAATCTTAGACACTATGAGAAGACCAGATCTAAGAATAAGAATGGAAGAGGAAGAATAATAAATTCCAGTCAAAGACACAGAAAATATGTTTAACAAAATCATAGAAGAACTTTGCCATAACCTAAGGAAGTATGTCTATCAAGCTTTAGAAATATATAGAAGACCAAATACACTGGAACAGAAGAGAAATTAACCTCAGCATATATTATTGAAATCACTAAATGTACAGAACAAAGAAAGGATGTTAACACCTGCAAGGAAAGAATAAATAAAGGATCATAAAAGGGCACACCTAATAGAATTCTACTTCTCCGTGGAAACTCTAAAAGCCAGAAGGACCCAGAAAGATGTACTTCAAACTCTAAGAGATCATAGATGCTAGACCAGACTATTGTACCCAAGAAGATTATCTTTTTTTATTTATTTAGGTAAGAAACAATTTTGTTTCACATGTCAATCCCAGCTACGTCTCCCTAACCTCCTACACTCCCTACCCACAAGGTCCCCCAGTCCCCCACCCAATCTTTAGTTCGATCCCCAAGGAGGATGAAGCACTCCATGGTGGTCCTCCAGTAACTGTCATTTCATCCAGGGCAAGGCCTAGGCCTTCCCCCATTAGTCCCAGCTGAGAGAGCCTCCCATATTGTGGCATAGACACTCAAAGTCCATTTGCATGGCAGGGATAAATACTACTTAAAGCCCTATAGATTACCTAGGCTTAATCACTGACACCAAAATTCATGGGGTCTGGGTCAGTCCCATGCTTTCCACACAGCCAACAATCTGAAGTTCAAAAGCTCCCCCTTGTTCAGGTCAACTGTTTCTGTGGGTTAAACCAGCCCACTCTTAACTCTTTGCCCAACAGTTCTCTCTTTCTGACACTGGATTCTAGTTCAGGTCAGTGTTTGTCTGTGGGTACCTGCCTCTGTTTTTATCAGTCGCTGGATGAAGGTTCTGTTTCCTAGACTCTCTGGCAGAGGGATTGTATGCTGGCACTCCCCATATCTATGTCTAAAATCCATATATGGGAGAGTACATGCCATGTTTCTCTTTTTGTACCTGGGTTACCTCACTCAGGATGGTTTCTTCTAGTGCCGTTCATTTGCCAGCAAATTTCAAGATTCCATTGTTTTTTTTCCCACTGGGTTGTACTCCATTGTGTAAATGTACCACATTTTCTCTATCCACTTTTCAGTTGAGGGGCATCTAGGTTGCTTCCAGGTTCTGGCTATTACAAATAGTGCTGCTATGAACATAGTGGAGCAGATGCTCTTGTTGTATGAATGTGCATCTTTTGGGTATGTGAGTTGAGTGGAATTGGTGGGTCTTGTGGTAGACTGATTCCCATTTTCCTGAGGAATCTCCACACTGATTTCCAAAGTGGCTGTACAAGTTGGCACTCCCACCAGCAGTGTAGGAGTGTTCCCCTTTCTCCACATCCTCTCCAGCATAAACTGTCATTGGAGGTTTTGATTTTAGCCATTCTGTCAGGAGTGAGATGGCATCTCAGAGTTGTTTTGATTTGCATTTCCTGCATGGCTAGGGATGTTTAGCACTTTCTCAAGTGTCTCTCAGCCATTTTAGTCTTCTCTATTGAGAATTGTCTATTTAGTTATGTACCCCATTTTTTGATTGGATCCATTGGTGTTTTGGGGACTTGCTTCTTGAGTTCTTTGTAAATTTTGCGGATCAGCTCTCTGTCAGAGGTAGGGTTAGTGAATATCTTTTCCAAATGTGTGGGGTGCCTTTTTGTCTTGCTGACTGTGTCCTTTGCCTTACAGAAGCTTCTCAGTTTCAGGAGGTCCCATTTATTAATTGTCGATCTTAGTGTCTGTGTTACTGGAGTTGTGTTCAGGAAACAGTCTCCTGTAACAATTCGTTCAAGGGAGCCTCCCACTTTCTTTTCTAATAGGTTCAGTGTGGTTGGATTTATGTTGAGGTCTTGATCCATTTGGACTTCAGTTTTGCGCATGGTTACAGACATGTATCTATTCATATTCTTCTACATGCCAGCATCTAGTTATGCCAGCACCAGTTGTTGAAGATGCTTTCTGTCTTTCATTGTATATTTTTAACTTCTTTGTCGAAAATCAGATGTTCATACATATATGGGTTAATATCAGGGTGTTCAATTCTATTCCATTTGTCTACCTGTCTATTTTTGTGCCAATATCAAGCTGTTTCAGGACTATGGCTCTGTAATAGAGTTTGAAGTCAGGGATGGCGATGCCTCCAGATATTGCTTGTTGAATAAGGTTGTTTTGGCTATCCAGGGTCTTTTGTTTTTCCATACAAAGTTGATAATTGTTCTTTCAAGGTCTGTGAAGAATTGTGCTGGGATTTTAATGGGGATTGCATTAAATCTGTATATTGCTTTCAGTAAGATTGCAATTTTTACTATGTTGATCCTACCTATCCAAGAGCGTGGGAGGTCTTTTTCCACCTTCTGGTGTCTTCTTTGATTTCTTTCTTTAAAGACTCAAAGTTCTTGCTATACAGGCCTTTCATTTGTTTGGTTAGTGTTACCGTTACCCTAAGGTATTTTATATTGTTTGCGGCTATTGTAAAGGGTGATGTTTCTCTGATTTCTTTCTCAGCCCTTTTATTGTCTGTATATAGTAGGGCTAGTGAATTTCTTGAGTTGATCTTGTATCCTGCCACTTTGCTGAAAGTATTTATCAGCTGCAGGAGTTGCCTCGTGGAGTTTTTTGGGTCACCTATGAAAACTATCATGTCATCTGCAAACAGTGAAAATTTGACCTCTTCCTTCCCAGTTTGTATCCCCTTGATCCCCTTTTGTTGTCGTATGGCTATGGCTAGAACTTCAAGTATAATATTGAAGAGGTATGGAGAGAATGAACAGCCGTTTCTTGTTCCTGATATTAGAGGAATTGCATTGAGTTTCTGTCCATTTAGTTTGATGTTGGCTGTTGGTTTGCTGTATATAGCTTTTATTATGTTGCGGTAAGTTCCTGTTATCCCAGATCTCTCCAAGACCTTTGTCATGAAGGGGTGTTGGATTTTGTCAAAGGCTTTTTCAGCATCCAGTGAGATGATCATGTGATTTTTATTTCTCAGCATGTTTATATCATGGATTACATTGATGGATTTTCATATGTTGAACCAACCCAGCATGCCTGGGATGAAGCCTAATTGATCATGTTGGATGAGTTTTCTAATGTGTTCTTGGACCCGATTTTTTTGGACCTGTTGAGATTTGATATGTTGCCAAGTATATGGTTGATTTTTGAGAAGGTTCCATGTGGTGCTGGGCAGAAGGTATATTCTTTTTTTATTTGGATGCAATGTTCTATAGATGTCTGTTAATCCAAATTGGGTCATAACTTCTATTAGGTGCTTTGATTTTTGTTAAGTTTCTGTCTGGTAATCCTGTCTAGAGGTGAGAGTGGAGTGTTGAAGTCTCCCACTATAAATGTTTGGGGCTTTGTATGTGATTTGAGTTTTAATAATATTTCTTTTATGAAGGTGGGTGCCTTTGTATTTGGGGCATAGATGTTCAAAATTGAAACTTCATCTTGGTGGATCTCTTCTGTGATGAGTATGAAGTGCCCTCCTTCATCTCTTTTGATTGATTTTATTTTGCAATCTAATTTGTTAGATATTAGGATTGCTATCCCTGCTTTTTTCTTGGGTCCAGTTGATTGGAAAATATTCTCCAAACCCTTAACTCTGAGGTAATGTCTGTCTTTGAGGCTGATGTGTGTTTCTTGTATGCAGCAAAAGGATGGGTTCTGTCTTTGAGTACATTCTGTTATCCTGTGTTTCTTTATGGGCAAGTTAAGACCATTAATATTGAGGGATATTAATGACCATTGATTGCTCATTCTTGTTTGTTTGGGAGTAGTGGATGGTGGTGGAATTATATGTGAATTCCACCTCTATTCTTTTGTCTGTTGATAAAGGGGGATCATCTATTGCCTATGTTTTTCTGGTTGTAGTTAACTCCCTTAGGTTGGTGTTTTCCTTCCATAACTTTCTATATGGCTGGATACATATTGTTTAAATCTGGTTTTGTCATAGAATATCTTGTTTTCTCCATCTTTAGTGATTGAAAGTTTTGCTGGGTATAGTAGTCTGGGCTGGCATCCGTGGTCTCTTAATGTTGGTAGCATATCTATCCAGGACCTTCTGGCTTTCATAGTTACCATGGAGAAGTCAGGTGTGATTCTGATAGGTTTGCCCCTGTATGTTACTTAGTCTTTTTCCTTTGCTGCTCTTAATATTCTTTCTCCATACTGTATATTTATGTTTTTACTATTATGTGGCAAGGGGATTTCCTTTTGTGGTCCACTCTATTTGGTGTTCTCTAGGCTTCTTGTACTTTCATTGGCATGTCTTTCTTTAAGTTGGGAAAGTTTTCTTCTATGATTTTGTGGAATATGGTTTCTGCCCCTTTGAGGTGGATTTCTTCACCTTCTTCTGTACCTATTATTCTTAGGTTTGGTCTTTTCACGATGTCCCATATTTCCTGGATATTTGGTGTTAGGGATTTTTCTTGCAATTTTTTTGCATTTTTGGATTGTTTTTTTCCATTATTGCAATTCTTTTTTTTTTCAAGACAGGGTTTCTCTGTATTGTTTTGGAGGCTGTTCTGGAATTGTCTCTGTAAACCAGGCTGGCTTCAAACTCACAGAGATCCACCTGCCTCTGCCTCCAAGTGCTGGGATTAAAGGTGCGCACCACCACTGCCCAGCTCTAATTCTTGTATTTTTTGGTTTGTTTTTTCTTCCATGCCTTTAAGGGATTTTCTCATATCTTCTTTGAGGGTCTCTATCATTTTCATGAAGTTTCTTTTAAGGTCTTTCTCATCTGCTTCTTCTGCAATGGACTGTTCAGGTCTTTATTTTTTTTTTAATTTAAGTTAGAAATAATCTTGTTTCACATGTCAATCCCTCCTATTCCTCCCTCCGCACCAGGTTCCCCAGTGTCCCACCCAATCTCGAGTCCAATCCCCGACAAGGGTGAGGCACTCCATGTTGGATCTCCTGTAACTGTCATTTCATCCAGGGCAGGGCCTAGGCCCTCCCCCAAGAGTCCCGGCTGAGAGAGCCTCCCATATTGTAGCAATGGTACTCAAAGTCTATTTGTATGCCAGGGATAAATACTACCCAAGGCTGTTCAGATCTTGCAGGTGTAGATTCTCTAGTTTCTGGTGGTGTCATATTGGTTTTTCTGTTGGTGGGTGTGTTTTTGTAATATCACCTTCCCATCATTTCTTCCTGTGGGTGCAGAAGGAGTCTCTTCCTCCCCTGGTGGGTATGTGAACCATTGCCAGTGGGTGGGAGCAAGTGAAATACCCTGGTGGCTTTCCACTTGTGTGGAAGGAGGCCATCCTAATATCGGAACTTTAGCAAACTCTGGGTAGGCTGGCCCCTCACCTTGCCTGTCCCGTAGGTGGAGACTGGGACTTGAAAGCTGGCAGTCTCTGGGCAGGCTGAATCTAGCCTGGTTTGGATCTGGCTCTTCTGTGCGCAGTTATCAGGTCTCTGGTGGTTCTGCTCAGTCCACGGGAAAGCAGGCTGGAGACAGACCCACACTTACCTCACCTGTCCTGTGGGTGGTGAATGGACTTGGAAGCTGGCAGTCTCTAGGCTGGCTAAATCCTGTTGGGCTGGGATCTGGCTCTGCCGTGTGCAGTCCTTAGGTCTCCGTTGGTTCTGCTTAAGCCACTGGAAATTAGGCTTGCATCACCTCCCCTCCCCAGCAAGATTTTCAATCACAATAGATGAAATGAAAATAAAAACATTACTTGTTAAAACCAGTTTTAAGTAGCATTTATCTACAAATCCAGCCCCACAGAAGGCAATGGAAGGAAAATTCTAATATAAAGAAGTTAACCACACCCAAAAACATAAGGAATAAATAATCCTAGATCAAAAAATCAAAAGAGGGGAAACATGGTTCCAGCGGGTCCAGGAAACCAGAGGAGCCAGGGAGACCAGGGGACCAGCTGTTCTGGCAGATCCAGGTAAAACAGACCCTGCATCTAGGCCTGTGTTTCAGTGCCTGGGGATTGCCTGGGAACTGCACAGAGCTTCCAATCCCAGTGGAAGCCAAGCACCCCAGATTTCAGGTTTCCTCTCACACCAACAAGACCAGGAAACCAGAGGAGCCAGGAAGACCAGGGGACCCACTGTTCCGGTGGGTCCAGGGACCAGAACGAGGACAAGCAATAGAAGAACTACCAGATTATTGGACTTGATAGCACCCACCAAAAGCAACTCTGGTCCCATAACCACCAGACCAGTAAGGGGCTCTTTCTGTACCCAGTAGAAGAAGAGATGGGAAAGAGACAATACAAAAACACACTCAACAACAGAAAAACAAATATGACACCACCAGATTCTAGAGACTCCACACCAGCAAGACTCCAACATTCCAATGCAAATGAAGCAGAAGAGAATGATCTTAAAACCACTTTCATGAAAATGATAGAGGCCCTAAAAGAGGATACAGGAAAATCCCTCAAAGAAATGGATGAAAAAACAAACCAAAAAAATACAAGAAATGGAAGAAAAAACAAACCAAACAAGGCAGGAAATGGAAGAAGAAACAAAGTAAAAAATGCAAGAAATGGAAGAAAAAACAAAGCAAAAAATGCAAGAAATGGAAGAAGAAACAAAGCAAAAAAATCCAAGAAAAGGAAGAAAAAACAAAACAAAAAATGAAAGAAATGCAAGAAGAAACAAACCAAAAAATGCAAGAAATGGAAGAAAAAACAAACCAAAAAATACAAGAACTGGAAGGAAAAGCAAACCAAAAAATGCAAGAAATGGAAGAAAAAGCAAACCAAAAAATATAAGAAATGGAAGAAAGAACAAACCAAAAAATTCATAAAATGCAACAAATGGATGAAAAGATAAACCTGAAAATTGCAAGAAACAATGCAAATAGTGCAAGGGTTGAAAACTGATATAAAGACAATAAAAAACACAATCTGAAGAAAGGCTGGAAATAGAAAAGCTGGGCAAATGGTCAGGTAATACCGATACAAGTATTACAAACAGAATACAAAAGATGGAAGAGAGAATCTCAGGTGTTGAAGTTACACTAGGAGAAATGATTTCTGTTGGGAACTGCTAAGGACCTTGAACAAAATGGAGTCTGTCAGCCATTTCTTGCCTTCTGCCTACGTGACTGCAGGCACACATGCCCTTGAGACAAACGAAATAGCTAACCACAAAAGTTAAATTTACACAGGGCAGCCCACCCGCCTAGCCAGGGGGAAGTAACCCTTATAGAACAATTGCCTTTGTTAGCAAAGGGTTAATGTGTTCCTTTGGATGCTTTTACCATAATGATAGGCAGAAGTAACCCTTATAGAGCAATTGTCTTTGTTAACAAAAGGTTAATGTGTTCCTTTGAATGCTTTTTACTTCTCCCTATTTCCTGCACCTGGCTTACTCTGACAAGCATTTGCGGAATGCAACTGATGGAAAATTATAGCTTCGTCTTTACCTTATTTGGTGTATATTTGAGTTGAGACTTGATTGACGTACTTGTACCTCCCCCTGAGATGCTCTACTTATAAAAACTATTTCACCCCCAAGAATAAACACTCTTGATCAGCAAAAGTTGTCTTGAGCCTGTTTCCCTTAACCTCTTGAAGTTTGCTTTTTAAGATCGGATCTGCTCATGAAGACCCACCAAATTAGTAGCGACCATCATCACTTCATCCCCGCGGGTCGGGGGTCCCCTCTGGGGGCTGCAGGATTCATCAACCAAAGAAAATCTTAAGTCCAACAAATCCTTAACACAAAACATCCAGGAAATATTGGACACCATGAAAAGACCAAACATAAGAATAATAGGTATAGAAGAAGGAGAAGAAAACCACCTCAAAGGGGCAGAAAATGTATTCAACAAAATCACAGAAGAAAACTTTCCCAACCTTAAGAAAGACATGCCAATGAAGGTACAAGAAGCTTACAGAACACCAAATAGATTGGATCAAAAAAAGTCCCCTCACCACATAATAATCAAGACCCCAAATATACAGAATAACAAAAGAATATTAAGAGCAGCTAAGGAAAAAGGCCAGGTAACATATAAAGGCAGACCTATCAGAATCACACCTGACTTCTCCATGGAAACTCTGAAAGCCAGAAGATCCTGGATAGATATTCTACCAACACTAAGAGACCATGGATACCAGCCCAGACTACTATACCCAGCAAAGCTCTCAATCAATATAGATGGGGAAAACAAGATATTCCATGACAAAACTAGATTCAAGCAATATGTATCCACTAACCCAGCCCTACAGAAAGTTTTGGAGGGAAAAGGCCAACCCAAGGAAGTTAACTACAACCAGAAAAACATAGGCATTAGAGAATCCCTCTTTACCAACAGCCAAAAGAACAAAGGGGTTAAATTCCACACATAATTCCACCACCAAAAATCATTGCAAATCGAAGAAGAATGAGCAATCAATGGTCATTAATATCCTTCAACATTATTGTACTTAACTCACCCATAAAAAGACACAGGCTAGCAGAATGGATTCGAAGACAGAACCCATCTTTCTGCTGAATACAAGAAACACACCTCACCCTCAAAGACAGATATTATCTGAGAGTTAAATGTTGGGAAAAAATTTTCCGATCAAATGGACCCAAGAAACAAGCAGGGGTAGCATTCTTAATGTCTAACAAATTAGACTTTAAAATAAAGTCAGTCAAAAGAGATGAAGGAGGTCATTACATACTCATCACAGGTGAAACCAAACAAGATGAAGTGTCTATCCTGACCATCTATGCCCCAAATACAAAGGCATCCACATTCATAAAAGAAACATTACTAAAACTTAAATCACATCTAAAGCCCCACACACTTATAGTAGGAGATTTCAACACATCACTCTCACCACTAGACAGGAATACCAGAAAGAAATTCAACAAAGATGCAAAGGGTCTAATAGAAGTAATGACCCAACTGGGATTAACAGACATCTATAGAACATTTCATCCACATAAAAAAGAATATACCTTCTTCTCACCACCACATGGAACCTTCTCAAAAATCGACCACATACTTGGCAACATATCCAACCTCAGCAGCATCAAAAAAATTGGAATAACTCCATGCATCTTATCAGACCACCATGCTTTAAAATTAGAATTCAACAACATCACAAATTGCAGAAATCCTACAAACTCGTGGAAATTGAATAATGCACCACTGCACCATTCCTGGGTCAAAGAAGAAATAAAAAAGGAAATTAAAGACTTCTTAGAATTCAATAAGAATGAAGACACAACTACCCAAACCTATGGGACACTTTAAAAGCAGTGCTACGGGGGAAGTTCATAGCACTAAGTGCCCACATGAAGAAACTGGAGAATAGTTATACTAGAGAATTCACAGCACAGCTGAAAGCTCTAGAACACAAAGAAGCAAACTCCCCCAGGAGGAGTAGATGCCAGGAAATAATCAAATTGAGGGCTGAAATCAGTGAAGTGGAAACTAGGAAAACAATACAAGGAATCAATGCAACAAAGAGTTGGTTCTTTGAGGAAATCAACAAGATAGAAAAACCTTTGTCCACACTTACCAAACAGCAGAGAGTGAACATGCAAATTAACAAAATCAGAAATGAAAAAGGGGACATAACAACGGACTCTGAGGATATTCAGAGAATCATCAGGTTATACTTTGAAAACCTGTACTCCACAAAATTCGAAAATTTAAAGGAAATGGATGACTTCCTGGAGAGCTATCACTTGCCAAAACTAAATCAAGAACAGATAAGCAATTTAAATAGACCTATAACCCCTTATGGAAATAGAAGCAGTCATCAAAAGTCTCCCAACCAAAAAAAGCCCAGGTCCAGATAGCCTCAGTGCAGAATTCTACCAGAAATTCAAAGAACAGCTTATACCAATTCTTCTCAAAGTATTCCACACATTAGAAGCAGAAGGGTTTTTGCCAAACTCTTTCTATGAGGCTTCAATAACCTTGATCCCCAAGCCACACAAAGACACAACTAAGAAAGAGAACTTCAGACCAATATCCCTCAGGAACATTGATGCAAATATACTCAATAAAATACTGGCAAATCGGATCCAAGAACACAAGCATTCACCACGATCAAGTAGGTTTCATCCCAGGGATGCAGGGATGGTTCAACATATGAAAATCCATCAACATAATCTACCATATAAACAAGCTGAAAAACAAAAATCACATAATCATCTCATTAGATGCTGAAAAAAACCTGTCGACAAAATCCAACACCCCTTCATGATAAAGATCTTGGAGAGATCTGGGATAACAGGAACATACTTAAACATGATAAAAGCTATATACAGTAAACCAACAGCTAACATCAAACTAAATGGACAGAAACTCAACGCAATTCCTCTAAAATCAGGAACAAAACAAGGCTGTCCACTCTCTCCATACCTTTTCAACATGGCACTTGAAGTTCTAGCCATTGACATATGACAACAAAAGGGGATCAAGGGGATACACATTGGGAAGGAAGAGGTCAAACTTTCACTGTTTGCAGATGATATGATAGTTTACATAAATGACCCAAAGAACTCTACCAGGGAACTCTCACAGCTGGTTAACACCTTCAGCAAAGTGGCAGGCTACAGTAAGATCAACTCAAGAAAATCAGTAGCCCTACTATACACAGATGATAAAAGGGCTGAGAAAGAAATCAGAGAAACATCACCCTTTACAATTGCCACAAACAACATAAAATACCTTAGGATGATGTTAACCAAACAAGTGAAAGACCTGTATCACAAGAACTTTGAATCTTTAAAGAAAGAAATTAAAGAAGCCCTCAGAAAATGGAAAGATCTCCCATGCTCATGGATAGGTAGGATCAATGTAGTAAAAATGGCAATTATGAAGTGCAATGCCCAATTCTCATAAATTATCTGCAGTAGAAAACCTCTGGCAGCCACTTCCAATTCCATCTCTATTGGATCCCACACATCTTCCTCTCCTAACCTTCATCTTATCACTATTGCTTTATCACAGTTGCTAACTCCATCAGGCACTCTCTGATAAACCACAGGCCACTACTGCTGGGGAAACAGGAAGGCTGACTGCAGATCTTCACCAATTCTTCCATTCCTGCAGATCTACTAACCCAGTCTCATCCCCTTGAACGAATTGGTACAGGAGACAGCTTCCTGAACATGACACCAGTAGCACAGACAGTGAGATCAACAATTAATAAATGGGACCTACTGAAACTGAGAAGCTTCTTTAAGGCAAAGGACACAGTCAGCAAGACAAAAAGGCAGCCCACAGAATGGGAAAAAATATTCACTAATCCCACATCTGACAGAGGGTTGATCTCCAAAATTTACAAAGAACTCAAGAAGCAAGTCTCCAAAACACCAAAGAATCCAATTAAACAGTGGGCTTCAGAACTAAATAGAGAATTTTCAATAGAGGAGTCTAAAATGGCTGAGAGGCACTTGAGAAAGTGCTCAACATCCTTAGCCATCTGGGAAATGCAAATCAAAACAACTCTGTGATACCATCTCACTCCTGTCAGAATGGCTAAAATCAAAAACACCAATGACAATTTATGCTGGAGAGGATGTGGTGAAAGGGGAACACTCCTCCATTGCTGGTGGGAGTGCCAACTGGTTCAGCCACTTTGGAAATCAGTATGGAGATTCCTCAGAAAAATGGGAATAAACCTACCACAAGACCCAGCAACTCCACTCTTAGGCATATATCCAAAAGATGCCCGTTCATACAACAAGGATGTCTGTTCCACTATGTTCATAGCAGCATTATTTGTAATAGCCAGAACTTGGAAGCAACCTAGATGCCCCTCAACCGAAGAGTGGATAGAGAATGTGGTACATTTACACAATGGAGTACTATTCAGCAGAAAAAAACATTGGAATCCTGAGATTTGCAGGCAAATGGATGACACTAGAAGAAACCATCCTGAGTGAGGTAATGCAGTCACAAAAAGAGAAACATGGCATGTACTCTCCCATATATGGATTTTAGACATAGATCTGGGGAGTGCCAGCCTACAATCCCATGGCCAGAGAGTCTGGGAAACAGAAACCTCATTCAGTGGCTGATGGGAGAAGAGGCAGACTCCCACGGCTAAGTACTGAGCTGAACTCAAGAAAGCCAGTAACAGAGAGGGAGGACTGATGACCAAAGGAGTTAAGACTGGACTGGTTTAACCCCAGAAACAGCTGACCAGACAAAGGTTAACTCTTGAATCCCAGGCATCAGCCTGGGAATCCAACATGGGACTGATCAAGACCCCCTGAATGGGGTTGTCAGTGAGGAGGCCTAGGTAATCTATTGAGCCTTGGGCCGTAGATCAGTATTCATCCTGAGTATACACATGGACTTTGGACACCCATCCAACAATGTGAGATGAACTCTCACCCTGAACTCTTCGGGGGAGGGTCTAGGCCCTGCTCTGGTTGAAATGACAGTCTATGGACACCCCCATGGAGGGCCTCACTCTCCCTGGAGAAATGAGGGGATAATGGGGTAGTTGTGGGGAGGACACAAGAGGAGGGGAGGGAAAAGGAGAGGGACCTGGAACTGACTTGTGAACCAACCATGTTTCTAATCTAAATTTAAAATTAAAAATAAAAAAAGAGGGAAACACTCCCCATCCCTATACCACAACAGCAAACAAAATAACAGATATCAATACACACTGCTCACTAATAATGCTCAACATCACTGATCTCAATAAAGAGTACCCAGCAAAAAGATGCAGATTAACAGAATGAATGTGAACACAGGATACATCCCTCTGCATCTAAAAAGTACATGTTAACATAAAGAACAGATATAACCTTTTGGTAGAAAAATGGGAAAAGATATTCCACACAATTGAAACTAGAAAGCCAACTGCTGTAGATGTTTAATATATATATATATATATATATACATATATCAGACCTCAAACCAAAACTAATCAAAAGAGATAGGGAAGGATACTCATCAAAGGAAATATCCACCAAGATGACATTTCAATTCTAAACATTTATGTCCCAAACACAAGGGCATACAAGTTTGGAAAAGAAACATAAATACAACTTATCTCACAAATTAAACCTTGCAGTCTCATTGGTGGTACATTCACACCATGGACTATTACTCAGCTATAAAAAGTAAAATCATTAAATTCATTATTAGGCAAATGGATTGAACTAGAAAAAAAATCATTATCCTGAATGAGGTTACCCGTACTCAAAAGACAAGTATCATATATGTTTGCCTATATGTGGATATTAGAAGTTAAGTCAATGATATGTAGGCAATAGTTATCAAGCCACAGATGTTAAGTTATAAAGTAAGGAACTAGGGGAAACAGATGTCCTAGGTAACTATATTATATTTATCACAGTCCACCTATGATATAGTGACTCTTATAAAGCCTTTCAATGGGACTTTCAGTGTTAGACACTGACCTGCAAATGCAAGGGGGAGATGTAGGTCACTGTATCTTGGCATCTACTCCCAAATAACCATTCAATGCTTGGCTGATAGCTCAGGCTGGTTACTAGCTAACTCTTAATTTTAAATTAGCCTATATTTCTTACCTATCCTCTGCCATGTGTCTGTACCTTTTTTCAGCGTGGCACATTCATCTTGCTTCTCTCTGTGTTTCTCAAGACTCCTCAGATTCCACCCCCTTCTTCTCAACATTCTCTTAGTCTGATTCTTTCAGCCTAACCTTATCCTGTCTATCTATAGGCCAGTCAGCTTCTTTATTAAACCAATCACAGTTACATATATTCATAAAGAATAAAGGAATATTCCACAAAGGGGCCTGTCTAAATGATAACTAAAACAAAGGAAATGTCAGTCTCAGAATGTGAGTTTCTCAGATGATATTGTAGCTGTGATTTCCGTGTTCTGGTCCCTTTTATCTTTGTATAGTCACAAATTCTGCTAACTACAGTTTGAAGTTAGGTATGAACTTTTAATTCTTCCTATTTTCTCACTTATTATTCTCCTCAGTTTTAAGGCAATATGTTCTCCCAAATGCCAAGTTGCGTGAAGACATATTGCACCCAAATAATTGCAAAGTGTGAACACAATACTAAAACATCTGGAAGAGTAAAAGGAAACATTAAATCAACTGTAAGGAAACTTATTTATCTTCCCTGCTAAATATCTGGGTGTTTGGAAACATCTGGGTGCTTCTTGTTATGTTGATAAACCTTCCTGGTGGTGGAAGGACTTTTTATGTTATGTTGAAATGAATTGAGACTATTTGTGTCTAGGATCAGTATCCAGATACACAGGCATTTCAACTAATAAGGTTTGTCACTTAAAACAGAAATTGGAAGAAGCTGGTTTTGTGGATGCTTTACAATCTTTAGAAGCACACTGTCAGAAAGCCTTATTGACAGCTTCTTGTTTGTCCTAATCAACCCATTCTGCCTATTACCCCTAACTTCAATCTGAGTACATGTACTTTCACATTTGTTGTCCTTGCCACATCTGTATATTAGGGCTTTCCCTAAAAATGTGTAATTATTAAGCACTTACTGATTTTCTTCATATTCCATGAGAGTCAAATCAAGTGGTAGAAACCTTATAGTGACTTGAAAAGTAAACATTTAGTATTCCAATTTTTAAATATACACAGAAGACTAGAAAATGTGCTTGAAACTAAGAAACTGGGGTATATCACCAAGGAGAAATTAACAAGAAGGCTTCCATGTAGGGCGTGGACTCAGATGTCAGTGGAATGGTCACACTGGAAGGCAGAAAACTTGCTGAGTTTCTCAGGCCACAGCATGTGCAGATCAAGTAGACCAACAGCCAGGCCAAAGGGTGCTGGTAAGGCACATGTATCTAAACTCATCAGGAATCTACTATTAGGAAGCTGCCAGTAAGGTACCCAGGGCAATCTTGGAGTTTATCTTCAGAAAGAGGCAGAGGTACCACCAGTAATTACTTCCTGTTAGATCTGGTAGGGAGGGTTTCTCTGGGGTCTTGGGTGTCTCAGAATCAGGAAAATTTCAGCATGTGAAAATCTTCCCTGTGTCCTCTATGGATAAAAGTTAACATCCTAAGAACTTCCAAGAGAGAAAAATGTCAGTATCACAATCAGGCAATAAAGGGTGTCTTCAGAATGGAGGGGTAATAAACTGATAATGGACATAATACTTCTTGTCATGTATATTGAAATCAGGTGTGGATGTAGGGGAATCATGCATAAAATTTACAAACTAGAATCTTGTAGCTTCATAGTGTAACGCAAAGGTTCTCCACTTCTAACCTATTCTGTGATTAAGGGTCTATATGCTTTACATGTCTAGACATGACTCACTATCAACTGAAGGAAAACTAATTGGATACCACTGTGTATTATCATAAACAGCAATTGACAACTGAATTGAGACATTCCCCTGATTAGAACCTGCTCCTCTGTTTCTGAGACATTGAATTGTGAGAAAATTTTAAAACTTTTAAAATCTTGTGTTAAGTGAATTATTCCCAGGTCCCACAGCCATGTGAGACTTACATTAATTATGAAACTGCTGGCTGCTGGCTATGGCTTCTTATTGGTGAGCTCTGTCTAAATTCTTAACCCATTTGTAATAATCTAAGTATTTCCATGTGTCTTCTCTTACCGGAGAAAGGGTCTGGCCAACAGTGCTTTATTTGGTGTTTTATTAGTCAACCAGTAAGATGAACATGTATACAGAAGAACATTCCCCAGCAGTCTTGATTGTCTAATCAACAATAAACTACAGTAAAAGAGGATCATAGCTTTGATTAGCAACTTTGCAAAACAAAATCTTCTTTCCTTCTTTGTTGTTATAATTTGTATTAATTCAAAAGTTTAACAATATTTCTAGACTTCATGTTTTTCCCATCTCTATGAGAACATTCTGATTCTCCCTTTCTTGGTGAAATTGTCTTTCAGCTTCTATTGGCAGTACACACTCATACTACTGTACTCACTGCATGTATGCTTAATGTGTGTGCAATCCATCTTGACAATAATGAACTAAACCTCTGAACCTGTAAGGCAGACCTAATAAGATGTTTTCCTTTATAAGAGTTGCCATGGTCATGGTGTCTCTTCACAGCAATAGAAACCATAACTAAGACAGAAGTTAGAAGAAGTGGGGTATGGCTGTAACAGACCTGAACATGTTTCTTGGTGGAATGAGGACCTTGGAACATTAGATTCGGAAAACAGTTGATCACTTTAAGGGAGGCTTGTATCAGGGGTGCCCTGCATGGAGGCCCAGAAAAAAACATTTCATGGAAGCTGTGAATCCTGGATTCCATTGGAGATCCCAAGATGTTGGAGATCCAGAGTGGGATACCTACCAAGAAAAGCTCCTAATAAGGAGTGGAAACAACCCAAGAGAAAGAATTGTGCTGCAGTCAACAAAGCTGAAAGGAATTGGAGATCTGCTTTTTTCATTTGATGTTATACGGGTTACAGTAAAGAGATTATCAGGAGTCTCAGAAAAGACGTTGGATGTTGGAGTTTTTAACAGAGTTGAGACTGTTATAGACTATGGGGCCTTTTAAAGTTGGATTGAATGCATTTCTGCATTACGGTTTGGCTACACGTCTATGGGGGCTAGAGAATATAAAGTGGAGGTTGGAATAACCATGGCCCCCATAGGCTCATAGTTTGAATGCTTGACCAGGGAGTGGCATTCTGGTAGTGGGCTTTGTGGTTTCAAATGTTTAAGCCTGGCCCAGTGTCTCTCTCTCTCCCTCTACCCCCTCTCTTTTTCTCCTTCCCGCCTCCCTCTCTTCTTACTGCCTAAAGATCTGGATATAGAACTCTCAGCTAACTCTCCTGTACCATGTCTGCCATGCTTCCCTCCATGATGATAATGGACTAAACCTCTAAACTATAAATCACTACAACTAAATGTTTTTTCCTTTATATGAGTTGTAATGGACTTGGAGTCTCTTCACAGCAGTAGATACCCTAACTAAGACGACGACTTATCTCTACCACCATTGTAAATTCCTTTAGAAATCACACCCTTATCCTCAACATATTGATCCCAGCTCATGATGGTTTTAACTTAAAAATGTTTTTCTTCATGTGCTTCCAAAAAGAAGATGTGCATTCAGGAGAAACTGTGCTTTGAATTTTGAACTTTTCAAGGTATAATCATATATGGTAGGTAGGAGTGTTTCCCTGTTTTGGGGAAGGAGTAGTAAGTATTGGCTTCTAGTCAGCAAAGTGATCATGAAGGAAAGCACTGAGTTGTTATTTCCATGTAGTGAACTATGGTGTAGCACTTCCTGGATACAGGTAACATGAGCTACATAGTGCTTTATTATAAATAGGCTTTGTGTGAGAAGCTTTTCCAACTTATTGGCTAGTGCAGTGTCTTAGTATATATTAGTTAGGCAGGGCCAAACAGTGGTATTCAATAAGTTGTGTGAATTAAATGCATTTCAATATGGTATTTTCAATTTATAGAGGATGCCAATCTTAGGTCAAGGAACCTCACACCAGCTGTATAAAAAATTGTTGATCAAAAATTGATAAGAAGGTTCTGAAGAGATAGCTTAGTAGTTAAGAGCCCCAGTGTTTTTTTTCAGAGGACCTGAGTTCAGTTTCCAGTACCTACCTTGGTAACTGAATCTCCAGCTCCTATAATTTCTGTTCCAGAGTCCCTGATGCCCTCTTTTGGCCTCCTCTGCTACCTGAAGACATATGCAGGTACATACAAAAACACAAAGAAAACAATCAATCTTAAAGTATGATTAAACAAGGACCTCAGTCTCATATTAAAACTAAGTATCCCATCATGTCAAAGCCTATAAAGACTTTTATTGCTTTTGGATGCTTTACAATGAAAATTTAAAAACTAGAAGTAAAGTGATTCTGAGAGCTTTTTTCAACTATGGGTGTTTATTTTGACTTTGCTCCAGAATTAAACTTTCACTCATATTATAAAAATCAAGAATCAGACCCTGATATACAAGATGTGCCTGTGTTTCTAACTGGGTGGAACTAATTGGCTGTTTTAGATTTTCTGTGTTTGCCTCTGAGGTGTGTGTTACTAGCTGACAGTCTTGCAGGCTCATTCCCTCTCCTCCTCCTGAGAACCAGGTCACAGGAAATATTCAATAGCAAGCAGGTGTTATTTGACATCAAGGTCATTTTAAATATCCTTGTTAGCCAAGGCTTTTCAAACAGCAGGGAAGGAACCTGATAGTTCCTTTTGTCAGGGGAGAAATTGTTTGGAATTAGTCACACTGAGGAAAATATGAATTTTAAAAGGTTACCTTGTCAGAACAAATTCCAAATATTTTCAATAATGACAAAAGAGAGGATTGTTTCTTGATTTAATTTCCAACTACAAAAGAACAACTTAGAATCTGAAAGCCATAGATAAACCTAGAAGATCCCATAGACAACAAAAGGGAGGAAAGGAGAAAGCAAAGGAGAAAAATAATCACCAAGTGTTTTGCCACTGTAGTGAATTACTCTCTGGAATTACTTTCTGGCAGAGGCAGACCATAACTCTAGGGTGAAACTGGGATTGCTCACTTACTGTCTGGTTAACCCTCTCATGTCTGAGGAATTGGGAGCCTGTGTTGTACCCATTGTTCCATAGGGATTTCCTTCTCTCTACTTATGCTGACAATACAATCCATATTCTGAGAAAGTAAGTCTAGGAAATACAAGTTTTTAAAATCAGTTTTGATTTCTTTAGCCTATGGATGTTTATATTTTGGCAAGTACTTTTTAAATTCTAACAATATATTATCATTATTATATTGTTATAATTTTGTTTAGGGGGATTTATAATATAATCATTTTTATTTCTTCCTTCCTCAAATCATTCCAATGTATTGATGGTCTCCTTTTCTTTGAGTGCTGTTATATATGCATTCATACACATTCTTAAATATGTAAATACAACGTTCTCAGTCTATAAAATGTTACTTGTACGTGTATGTTTTCAGGGCTGACCATTTTGATTTTGAATAACCAATTTTGAAGCTCTACCTTGGACAAGACTATGTACAGTTCTGCTCAGTTTGTTCTTTAGTTCTTCAGCTGTCTGTGACTCTTTGTCTACCATTGATTGAGGCTTCCTGAGCTTTCCACACTAGCATGTCTATTGGTGTCATTCTTGTTCAGTTCATGATTAAATAGCCATGTTGGTGAGACTTCCCAGGTGACATCTGTAGGAGACACAAACTCCTGAAAAATTTCCAGTCCCTCTGGCCTTTCTGTCCCCTCTTCTTCAAAGTTCCTTGAGTCTTAGGTACAGGAGCTGTGTTGTAGATGGAAAAGTCAGGACTTGACTCCACAAGTCTGCATTTTGATTGACTGTTTATTTTTTTCCTTTGTACATATGTCTGTTGCAAAGACAAGTGTCCTCCATGAGGAATTAGGACTACACTTATCTGCTGCAGAGAGTCTTTCTCTGTCCTGCCAACCAACTCCCAAATTACAACATGGACACTTATTAACCATGAAAGCTTGGCCTTAGGTTTGTTTCTAACTAGCTCTTAGAGCTTAAATCAATCTATATGTCTTAAGTTATGTTCTCTTACATGGCTCAGTTTCCTGTACTCTGTACTGGCCATGGCCATTTCTCTGCATCTCCTCATCTCCACTATCTGTGCCTGGAAATCCTCCCTACCTACTGGCCATTCAGCTTTTTATTAAACCAGTCAGAGTGACACATCTTCACTGTGTACAAAAGATTATTCCACAACAACCTGCAGGTATTAGGATAAATATTCAGAATGTAGTTAGGGATTATGCTGATTTAGTAAAGTGACAAAACATATGACCTCATTATTTTTTGGTATTTGGGCAGTGTTTTTTTTTTGAGCCTGGCATGGTTTCCCTCTTGTTGAGCAGGTTCTATGTCCAATCAGAGAGTTGCTGGTCACTGCTAAGAAATTCTTTAAGCAAGTCTCAGTTGATTGAATTTGGGGAGTTAAAGATTGAGGATGGTTAATGGCTAGCAAGTCTGAGATAATTGCCTTTGCTTCATCCATATTTTAATGTGAAGGCTACAAATTTAAAATAATAAGACATATGTTGGAAGAAAGATTTGAACTGAGAAAATGTCATTCAAAATTTTTCAATCTTTATTTTAGTTCATCACTATTTTATTTTCTTCTCAGTGTCTATTCCTTGGTTAAATGGTAACAGGAGGGTTATGTCGTTCTTGAGGAAAGCTTTGGGGCTTTCAGTGAGTAATGAAATACTGTTTAGTATCATGATCCAAAGGCCCTTGCTTCTCTTATTTATTATTTTTTATTGTTTTAGGCCCTTAGTTCTTAAGTGTGACTGAAATGACCAGAGTCTGACATCGTATGATCACTCATGTGTCCTCACTAATGAGTATCTATGCAGCTTGCTTTGAAGCCTGGAAGCAGAATCTCCTCAACACTGAAGCCAAGAATATAGTCCTAATTCTCCACCCCCGAATGAGTATTGCCTCAGAATATGGAAAGAAGTGAATATAATTCCTGTTATTCAGTGAGACAATATTTGGTAAATAAAAATATCCATGGAAGCTCTGTGAAAATGTTAATTGTAGTTGTTCCTTTGGGGATTGTCTGTAGGTGATACATGTTTATTTTCTATGCCAGTTCTTGTGAACAATTCTCAAAACACAATAAGAACACCACATTCATTACCATGTAATCCAGCATCAGTTACCTCCATTTTCCCATTTTAAAATGAACAAAGTAATCGCTTCCTGATCCATTACTTCTCTGTCACCACCAAACTACAAAAATTTCAAATGTTTCTGAACAGACTTTACATGATGTTATATCCAACACTGCTTTTTAAAAAAAGCCATAATCCAGTAATCATGGCCAGAGTGTTTCCTTCAAAAATGTAAACATGGAAGAACAATCTGTACATCCCTTGTCTAATAAATAACTAGGAGTACATCAAAGAAATCAGTATTCTGGATTATGTAAACCTTCTTGCTTCAAATGACAGGATTTTAAATTTCACAGATAAAAGTATTGCAGCCAAGATATTTTCCTTGCAAACAGATTGTTCTGCAGGCCAGTATATTAATTATACTTTGATATCATCTCCTTTATTATGTTATAAAATGATCCTAATTTATTTATGCTTATAAAACTGACTTCCAGCGTAGATGATAGGTCTTAGAACCAAGAATTATGATTCTAGCCACATGTCTATTATTCTTTAGGTCCTATTGAGCAACATGAGTAAGCTACATGATATTTCTTTTAGCTGTTGAGGGTTCTTCTTATTGTTTGTGAGTAGAAGGTAATATTACTTTTGGTAAACAATGAAAGTGCTCTTTCAAAACACTTACACGCAGAGGCTGCTTCTTCATACTCATTATGGAAAGTACAATTTTAAGCCTATAAGGACAGCTGTCAAGGTAAGGGAGCTTACACTTGACCTTTAAAAATGTAGTCTATCCTCAGGAGAGGTTTGGGAATAAAATGCTCAATTCTGAAATGAGAAAAGTAGATGGGGCATTTCAGTATAATCCACATTTAGCTTCTTAAAAAAGGTCAGTATTTCTATTGTGTATTATAATCCACTTGGGTCTAAATTCTATTCACATGTTTAAAAGTCCATTGGCAAATTTTGGAGTACTGATATTGTTGCTAGGCCCATATTTCTTCAGAGACAGGGATAAGATATGAAGCTGTGTTGAGTCATCATTCTAATCTTCACTATTCATAATCTTCAAACAGTAGTAGACACTACTATCTCATATTTAATCATTTTTTAAATGAGCTTTTCTCATTTTACACACCAATCCCAGTTCTCACTCCCTCCTCTTCTTCCACTGTTCCCACCTCCCCCCCCCATCTACTTCTCAGAGAGGGTAAGGCTTTCCATGGGGTGTCAAGAAGTCTGGCACATCTCTTTAAGGCAGAACCAAGGCCCTCCCCCATATGGATAGGCTGAACAAGGTATCCCTACAAAGAGAATGGGCTCCAAAAAGCCAGTTCAAGCACCAGGGATAAAATCTGTTTCCACTGCCAGTAGTCTCACAGACTGCCCAAGCCACACAACTCTCACTCACATTCAGAGGGCACAATTTGGCCCCATGAGGTTCCCCAGCTGTCAGTCTGGAGTCAGTGAACTTCCACTAGCTTAGGTCAGCAGATTCTGTGGTTATCCCCCAAATGGTCTTGACCCCTTTGCTCATATTATCACTCCTCCCTGTCCTCAACTGGACTCTGGAGGCTCGGCCCAATGGTTAGTTGTGGATCTCTGCACCTGATTCCATTAATTACTGGATGAAGTTTCTATGCTGACAATTATGGTAGTCCTCAATCTGATTACAGGAGAAGGACACTTCAGGTACCCTATCTACTAACGCTTAAATTCCCAGGAATTTCCTTAGTGCCAGGTTTCTCACTAGCACCATAATGACTTTCTCAATCAAGATATGTCTTTCCTTGTTCTCCCTCTTTGTCCTAAGTTTAACAACAGCCAACTGGTTGTGCTGCAAAATAGATATTTAGAACCATAAGACACAGAGGCAGTCTAGTGTAGAGTTGCAAACAGACATTGAATTAGTTTCCCCAGTGATAGAATCAAATGAGGTGACAGAAACAAAGTAACAAATCATTTGAGCACTGGAAAGAAAAACAACTTCAGCTTCATAGAGAATATCCCTTCGAGCCATTTCCTTTGTGTTTCAGAGGGTAATAGTCTAAAACAGAATCAATCAGAAAACTGAGTATTGACATATCAAGAAAGTATGCAAAATATCTAATGAATGTTTTCCAAGGGTTTTCAGTTATTCTTTCCTAGCAGAACCATTAGGAGCCAAGTAGCTGAAAAAATAAATCCCCACAATAATAGACATCATGGTCCAAATTCTAGGGTAGCAGAAATCCAAACAGGTAGATTCTTGAAGAAATCCTTGGTAGCTTTAACCATTAGAATAACATGATCTGATTTGAATTCTCAGAGATAATGTGGTGTTGTGAGGAGACAGTCTGTAATGATACAATATTATAAAAAAATTCCTTTTACATTCTAAGAGACTGGAACTTTTGTTGCACTATATAGACATATTTCATAAGACATTCTGAGGTCAGTCAAGACTTAAAGACTGCCATCAAACTCTGTACTCTGTTTAGCCTGGCTTTAAGAGAGCACTGTAACAGTCAACTTACTTGCCTTGGATTTTCATGTAATCAACTTTTACAATGTAACATAAAGCATAGCTTTAATTTTAAATTACGTACCCTTCCATGTCTCTAAGTAATGAAAGTGTGTTTGCACATGTGTTATGCCTTTCATTTGCTGAAATCAGTAAATATAGGTTAAAAGGTAAGGAACCTTATAAAATGAATATCCACCATAAATGTTGAACACAGTATATGGGTATTGCTTGATAGCATTGGTTTACTTGTTATCTGGTCAGTTGGGGTCATTTGGATTCAGTGATTTTTATTCCTTGTAAAACTCTTTAAAGATTGCTGTAATTTATCCAGTTCCTTCCCCATGTGATGGAGAAACCAAAGTTTTCTGTTAGGGACAGGCACGGGGACAGGGCAGATTCACAAGCCAGCCTTTTGGCAGGAACATATTCATATTCAGATATTCAGATAGTAAGAAGACAATGAAAGACACAGGGAGCATGAGGAAGAGAATTCACATCTGGGATCATTTTAGTTAAAAGACACCAAGGGAAAGTGCTCTGTTTCCTTCCTTAATGTGACACCCATCAGTGCCTGAGTATATTATTAACATGTTCAGATAATTTCAAATGCCCATCAGTGTGAACAAGAGAGAGAGAGAAAAAAAGAAGAGTAGGGGAGTAGAAAGAAGGCTACCTTAGGCAGTTGTGCTTGTATCTATACATGAAAACAGGAGAAAGAATCTTTCATAGGATGGCATTGTTAGAGGGTGGTCATACTGTAAGCATTTCAGGATGGGTCAGGTATTCTGGCACTTGAGAGTCACAGAATATTTAGTGTTGCACAGCTCAGATAGAAAGGTATTCTGGAGCTCGGGAGCCACAGAATATTGAGTGTTACACAGCTCAGAAAGAAAGATATCCTGGAGCTTTGGGAGCCAAGGACTACCACAGGTTGTGGGTCTTCCAGCTGGTGATGTTTGCCCCGTGTAGCAGTTTTGCTTGGCAGGAGGTTTCTCCTGTGAAGTTGCTACAGTTCAGCTCTGCTCCCAGAGAGTGGAGAGCCTAGAGCTGAGTGTAACAACTCCTCTCTGTGGTTTCCCCAGCAAAAGTATTACAACCTTGTTTGCTCAGCTCTGCTCTGCCCAGGGTCGCCTGAGCCTGGACCGGCCAAGCTGCACATACACAGGGTTTATATAGGGATTGTTGGGGGCGGGGAAGTTTTTCCAGGGTAGGGATTGGTCCAATATTAGTGCGGAGCTCAGATTGCCTAGAGCTCTGCTCAAGGATTGGTTAATTTTCTGCACAGGATTAGGGTCAGATTTGGCTCTGGTTTCAGAGCCAAAGTGTGTTTCTTTCTCTGGTCCTTTTTAGCCTTTTGGCTACAATTTTAGGGCCAGGGTACATTTCTTTCATTGACTCTGATTCCAGGGACAAAGTGTGTTCCTTTGGCACTGGTTTCAGGGTCAGGGTACATTTCTTTGGTTCTGGTTGCAAGGCCAAAGTGTGTTTCTTTGGCTCTGCTCAGGGTGGTCCCTTTTTTGACTAGTCCATTTTCCCTTCACATACTGTGAAGAAATGCTGGATAGTAGAGTGTACTACTGGAAGTGACACATTGGAAGTGGATTGGAGTAAAAGATAGCAAACAATTGTTACTCTAAATTTGCAATTGCTAATGCCACCATGTGAGATGGGAAGAGCTTTCTGGAGAATAGGCTGGTTGAGGTAAGCATTCCTTCTGTTTTGTTAACATCAGCTTTCAGATTCTGATCAGATTTTTAAATGAATATGGCCCCAGGTGATTTTATGTTTGGTTTATAGCCAAGAACTCTAAAGTCCTTTCACAGTTTTTACAAATAAGCCTGTTGTTGAACTTGTGGTAGGGTAAACATAAATGGAAGGTTTTTCAGAGTTGGATGCAAGTCTAGTAGTTTCTCAGTCTACTTTCTGCTTTCTTGCCCCCTCAGTCTACATTGTCTTTGACTACTCATGTTATAGTCTTACCTACCATCTGTGTCTCCATGAATACTTTAAGATGGCATGTGCACATATTTTGTTTTTGCTTGTGTTCATTCTATTTGAAACTCATTTCTTCGCTCTTTTATCAGCTAATTTCTTTCCATACTTAATAATCTTCCATAATCCTCTTGATTGAAAGATTCCTTGTTAACACTGGTACCCAAGGCTTCATTTGGCAGGTAGTGCTGGAACTGTTCAATTATTTGCTTTCAACACTGTGTTGAATCCCCTTTTATTAAACAACAACAAACCCAACTCTCTTTGTTTTCTACTCTTAGTAAGCAAAGCATTTGGAATTTTAGGTTACCATATGGTGACTGAATGAAAGGACACTTTATTATAAAGATTTTTGAACTTTTATGAAGAAGGTAGAAAATTATACATGGTTTTGATCTTTGGAAATTCTTTTTATATAGACAGGACAGATGTGAAGACTACAAAGAATGAGATAAATGCCTAGAAAATCTCATTGAACAACTTTTAGTGATTGCATTTTTGAGGGTTACATTTTCTTCTTAGCTTGAAAAGTATGAACTCTGGAGAAGGGTTTTATACCATTAATCATGGAAGATAAGCTTGTTCTTAAAGTCTTGGTAAGATCAGAAAGTTTTAAGGATCTTAAAGTGAATGTTAAGAATGGAGCAGGGAGTCTGAGGCTGTAGATAATTTGAGGCACAAGAACAAGGCTGGGACAGTGAGACACCAATATTGAAGAGGCTGTAGGTCTAGCAATGTAGTTCATTACTCTGAGATATGAGGTATTCAACTATGTAGAAAGATTTATTTTGACCCATGTTGGACCACATTGGATATAGACCTTATAAATTTATAACAGGGCTGAAATATTCCCATGGCCAAGACTTTTTGCTGTGCCTTTTCTGTTGTAATAGACATTGTTTTTATAGCATTCTTTTTCTTTTAAAAATGTTCAGTACAGTGAACTGTTTTGTGTGCAGTAGTGTGTAATCGTCTGTATTGTTTAGGTTTGTCTAAGTACACTCTATGATGTTTGAACAACCACCATATCAACTAATGATGCACTTCTCAGAATGCATCCCCGTTCTTAAGTGACATGTGATTATACTCTCAAAAGCCTTGAATAGGGAAAAAAGTGACATGTATGAGTACAAGGAGAGAGTCTTAATGGAACATGGAGCATCACTAAAGAATTATCTTTGAACAAAATAACAATCCCTTTGCTATCCGGAGGGTATAGAATAGAAGGCATTATACTTTGGGGAGAAAAGCAGTCTTCATGCTGAGAGTCTTCCATATTCCATGAGTTTTCAGTGAACTCTAGCATATGAGAGGCATTTTCCAATCTCCATTTTTAGTTAGTAGCCATAGATTGTGTTCTGAGATTCTCAATTTTGTCCATTAAGTCCCTAAATTTGCATGCACCCATTAATTTGTACATGCTGAAAACTTTTTTTGCCTTTTTTTCAAGACAGCATTTTTCTGTGTAGCTTTGTAGAACAGGCTGACAGAGATCCACCTGCTTCTGCCTCCTGAGCGGCAGGATTAAAGGCGTGTGCCACCATCATCCAGCTTGAGATGCTGAAAACTTATTAGATTTTTCTTTTCTTATGCAATTTTAGTACACCATTGGGTATCATCATTAGTAATACCATGTAGTAGGTGAGATGGAAACCTTGGAACCAACCTCTTCTTTTTCTTCAGTATCATGGGACAGAGATTCACATGAACTCCCACAGAACTCCCTGAGTCCTATATCTTTCAATGGGAAAGGATGTTCTACCACTCTACTCTATGGTGGGTCTGTGGGAAACTCAGAATTAAGCCATTAGCAGAGTCTATTAGCGTTGACACCAGAATACGTGTTACTTGGTTACCTGTGTTATTAGTTTTAGCAGCACTAGAGAGCTACTACCTATCAAACAAAATGTGATGATTGGAGCTTTGTGTTTTCCTTCAAGGGAATGAAGTTAGAGCTAACGCATGGTTTTTCTGGCATACAAATTCTGCAAGGAGGAAAGAATAGGGTTTGCCTGTCATGCCTGGAGTCTAGTTCCCTGGTCCCCAAGCCTTCCCTCTTCTATCTCTTACTTTCTCCTAATTGTCTTGCATATACTATGGACTACAACAAGATGGATCTGTTCTTTGTTTTCCAAACCTGAATTTTCTCTTCTCACTGTATTAGTTTTCCAAGTGTGATTCTACTTGCTTAACACGGTCTTCTTTAACTTCTCCCTTTATTAAGGTTATTAAGTCCTTCAGAGACTGGCTCTCTCTGTCTTCTGTGTAAAGCCACTGCCTGAATTAAACTTTTCCCTCTCTTTCCCTTACTTACTTCCTTTTCCTCTCTTCCCTGAAATCTACAATCATTCCTTTAGCTAAGCCTTATTCTGGACTGGGAAGTCCTCCTGATGTTAGTGATAATGAATGCAGTGAGGATATCGTGCAAGTTTAGCTTTGCCCACAGTGGAATTTTGACCAAGCAGAGGAGAGAATTGTCACATAGTTGTTGGATTTCAGCTAATATTTGTATTGCTTAATATGTGCCAAGAGCTTTGTATGATATGACTTTGGTTAATTATTTACCATAGCTTTATGGGACCTAGTGTTACAGTTTGTGAAATAGCTTCTGCTATTTTCTCATTTTATTCTTTAGAAAATTAAGGCTTAATGGAGTTAAATAACTTGCCAGGAGCCATCTAAATGTTGAAGTAATTTTTGAACTCATGTAGTCCTAACTGCTAAGCCTATTTTTCTACATCTCCTAAGTATTTTCTCTATTTATTTGCCCTTACTGAATGTCATATGACATAATAATGGTGATTCATATGTATGCAAGTGAGTGTGTATGTGCATATGATTGTGAGTGTGTGTGTGTTCATGTGAGTGCTAGTGTGTGTGTGTGTGTGTGTGTGTGTGTGTGTGTGTGTATTAACTTCTACTTAACTACATTGTAATGCCAGGTCCTTAAGAAAAGTGACCATATCTTAGGAATTAGTTAATGCAAGCTTTGGAAACAGGCTAATTTGTATTTAGGCACATGTTATAGCTCTGTTACAACTCAGATATTTTTCCTTTTTCAGGTTGCAAAATAATCACTACAAGGTAGAGTGGCCTGTTTACTAGTTGTGATAGTATTTGCTGTACTTTAATGTTATGTATGCACTTGTGTACTCTATAGATGTTGATTAAGACTTTGGAGCCCGCACCCCTCAGCCGCTAGCACAATGATTGATACACAACATCAAGGACGCCACGTTGATAGTTACTTCTAAAAGACAGCTTGGTAAGGCATACAGGCTTTCTGAGTTGTATTAAATGGTTAAGACAAACCACAAGATCTATGAAAGTGAAAATATATGTCACAAGGACTTGGTCAATTTCAAATGGAAATAAAGAACTTACTTCTTGTGTTTTTTTCTTTTCAGGCAGGGTCTCCTCTAGCTAAGAGTGGCTTTAAATTCACCATGCAGCACAGTCTAGCATCAAATTCTACATCCTTATACTTCATTCTCCTTCATATTGGGATTACAGGTATGAGCAATTACTTCTAGCAAAGAACTTTGAGATAATTACAATACTATTCATTTGTTCTCTAGCACATTCACATTTTAGGCTACATGGCCTACAAAAAAGTCACAATATTCTATTAAAACAAAAATACTAGTGAGATCCTTGTATGCATAATGTATTCTATAACTGTAAAATTAAACATTTTCAATAATATACTTGTTTCTCAAGTATGCCACATGCTTTTTGTGGGCCCATGAAGAAATTAAAATTTCACTTATGTTAATGAATTTTATTTCTTTAAATTTTCATATAGCTTCCTGACATTGATTTGTAGTTGAATATCATTAGATCTGAGAATATAATTTACATTTTATATTCTTTTAATTTGTCTTATAGGCCCCTTCAAGCTGTTGTAGTATGGTGTTCTATGTATGCCAGTGAGATGGAAATGGTCCGTTCTGTATATTTCAGATCTTTTATTTCCTTACTAATTTTCTTTTAATTAATTAGTAAGAAGCATTTCACTCTGTTGTGATTATTGGTTTGCTTATTCCTCTATTTTTCTCTTGTCAGTGCTATTAGTCTTTGTCTCATATATTCCAAAGTCCCTCACTAGATGCATGAACACCTGACTTAATCAGGATTTCCTGGAAAATAGATACTGTTATTGGTATGCAATGTTCTGTTTTGTTTTGGAAAATTTCCCTACTTTACCTGATATTGATAAGATCTATTCAAAATTTATTTTCAAAAGTATTTATCTGATGGGCCTTTTTCTATCCTTTAAACTTACTTGTAGGCAATATCACAATGAGAAATTCACCATTCATTATGATGACTTTACCCTAATAAAACAACATAAACATTAAAACACTAAAAATATAAGTACATGACATAACACTTAAAGAAGCTATGTTTTAGAGAATTTCTTTTTTGCTATTTGACTGGTCTGTTAGTTTATTTACATGTAATGTGTATGACAATATTGAAATATATAGTTACTGCTTTTACTGTTATTTCCTACTTTTTCATTTGTATTCTGTACATTGCTCCCCATTTCCTACCTGCTCATATTAAATATTTTATTTCATTTTGCCTCCTTTAAGGATCTACTTAAAATGTTTTGTGATTGGCTTCTTGAATTCCTTTAATTAAGCACATTCACCTTCTAGTGTTGTTAAACTGCTTCTTCTTTAGACTATGGATCACATAATCATCTAATTTCAATTTCTCACTATAGTTTTGTAGCAAGAATATCATATATTTTACTCTACATGTGATGAATACGTGAAACACATTTCTCTACATCTTATTTTGGGTAGTCAAAATCTGTTACAGCAGTCAAAACTACAGAAAGTAATTCCATCCCATCAACCCCCAATTATAACATCCATATATAATTTCTTGATGCAAATTCAAATCTGTCTGATATCATATTTCTTCTGCTTCAAGAACTTTTTTGACTTGTTTTTATAATACTAGTCTGTGGAAATGAGTTCTCAGTTTTTGTTAGTGTAACAAAAAATGTCTATTTTGCCTCTGGTTTAGGAAGATGTTTTTGCTTGTCATAAAATATTTAGGTATTTCCTATGAAATTTAGAATACTCCAAAAACCAATAATTATAAAAAAAACATATAAGCACACTTAGACAAGTTGTTTCCAAAATATTATAAAGCTTTTTGTGGTTCTATTTATTTATTTATTTATTTATTTATTTATTTATTTATTTGGCACAGAGTTTCTCTGTAGCCTTGAATGTCCTGCAACTCACTCTGTAGACCAGGCTGCCCTTGAAGTCAGAGATCCCCCTGCCTCTGCCTTCTGAGTGCTGGGATTCAAGGTATGAGCCACCACTTCAAGCAGCTTAAAGAATGGGTAGAAGGAAGAACATATTTCACACCTAAAACTGATGATAACAAGATCTGGGCAAGCCAGAAATCAGTAAAGTGATATCTTTAAGCTACTGGAAATACAAGGGCAAACAAACTGGGATTCTACACCAATAATTCATGAGTTTTTACTTTATTTACTTTTAAGAAAGCTTCTTTTACTTGTGACATTTCCATGTTGTTATTTCTTAGTTTCTATCTCCATGCTGAAGTTTTTCATTTGTTTATGTTGCCAATCTTCTCCATAGGGAGTTTTTTGTACTTGTTTATTTATTTCTAAAACAGAATGTGGCTCCGTGCTCCTGGCTGACCTGGAATTTCTGAAGATTTTCTAGCCTCTGGTCCTATGGACTGAATTTAGAGGTCCTGTCATCAAGTTTCTACAAGTAAAATTTACATTTACATTAATTGTGAATTAAAATCAATATCTGGTCCATTTCTGAGCAAGGATTTGTTGGTTGTTTTGTTTCTTGATGTGTATGTGTTTAATTTGTGAGTGTCTCACATTCTTTACTAATCCCACATGTAACAGTGAATGCAGGTATATGTGGCATTGGGCCTTGAAATAGGAACACCTTCCTTTCTGCCAATCCACTGAAAGAAGTTCAAGTTTGAATTCATCTCACCAAAAGTTGAACTGGTGTGAATTTTGTTGCTGTACTCATTGCATTCAGTGTGCTACCAGCTTCAGAGTGCTGCATAGTCTCTATTCTGAGTCTTCGGACTGGTTTTCTAAAGAGCTTTACTCTCAGACTCTTGCACTCTCTGCTTTGCAGAGATCTCCTCTGGCTCATAGCATCGCATGGCTACTTACAGACTGCTGTTACTCATTCCTCAGTGCTTGATGGCATAGGAAAGGGGGCCAGGAGAATCTACATCCTAATCCAGCCTTAGTTTCGATGAACATTGTGTCCTACTCTGTTTGAAATGGTGATATTTTGTGTGTATATTTGTTAATATATAGTTTTACTTGAAGTAACAGAATGTGCATAAGTATACATGGATGCCCATATATGCATATATATTTATTAGCAAGGGTTCTCTAGAGTAACAGGACCTATAGAATTAATATATGAATATTCATATAACGTAAGAATGAAAATTACATATACATACTTATGTGTATTATGATTTATTAGAGAGGCTTACAGGCTGTGGGCTGGTTAGCCCAACTTTGACTGCCTCCCAGTGAATGGACCAAGAACCTGGCAGTTCTTCACTAGACAGGATATCTCAGTCTTCAGTCTTTGTTGTAATACCCAAAATGCAGGCAAGGAATGCCTAAACAGCAACACAGATGAACTTGCTAGTGAGAATGAGGGGAAACAGGCAAAGAAAAAAATCTTCCTTTTTGTGGCCCATATTTGGTGTGGGCCTTCAGACTTCAAATGATCCACAATTCGGGTTAGTTTTCCCACCTAAATCTAAAGGAAAATTCCCCTCAGGGCTCAGGGAACTATGTGGAAGAGAAGGCAGAAAGATTGTAAGAGTCAATGGGCATAGAGGATACCAAGGAAACAGTGCCTTCCAGACACAACAGGACTGATTCACACGTGAACTCACAGAGACAGTAGCAGCATGCCCAGGGCCTGCACAGGTTCAAGACAGATGGAGAAGAAAATGGACACGAGCTCCATCCCTGATCCAGAAGCCCTGCTGAAATGACAATTGAATGCAGCAAACAAACAAACAAACCTTCCCCACAATGGAACCTCACTGGTTATACAAACCACACTTGAGGGAGGCCTCATACCCAGCAATAGACGGCCAACACAAAACAAACTCAATGGTATGTTTTGGAGTGTTTTTTCTCACTATGCTTTGTTTGGGCACTTTTTAAATGCTGTCTTTTGCTTATCTACAATGGTTTTCAATTTTGTGCTTTTTGTGTGTGACAGTGGGTGCCTCTATGTGTATGTATTTCTTGTGCTTTTTCTTTGTATTTTTCTCTTTTTGTCTGTTCACTTTGTTTTATTATAGTTTGTCCTTTCATTGGTTTGTTTGTTGTCTAAGCAGAAAGAGAAAGAAGGTGTGGAATTGGGTGGCTTGGGAGTTGGGAGGATCTGGGAGGAGTTGAGGGAGGAAAAACTGTGATTAGAATATGTGAGAAAAAGTTGTTTTCAAGAAAAATATTTTGGGATGGGAGATTTGTTTTCTGTATCTGCAAAGATAAAACAGGCTCCATTACCTCAATATTGGACAGAGTCTCCTTTTAATTATTGAGTTGCTGTTACAGACAGGCTGTGTACTGACCCTCCATTCTTGTTAGGCGGGGGTACTTACCAAATTAATTTTGAATTGGCTGTGTCTGATTGACCTTTAATTGACCTGTTACCTGCATCTCCAGCCAATTTTACATAAACCCAGGTGATGGAGTGGAGACAGCTTTATGTGACCTTGACCTACAGGTTCAACAAGCAGTGGAGTACTGAGGGAAACCTGAAGTAGCAGACCTCCAAGAAATGCCTCAACACCTATTCTCTTATTTCGATCATCAATAGCAATAATTTCAACAAGTCTGTTTCAATTAGATTGATTGATTATATGTGCTGCTTTATAACCAAAAAATACTGATTCCCTATCCCCATCAGAGCTCTAAGCATGAAGAATTGCATTCAATGTTCATGCCTATTACCAAAGTTTGCTTTTTAGCATAGAAAAGAAAGTAAGAAGTCAAAGGAATTATCTGGTCTAACTTGCTTTGATAACTGAAATTTTGATGAAAATGACTGAAATTTAACATTAGATTGAATTTTCATAGCTCTTTAACAGTACATCTGGGACAAAATCTACTCAGAGACTTTTTCCGTATTCCATGACTTTATTTTAAAGTTTATTTTTATGTGTTTTTTGTCTGCACATCTGTACATGCAGTACCCAGAGAGGCCAGAAGGGGGCCACATGTAACTGTAAAGCAGAGGTTCTCAATTTGTGAGTCATAACCCTTCTAAAGGTCTGTAGTGGTTTGAATTGGTATGCCCTCATAGACTCATGTGTTTGAGTATTTGGGGAATAGGGAGTTGCACCATTAGGAGGTATGTCCTGGTTGGAATAGATATGGCCTTGTTGGAGGAAGTGTGTCACTGTGAAGGCAGACTTTGAGGTATCACATATGCTCAAGTTACACCCAGTGTGTCACACAGTTGCTTCTGCTGCCTACAGATCACAGAAATAGAAACCCTAACTAAGACAGGGTCCAATATCAGATGTCCTGCATGTCAGATATTTACATTATGATTCATAACAGTAACAGAAGTACAGTTATGAAGTAGCATTGAAAATAGTTTTATGGCTGGGTGCCACCATGACATGAGGTACATATTAAAGGGTCACAGTATTAGGAAGGTTGAGAACCACTGCTTTAAAGCAAATGTCGCCATTTCACCATGGCTGCTTTTCAGTATAGCTAGCCATCCTCCCTGAGGACAGTTCTTCAGTTAAAGAATGGTAATCCTTTAGCTTTCTTGCCAATTGATTTCAAAAGCCCAACAATAAAAACAAAGCATCAGGAAGCCAACACACTGAAACTTAAACAGTTAGGCTAGGTCTTACGGTACAATTTAGTTCCTCAGTCTCCATCTCTCAAGCGGTTCTTCACTAGTCCTACCTGTGGTAAACCACACTGACGGCTTCTTCTGTCACAGGTACATATTTTCATATTATTATCTTTAATGGTCCATGAAATAACAACATAAAAGTTCAAGAAATCAACTTGCATAAGTGGTCAATTAATTATGTGACTGGTTTGCTGATAGTTATTGAGTATTTACCATATGTCAGATAAATTCCTGTGGTTTTGGGTAATAGTGGAAAGCCTAAACAATAAAGGCCTTTATAAAGTATCTGTGCTCTCATGAAGTTGCATTCTAAGGTGGAACACAGAAGTAAATAATTGGCAGCTGGTGATGAATGCTATGAGAAAATAGCAAGGCAATGTCTGGGGAAAGGGTGGGGAGAGGGCAAGTATGAAGACTTTTAAGTGGATGACAGCTGTTCATCTCTGTGAAACAGGAAGAGAACATTGTGCTGGGTTGCTGAAAATGATCAATTAATAAGGACAAGGATCTGTCAGTAGTGTACTCACAGGGTGCCATGGAGACTTATAGGAAGGGGTGCACTGTAACTGGAGTCATGGTTTTCTGCACTATGGAAACTATAGACATGGTTGAAAAGTAAGACATGGGGCCCTGGGCAGTGGATCAGTGTTTATCCCTGGCATACAAACGAACTTTGTGTGTCCATAACACAAAGAGGGATGCTCTCTCAGCCTGGACTCTTAGGGGAGTGCCTGAACCCTGCCTTGAGTGAAATGACATACTCTAGATATCCCCTATGTGGAAGGAAGTGGCGATAGGGTGGGATAGTGGGGGGGTGCGGGAGAAGGGGAGGGAGGGGAACTGGGATTGATATGTGAAGCAAGCTATTTAAAATTAAAATAATAATAAAAAAGAAAAGAAAAGAAAAGTAAGACACTAGGCATAGTCCAGGTTATAAAAAATATCATACTCAACCAAATGAAGGGAAACAGTGGAAATGATGAGTGATAAGGTGGATCAAAAAATAACGAGAAGGACTGAATGTTGGAAAGGGCTTCAACATGATTCCAAAGTATGAAAAATAATATGGAGACCTTTGGGGGCAAAGTCGGCTGTGACTGGGAAGGAAATATTGTCTTTGTACTTGTGAAGAGTGAGATTTTCATTGAATATGGAAGGCTAAGAAGTTTAGAGGTACTAGACAAGTGGAATCTGATCAAAGGGCTGGGAAAGAGGGTTGGGAAGAGTAGGGAGATGGAAAAGTGTGAGGGGAGAGAAGAGAAAAGGAGGAAAGAGACTGGGCCTGCATTTGAGCACACCACTGTGTTGTGGAAGAAGCAATGTACTTAGGTAGAGTAAGGAGGAAAGTCTAGATATTACAAGAAGCCATATTCTTGTGACAACATCCATGCTCTACATTAATCTGCTTATATAGTGTTATCTCTTATGAAGTACATCAAATAACAGCCATAATTACCTTTTCATATCAGAGTGTTCCTGTTCTTTCATATTGAAGGTCCAAAGATTAAAGTTTCTTGTTACCCAGAGGATAGGAAGTAACCAAAATACCAAAGACACTGAAGTAAATGGTAGTCTGTCATGATATTGATTTTCACCAAGAATATAATAACAAAGACAAGATTAACCATTATAATCAGGAAGTGCCCATGGTAAATTCATATTCAGATACTGGAACTTTTCTTTTTTTATAAGCAGTGCTAGGAATTGAACTTAAGGCCTTGCATCTTCAAGGTAATTACTCTACTACTAACTATAATCCCAAACTTGGTTTTAACAGACATGTTGACAGGCAGGCATGCACGCACGCACGCATGCACACACGCACGTGTGCACACACACACACACACACACACACGCTAAACAAAGTAGGGATGTCATATGATATTTTATTAGGAAGAAGTCACTTTTATGAGAAGCCGAGAACCTAAAATCATTCCACTGCTCTCTGAGACCTGACCAGAATACCAAGAGAGCACACATCTCCCATGCACAGCCCTTTGTTTCCCAATGTCCTTATGCACCTGTAGGCACACCCAAAGTGGGAGTGGTCAGAGGCACAGGTACCTAAGATCTCTCCCTACAATTCCACTTTTAGTCTAAAGATTTAGTCTTGAAACAAAACTAAATTGTGTCAATACATAAAATGTCTCAAACATATATAAAGCATATATGTATAGAAGATGATAAGGATATTTATGTATCAAACACCATGAATAGAAAGAAGACTTTACACAATATGATGAATTGTGATAAACAAATTATAAATCACCAGAAGATAAAATAATCTACATATATCTCATCCTAAGCATATCTATCCCAACTAAACCCTAAACTTATCTGAAAGAGATGTCCAAGTCTGAACACCTCCTTCCAATCCCAACACTAAACAATAGAAAACTAACTTTAACAGGTGTAAAATATCCTGTAATATCAACAGTAGGAAAAGGGGGCATAGTATTTTCAGAATTACTTCCTGCTGAAATGGAACAATGATAACCTCATGGGATCCTGTAAGAAGAAAATGTTAGTGTAGTGAAAGTGTCAAGGAGACTAGCTACAACATTTGTACACAGTCTCTGTTTGATGGGAGATGCTTGACTGAAGATCTTGTCTTGATTGAAGTTCTTGTCTGAGGCTCTGTCCAGAGTGTAATAAAAAGGTACACCACATCAGTTAATTAGTCTGGAGTCATCTAGAGCAATGTAGTCCCAAACTGGTTTCAGGGTGGTAATTGTCAATTTAGATGTATCAAGTCAGATCAGGTGGAATCGATGAAGTGGGGACCCATTTTCTTTCTGGAGTGTTTGAAGATTGCTGTTAGGAAATTCTTTGTTCTCTGTGGAAAAGCACACATGGTCAGTGGCACAGGTACCTAAGATCTCTCCCTACAAAGAACTCTGCATTTTTCCACCCTCCAGCCTCTGCTTGAGGTGAGTGTGGGCTCTGCTCAGGGCCCCAATCCCGCCATCACTCCCTCCTTGCATATTCCTGGGCATGCTCCTCCAGTAGAATGAACCCGCCTGGCAGGAAGGACCACCCTGAATCAGGCCCATACTTCACACTTGGTTCCCCCTCCCCTGTGCCCTCTGCCCTCTGCTTGAGGTGAGTGTGGGCTCTTCTTGGGCAGCAACTCCCAGCATCACCCCCTCCTTAGATCTTCCTGGGCCTGCTCCTCTTGTAGAGTGGACTCACCCCAGCAGGAAGGACCACCTTGAGTCTGGCCACTCACTCTTGGTTCCCCCTCCAACCTCAACCCTCTGCTTTAGTGAGGAGAATACCAGGAGAGGACAGACTATCCAGAGTTACAAACACTGAAGTCTTGGCCCATATACACCACTGGAAGACTAGAGAAAAGAGAGAGACCCCACCTGCACCTACTCAAAGAAGGAATGGGAAGACAGTATAAGAACACCCTCAAGAAGAGAAAAAACAATATGACACAACCAGAATCTAGGGACTCCACAACAGCAAGACCAGAAAAGCCCAACACAGATGAAGCAGAAGAGAATGACCGTAGAAACTATTTTAGGAAGATGATAGAGACTCTTAAAGAGGAAACAAGAAAATCCCTTGAAGAAATAGAAGAAAAAACAAACAAAAATACAAGAAATGGAGGAAAAGACCAATCAAAAAATTCAAGAAATAAACAAATCTATTAAAAAATCTAAATAAGACCAAGAAAAGGGGAGTCCAGGGAAGCAGCTGTTTCTCCGGCAGCATCAGGAAAACAGGCCGGCTTCCCGGCCTGTGTTCCAGTGCCTGCAGATCGCCTGGGAACTGCACAGAGCTCCCAATCCCAACTGGAGCCAAGCATCCCAGACTCCAGATCTTCTCTCCCACCAATGAGACCAGGAAACCAGAGGAGGCAGGGAGACCAGGGGAGTAGCTGTTCCGGATCAGGTACAACAGGACCCAGCATAGGGTCCAGGGGACCAGGTAGGAGGCTAAGCGCCCCAGATTCCTGTTCTTCTTCTCTACCCATGGGACCAGCATTTGGACAAGGAATAGAAGAACCACCAGATTATTGGACTTGCTAGCACCCACCAAAAGGGAACTCTGGTCCCCAGACCAGTAAGGGGCTCTTTCTGCACACACTGGAAGAAGAGATGGGAAAGAGACAATACAAAAACACAGTCAGCAACAGAAAAACAAATATGACACCGCCAGATTCTAGAGACTCCACACCAGCAAGACCCCAACATTCCAATGCGAACAAAGCAGAAGAGAACGACCTTAAAAGCACTTTCATGAAAATGATAGAGGCCCTAAAAGAGGATATAGGAAAATCCCTCAAAGAAATGGATGAAAAAACAAACCAAAAAATGCAAGAAATGGAAGAAAAAACAAACCAAAAAATGCAAGAATTGGAAGAAGAAACATACCAAAAAGGCAGGAAATGGAAGAAGAAACAAAGCACAAAATGCAAGAAATGGAACAAAAAGCAAACCAAAAAATGCAAGAAATGGAAAAAAGAACAAACCAAAAAATTCATAAAAGGCAACAAATGGACGAACAGATAAACAGAAAATTGCAAGAAGCAATGCAAACACTACAAGGGTTGAAAACTGAAATAGAGACATTAAAAAAACACAATCTGAAAATGGCAGAAAATAGAAAAGCTGGACAAACAGTCAGGCACTACCAATACAAGCATTACCAACAGAATAGAAGAGATGGAAGAGAGAATGTCAAGTGTTAAAGATACGCTAGGAGAAATGGATTTATCAACCAAAGAAAACCTTAAATCCAACAAATCCTTAACACAAAACATCCAGGAAATATGGGACACCATGAAAAGACCAAACCTAAGAATAATAGGTATAGAAGAAGGAGAAGAAATCCAGCTCAAAGGGGCAGAAGGCATATTCAACAAAATCATAGAAGAAAACTTTCCCAACCTTAAGAAAGACATGCCAATGAAGGTACAAGAAGCCTACAGAACACCAAATAGAGTGGACTACAAAAAAATCCCCTCGCGACATAATAATCAAGACCCCAAACATACAGAATAAAGAAAGAATATTAAGAGCAGCTAAGGAAAAAGGTCAAGTAACATATAAAGGCAGACCTATCAGCATTACACCTGATTTCTCCATGGAAACTCTGAAAGCCAGAAGGTCCTGGATAGATATTCTACCTACACTAAGAGACCATGGATGCCAGCTCAGACTACTATACCCGGCAAAGCTCTCAATCACTATAGACGGAGAAAACAAGATATTCCATGACCAAACTAGATTTAAACAATATGTGTCCACTAACCCAGCCCTACAGAAAATTTTGGAAGGAAAACTCCAACCCAAGGAAGCTAACTACAACCAGAAAAACATAAGCATTAGAGAATCCCTCTCTACCAACAGCCAAAAGAACAAAGGGGTGAAATTCCACACATAATTCCACCAACAACAACCATCGCAAACGAAGAAGGATGAGCAATCAATGGTCATTAATATCCCTCAATATTAATGGCCTTAACTCACCCATAAAAAGACACAGACTAGCAGAATGGATTCGAAGACAGAACCCTTCCTTCTGCTGCATACAAGAAACACACCTCACTCTCAAAGACAGACATTACCTGAGAGTTAAAAGGTTGGGAAAAATTTTTTCAATCAAATGGACCCAAGAAACAAGCAGGGGTAGCAATCCTAATATCTAACAAACTAGACTTTAAAATAAAATCAATCAAAAGAGATGAAGGAGGTCATTACATACTCATCACAGGTGAAACCCACCAAGATGAAGGTTCTATCCTGAACATCTATGCCCCAAATACAAAGGCATCCACATTCGTTAAAGAAACATTATTAGAACTTAAATCTCATCTAAAGCCCCACACAGTTATAGTGGGAGATTTCAACACACCACTCTCACCACTAGACAGGAATACCAGACAGAAACTCAACAAAGAAGCAAAGGGTCTAATAGAAGTAATGACCCAACTGGGATTAACAGATATCTATAGAACATTTCATCCACATAAAAAAGAATATACCTTCTTCTCACCACCACATGGAACCTCCTCAAAAATCGACCACATACTTGGCAACATATCAAACCTCAGCAGCTACAAAAAAATTGGAATAACTCCATGCATCTTATCAGACCACCATGCTTTAAAATTAGAATTCAACAACAACACAAATTGCAGAAAACCTACAAACTCATGGAAATTGAATAATCCTCAACTGCACCATCCCTGGGTCAAAGAGGAAATAAAAAAAGAAATTAAAGACTTCCTCGAATTCAATGAGAATGAAGACACAACATACCCAAACCTATGGGACACTTTGAAAGCAGTGCTACGGGGGAAGTTCATAGCACTAAGTGCTCACATGAAGAAACAGGATAACAGTTATACCAGAGAATTAATATCAAAGCTGATAGCTCTAGAACACAAAGAAGCAAACTCCCCCAGGAGGAGTAGACACCATGAAATAATCAAATTGAGGGCTGAAATCAATAAAGTAGAAACCAGGAAAACAATACAGAGAATCAATGCAACGAAGAGTTGGTTCTTTGAGAAAATCAACAAGATAGACAAACCTTTGTCCAAACTTACCAAACAGCAGAGAGTGAACACGCAAATTGACAAAATCAGAAATGAAAAGTGGGACATAACAACAGACTCTGAGTAAGTCCAGAGAATCCTTAGGTCATACTTTGAAAACCTGTACTCCACAAAATTCGAAAACTTAAAGGAAATAGATGACTTCCTGGACAGCTATCATTTGCCAAAACTAACTCAAGAACAGATAAGCAATTTAAATAGACCTATAACCCCTATGGAAATAGAAGCTGTCGTCAAAAGTCTCCCAACCAAAAAAAGTCCAGGTCCAGATGGCCTCAGTGCAGAATTCTACCAGAAATTCAAAGAACAGCTTATACCAATTCTTCTCAAAGTGTTCCACACAATAGAAGCAGAAGGGTCTTTGCCAAACTCTTTCTATGAGGCTTCAATAACCTTGATCCCCAAGCCACACAAAGATACAACTAAGAAAGAGAACTTCAGACCAATATCCCTCATGAACATTGATGCAAAAATACTCAATAAAATACTGGCAAATCGGATCCAAGAACACATCAAAACAATCATTCACCACGATCAAGTTGGTTTCATCCCAGGGATGCAGGGATGGTTCAACATACGAACACCCATCAACGTAATCCACCATATAAACAAGCTGAGAAACAAAAATCGCATGATCATCTCACTAGATGCTGAAAAAGCCTTTGACAAAATCCAACACCCTTTCATGATAAAGGTCTTGGAGAGATCTGGGATAACTGGGACATACTTAAACATAATAAAAGCTATATACAGTAAACCAACAGCCAACATCAAACTAAATGGACAGAAACTCAACGCAATTCCTCTAAAATCAGGAACAAATCAAGGCTGTCCACTCTCTCCATACCTTTTCAGCATGGTACTTGAAGTTCTAGCTATTGCCATATGACAACAAAGGGGGATCAAGGGGATACAAATTGGGAAGGAAGAGGTCAAACTTTCACTGTTTGCATATGATATGATAGTTTACATAAATGATCCAAAGAACTCTACCAGGGAACTCTCACAGCTGGTTAACACCTTCAGCAAAGTGGCAGGCTACAAGATCACCTCAAGAAAATCAGTAGACCTACTATATACAGATGATAAAAGGGCTGAAAGAGAAATCACAGAAACATCACCCTTTACAATTGCCACAAACAACATAAAATACCTTGGGGTAACGCTAACCAAACAAGTGAAAGACCTGTATTGTAAGAACTTTGAATCTTTAAAGAAAGAAATTAAAGAAGCCCTCAGAAAATGGAAAGATCTCCCATGCTCTTGGATAGGTAGGATCAATGTAGTAAAAATGGCAATCCTGCCAAAAGCAATCTACAGATTCAATGCAATCCCCATTAAAATCCCAGCACAATTCTTCACAGACCTTGAAAGAACAATAATCAATTTTGTATGGAAAAACAAAAGACCTAGGATAGCCAAAACAACCCTGTTCAACAAGGCAACATCCGGGGGCATCACCATCCCTGACCTCAAGCTCTATTACAGAGCTATTGTCCTGAAAACAGCTTGGTATTGGCACAAAAATAGACAGGTAGACCAATGGAATCGAATTGAAAACCCGGGTATTAACCCACACACGTACGAACATCTGATCTTTGACAAAGAAGCTAAAAATATACAATGGAATAAAGAAAGCATCTTCAACAAATGGTGCTGGCATAATTGGAGACTGGCATGTAGAAGAATGCAGATCGATCCATGTTTATTGCCATGTACAAAACTTAAGTCCAAATGGATCAAAGACCTCAACATAAATCCAGCCACACTGAGCCTCTTAGAAGAGAAAGTGGGTGGTACCCTTGAACGAATTGGAACAGGAGACAGCTTCCTGAACATAACACCAGTAGCACAGACAGTGAGATCAACAGTTAATAAATGGGATCTACTGAAACTGAGAAGCTTCTGTAAGGCAAAGGACACAGTCAGCAAGACAAAAGGCAGCCCACAGAATGAGAAAAAATATTCACTAATCCCACATCTGACAGAGGGTTGATCTCCAAAATTTACAAAGAAATCAAGAAGCAAGTCTCCAAAACACCAAAGGACCCTATTAAAAAGTGGGCTGCAGAACTAAATAGAGAGTTTTCAATAGAGGAGTCTAAAATGGCTGAGAGGCACTTGAGAAAGTGCTCAACATCCTTAGCCATCAGGGAAATGCAAATCAAAACAACTCTGAGATACCATCTCACTCCTGTCAGAATGGCTAAAATCAAAAACACCAATGACAATTTATGCTGGAGAGGATGTGGTGAAAGGGGGACACTCCTCCATTGCTGGTGGGAGTGCCAACTGGTTCATCCACTTTGGAAATCAGTATGGAGATGCCTCAGAAAAATGGGAATAAACCTACCACAAGACCCAGCAACTCCACTCTTAGGCATATATCCAAAAGATGCCCATTCATACAACAAAGATGTCTGTTCCACTATGTTCATAGCAGCTTTATTTGTAATAGCCAGAACTTGGAAGCAACCTAGATGTTCCTCACCCGAAGAGTGGATAGAGAAAATGTGGTACATCTACACAATGGAGTACTATTCAGCAGAAAAAAATAATGGAATCATGAGATTCGCAGGCAAATGGATGACACTAGAAGAAACCATCCTGAGTGAGGTAACGCAGTCACAAAAAGAGAAACATGACATGCACTCTCTCATATATGGATTTTAGACATAGATCTGGGGAGTGCCAGCCTACAATCCTATGGCCAGAGAGTCTAGGAAACAGAAACTTCATTTAGTGGCTGATCGAAGAAGAGGCAGACTCCCTTGGTTAAGTACTGAGCTCAACTCAAGAAAGACAGTAACAGAGAGGGAGGACTGATGATCAAAGGGATTAAGACTGGGCTGGTTTAACCCCCAGAAACAGCTGACCAGACAAATGTTAACTCTTGAATCCCAGGCATCAGCCTGGGAATCCAGCATGGGACTGATCAAGACCCCCTGAATCTGGGTGTCAGTGAGGAGGCCGCGGGAATCTATTGAGCCTTGGGCAGCAGATCAGTACCCATCCCAAGTATACACACGGACTTTGGACTCCCATAGAACAATGTGAGGTGCACTCTCACCCTGAACTCTTGGGGAAGGGTCTAGGCCCTGCCCTATATGAAATGACAGACTATGGACACACCCATGGAGGGCCTCACCCTCCCTGGGGGAATGAGGGGATAACGGGGGGGGGGTTGGGGGGAGGGCATGGGAGGAGGGGAGGGAATGGGATAGGGACCTGGAACTGACTTGTGAAGCAACCTCGTTTCTTATCTAAATTTAAACTGGAAAAAAAAGGACCAAGAAAAAAAAAAAACAACCAAACCAGTGAAGGAAACAATTCAAACAGTTCAAGACTTGAAAACTGAAATAGAAACAATAAAGAAAAACACAGAATGAGGGGATACTGGAAACAGAAAAACTGGGTAAATGATCAGGAACTACAGATATAAGTATAACCAACAGAGTACAAGACATGGAAGAGAGAATATCAGATGTTGAAGACTCGTGAGAGGTTATACAGTTATCGACCAAAGATAATCTCAAGTCCAACAAAACCGTAACACAGAATATCCAGGAAATATGGGACACCATGGAAAGGCAAACCTGTGCCACTGACCATGTGTGCTTTTCCACAGAGAACAAAGAATTTCCTAACAGCAATCTTTGAACACTCCAGAAAGAAAATGGGTCTCCACTCTGTCGATTCCACGTGATGTGACTTGATACATCAGAATTGACAATTACCACTCTGAAACCGGTTTGGGACTACATCGTTCTAGATGACTCCAGATTAATTAATTGTTATTAAGGAAATACAGCTCAGGGGTATAGCAAACATGTTCAACAAAATCATAGAAGAAAAATTCCCCAACCTAAAGAAGCATATGCCTATGAAAGTACAAGAAAGCTTACAGAACACCAAATAGACTGAACTACAAAAAGTATTTCCCTTGCCACATAATAATCAAAACACCGAGGTTACAGAATAAAGAAAGAATATTAAGAGCAGCAAAAGAAAAAGGCCAAGTAACATATAAAGGCTGGCCTATCTGAATTACACCCGACTTCTCAATGGAACCTTGGAAAGCCAGTAGGTCCTTGATAGATGTTCTATAAAGGCTAAGGGAACATGAATGCCAGCATAGACTACTATACCCAGCAAAGCTTTCAATCACTGTAGATGGAGAAAAAAAGACATTCCATGACAAAAGCAAATATAAACAACATATAGTCACAAATTCAGCCCTACAGAAACTATTGGAAGGAAAACTCCAACCCAACAAAGATAACTACATTCACAAAAACATACACAGTAGATAATCCCACTTTACCAAACAGCAAAAAGGGGGGGGATCCACATACAATAACACCACCATCAACAAATCCAAAACAAACAAGAAGCAACAATCAATGGTCATTAATATGCCTCAATGTTAATGGTTTTAACTTGCCTATAAAATGATGCAGGCTAACAGAATGGGTATGAAGAAAGAATCCATAATTCTACTACAAAGAAGAAGCACATCTCAACATCAAAGACAGATGTTACCCCAGAGCAAGTGATTGGGAAAATGTTTTGTAATCAAATTGACCCAAGAAACAACATGGTGTAGCAATCCTAACATCTAACAAATTAGGCTTCAAACAAAAATGAATCAAAAGAGATGAAGAAGGCATTGCATATTCATGACAGGAAAAGTCTGTCAAGATGAAGTCTCAATTCTGAATATCTATGCAGAAAATACAAAGGAGCCCACATTCATAAGCGAAATATTACTAAAGTTAAAACCACACATAAAACCTCACACACTTATAATGGGAGACATCAATAACCAGCTCACACCACTAAACAGGACCATAAGAGACATGCTTAGCAAAGAAACAAAGGAACTAACAGAAGTTATGACATAAATTGAATTAACAGTCATCTATAGAACATTCCATCCAAACATAAAAGAATGTACCTTCTTCTCAGCACCACATGGAACCTTCTCTAAAACTGACCACATACTTGACAACATAGCAAACCTCAACATATACAAAAAACTGGAATAAGCTCCTGTATCCTATCAGATCACTATGATGTAAGGTTAGAATTCAACAACAACACAAATTGCAGAAACCCTACAAACTCATGGACATTGAACAATGCCCAACTACACTATTCCTAGGTTTAGGAAGAAATAAAAGACAAATTAAAGACTTCCTAGAATTCATTGAGAATATAGATACAACATGCCAGAATTTATGGGACACTTTGAACGCAGTGCTAAGAGGAAAGTGTCCACAAGGAGAAACTGGAGGATAGTCACACTAGAGAATTAAGAGCACAACTGAAAGCCCTAGAACACAAAGAAACAGACTCACCCCAGAGGAGTAGATGCAAGTAAATAATCAAAAATTGAGGACTGAAATCAATAAAATAGAAACTGGGAAAACAATACAAAGAATCAATGAAACAAAGAGTTGGCCCTTCGAGAAAATCAACAGAGTAGACAATCATTTATCCAAATTAACCATACACACAGAAAGAGCATGCTAATTAAGAAAATCGGAAATGAAAAGGGAGGCAAAAACAGACACTGAGAAAATCCAGAAAAACATCAGGTCATACTTTGAAAGCCTGTACTCCACAAAATTCAAAAATCAAAAGGAAATGGACAATGTTCTGGATAGATATCACTTATCAAAATCAAATTAAGAACAAACAAGCAATTTAAACAGACCTATAGCCCCTAATGAAATAGAAGCTGTCATCAAAATTCTCCGAACCAAAAAACAAACAAACAAACAAAATAACCCAGGGCCAGATGGCCTCATTGTAGAAATCTACCAGAAATGACCAGAAATTCAATTAACAGCTAATACCAGTACACCTCAAATTATTCCACATAAATTATTCCACACAAAAAAGCAGAAGAGACATCACCAAACTCTTTTTATGAGGCTACAGTTACCTTGGTATCCAATTCACACAAAGACACAACTAAGAAAGAGAACCACAGACCTATATCCCCCATGAACATTAAGCAAAAGTACTCAACAAAATACTGGCAAATCTTGTGGTAGATTGATTCCCATTTTTCTGAGAAATCTCCACACTGATTTCCAAAGTGGCTGTATGAGTTGGCACTCCCACCAGCAGTGGAGGAGTGTTCCCTTCTCTCTACATCTTCTCCAGCATAAATTGTCTTCGGTGTTTTTGATTTTAGCCATTCTGATAGGAGTAAGATGGTATCTCAAAGTTGTTTTGATTTGCATTTCCCTGGAGCTGGGAAGAAGAGAGGGGGAGAAGAGGAAGAGAGAGTAGGTCATGGGGGAACAGGAAGGTTGAGTGGAGGGTAGAATAGGGGGAAAAGGGAATCAGGTTAGAAGACAAATGTGGCACCAGTGAGACCTCTAGTGATCTAAAGGGATGACACCAACTGGCAAGCTATGCAATAGTGGAGAGACCACCTCGAATGCCCATTCCTGATAATGAACTTGATGTCTATAACCATCCTGGAGCCTTCATCCAGTGACTTATGGAAGCAGAGGCAAACACCCACAGTTAAACCCTGAACTGAATCCAAGGAACCCAGTGACAGAGAGAGAGGAGCAATGAGCAAGTTGGCAAAGAATGGGCTGGCAAAACCAGCAGAGACATCTGATCTGAACAGGGGAGAGCTCTTGGACCCCAGTCAGACATCTGGGAGGCCAGCATGGGACTGATCCAGAACCTCTGAGTGTGAGAGTCAGTGAGGAGGCCTGGGCAACCTATGGGGCCATGGGCAGTGGATCAGTGTTTATCCCTGGCATACAAACGGACTTCGTGTGTCTGTAACACAAAGAGGGATGCTCTCTCAGCGTGGACTCTTAGGGGGGTGCCTGGACCCTGCCCTGAGTGAAAAGACAGACTCTAGGTATTCCCTATATGGAAGGAAGTGGCGATAGGGTGGGAGGCTGGGGATGATGGTGGGTGAGGTTGTGCAGAAGGAGGGGAGGGAGAGGGAACTGGGATTGACATGTGAAGCAAACTATTTAAAATTAAAAGAAAAAAAGAAAAAATACTGGCAAATCGAATCCAAGAACACATCAGAAAAATCATCCACTATGATCAAGTAGGCTCATCTCAGGGATGCAGGGCTGCCTCAACATACAGAAATCCAACAATGTAAAATCCATCATATAAACAACTGAAAAGTAAAATCACATGATCATCTCACTAGATGCTGAAAAAGCCTATGACAAAATTCAACAGTGTTAAGGGAAGCTTTTTCTTGCTAGCCGTTTTGGTATATCCCCCGCCAGCCGCCTGGGCTCTGTCGCTTTCTAGTCCCCAAATAAACACACAAGAGGCTATATTAATTATGAAGCTGTTGGCCTTGCTTGTTTCTTACTAGCTAGCTCTGACTTAAGTAATTACCCCATAATTGTTAATCTAAGTATGTCTCTTACTGGAGAGGTTTCCGGGCTTCCTACCCCAATGGTGGTACATCTCGACTCTCCTGTGTTTCTCCTTCCCAGAATCCTCCTGGACTCCTAGCCCCACCTATCTAGATTCCTATTGGCCAGCAGTAATTTATTAACATATACACAGCTTCCCCAACATCTCCTCTTTTCTGTTTAAACAAAAAGAAAGGTCTTAACTTTAACATAGTCAAATTATATATAACAGAATAGGTATCATGTAAGAATACAGTTACAATATTTTGTCTATCAACATTTAGCAAGATTTAAAGATAATATCATCTATCTCATTCTTGTGAGTCCAAAGTCCTATATGTAGTTTATCTCTTATCATAACTAAGGAAAACTATAATTATAACTATCTATCTTCAACTCCATCAAAGACCACAGAAGGATAATATATAAACACTAGGATTGACAGAGATATCTTACTGCCTGGACAGTCACTCGAAGCTCCTCTGTAACATTGGGGCATCCATCTTCAGCCCATAGGCCACAATGTGTCTGGAACACTTCTCAGCAAAGCAGGAAATTTCAAACTGTCCATCTGCGCTGGCAGTCTGTCAGTCATTTTTCTTTGTCCTGTAGAAAGTCTCTTAGACTCTTTCATGAAGCAGGAACCCTGTAAGACTGAGTTCAGCAGTCACTTTCCTGTGGGTCCTGCATGTCCAGTTTATACAACAGTCAAACAGTCTAGGCAAGAGCAGTTTCTTGCCCAAATGGCTAATCTTGCCATGTTGAAAGCAAACTCCATAACAAGTTTCTTCGATGCCCATTTTCCTCTCAGACATAATTGGTCCTGTCAGGAGAAGACATTTCTCATTGTCCAGAAAAACCCTAAACCATTTTAAATGCCATTTTCTGAAGGTCTTTGAGAGGTTTGAAGACTGTTTATCTATCTCAAATATATTTCTGTATATCTAGAAAACCTAACTCACCTAACTATAAATTCTATTATAAGTAACTATCTATAATCTGTATTCAATTATGCATTACCGTTTTAAAAGATCAGTATAAGCACAATACTTAAGAGAAATATACACATCACAAAATTGGCCTTGAATTTGTATCAATAAATGAAAAACAATACCCATACCATAATTCCCCTTTTTACCATTAAAAGGAGATTGGTTGTGATCATTAACCAATAATAAACAATCCCATTTAAATGAAAACAAAGATTTATAAACAAGATAGGAATTGGGACGTCGCTCATTCCAAACTGCTTCCTGCTGGAAGGGGCGCTGTTCATACCATGGGGATCATGACAAAACTCAGAAACCTGTATAAGTCCGTATTTTCGGGGTCTGTAAAGCTGCATCATCTTAGCTGTTTCAATTGTTGGAACATCTGATCCACTGCTTCCGGGGGTCTTGGTTCGTCGAACCACAGAAGCCTGGAAGGAATCCTCAGCTTTTCATTTTCTGTAGAAACATAAATAAAAACTCCTTTTCCGAGTAACATATCCTTATGCTTAAATTTTGAAGTCAAGGTATTTTCAAAAGATATAAGTTGGATTAATTCAGCAGCATTTATAATCAAGTGTACTTTAGCAGCTGTTCCTTCCTTAGCAATCAAAAAACTGAAAAACATAATAGCGTACAGTATCCATACTCTCTGTGTATTTTCCATCTTTACGTGGCTTATTTATCTATTATTACTTTATTTCTTTCACTTTTATTTATTTTTCTCTGAGACAGGGTTTCTCTTTGGAAACCTGCCTGCCTCTGCCTCTGGAGCAATTCCTACCGGCGTGCGCCACCACAGCCAGCTTTTGTATTTATTTACCACTTTGTCGTTTCATTTTCTCTCTCAATCTCACGTATATTTTTAAACACACTGTAAACCTTTAGAGGTTTTTCTTTATCCAAGTCTGACTTTACTGTAAATCTTTACGTTTTTCTGGTCACGTGTCTTATCTGTAAAACCGCGGCTGTTTTAAACTGTTTTAAACTGCCGGTTTTTCGTCAAGATTGCGGGCATAAGCGTGATTCCAGCTTACCGCCTAAGTCCATGCTGACATCCAGCAAAAGCTGCCACTTTCAGCTGTACGTACACACCTTTCAATCGTTAGCAGAGTCTCTTAAAACAACCTTGCTGGCTGATTTTTTTTTTCTTTTTATGCCTAGTCAGGAAGACTCCAGTAAGCGAGCCGCGTGAATCTCGGCTTGTTGCTAGCAAAACAGAGCACACCTGAGAAAAATGCTGCTACCAAAACCTGTGCTTCTCTCTGTTCTTCTGTTTCTAAAATTCCTTTAAAGCTTTTGTTATTTTACGTGGAAATTCATCATCCCACTTCTGACACCATTATGTTAAGGGAAGCTTTTTCTTGCTAGCCGCTTTGGTTTATCCCCCACCAGCCGCCTGGGCTCTGTCGCTTTCTAGTCCCCAAATAAACACACAAGAGGATATATTATTTATGAAGCTGTTGGCCTTGCTTGTTTCTTACTGGCTAGCTCTGACTTAAGTAATTACCGCATAATTGTTAATCTAAGTATGTCTCTTACTGGAGAGGTTTCCGGGCTTCCTACCCCAATGGTGGTACATCTCGACTCTCCTGTGTTTCTCCTTCCCAGAATCCTCCTGGACTCCTAGCCCCACCTATCTAGATTCCTATTGGCCAGCAGTAATTTATTAACATATACACAGCTTCCCCAACACAACAGCCCTTCATGAAAAAGGTTTTGGAGAGATTAGGTACAACAGGAACATACCTAAAGATAATAAGAGCAACATACTGGGCTGGAGAGATGGCTCAGAAGTAAAGAGCACTGACTGCTCTTCCAGAGGTTCTGAGTTCAATTCCCAGCATATCCATCCATAATGAGATCTGGTGCCCTCTTCTGGTGTGCAGACATACATGAGGCAAGATGTTGTATTCATAATAAATAAATAAATCTTTTTTTAAAAGCTATATACAGCAAACCAACAGCCAACATCAAAGTACATGGAAAGAAACTCAATGTGATGCCTCTAACATCAAGAACAAGACAAGGCTGTTCAACCTCTCCATATCTCTTCAATATTGAATTTCTAGCTAGAGCAATAAGACAACAAAAGGAGATTAGGGATATAAATTGGAAAGGAAGAAGTCAAACTTTCACTATTTGCAGATGATATGATAGTTTACATAAGTGACCGAAAAACTCTACAAATGAAATCCTACAGCTGATAAACACCATCAGCAAAGTGGCAGGATACAAGATTAACTCAAAAACATCAGTAGCCTTACTATATACAGACAATAAACAGACTGCAAAAGAAATCAGGGAAACATCCCCATTTACAGTAGCCACAAACCACATAAAATACCTTGGGTTAACACTAACCAAACAAGTGAAAGACCTGTATCGCAAGAACTTTGAGAATTTTTAAAATTTTTTCTCATTTTTAAAATTTAAATTAAAAACCAGCTTCATTTACATGTCAATCTCAGTTCCCTGTCCCTCCCCTCCTTCCGTCCCCCACTGACCCCTATACCATACCCTTTCTGTTCCCCAGGGAGGGGGAGGCTTTCCATGGGGGATCTTCGAAGTCTGTCATATCATTTGGAACAGGGCCTAGACCCTCCCTCATGTGTCTTAGGATGAGAGAGTATTCCTCTATGTGGAGTGGGTTCCCAAAGTCCATTCGTGTTCTCGGGGTAAATACTGATTCACTACCAGTGACCCCATAGATTATCCAGATCTCCAAGCTGGCATCCTTCTTCAGTGGGTCTGGAATAGTCCTATGCCTGTTTCCCAGCAATCACTCTGGGATCCATGAGCAACACCTTGTTTAGGTCAGCTGTTTCTGTATGTTTTCCCACCCTGGTCTTCACCCCTTTGTTCATCACTCCTCCCTCTCTGTAATTGGATTCCAGAGTTCAGCTCAGTATTTAGCTATGGATGTTTGCTTCTGCTTCCATCCCCTACTGGATGAAGGCTCTAGGATGGCATATAAGGTAGTCATAAATCTCAAGATAAAGAAGATGCCAGAAAATGGAAAGATATCCTATGCTCTTGGATAGGTAAGATCAACATGGCAAAAATGGCAATCTTGTCAAAAGCAATCTTCAGATTCAATGCAATCCCCATCAGAATCCCAACAAAAATTTTCACAGACCCTGAAAGAACCATATTCAACTTTTATCTGGAAAAACAAAAAACCCAGGATAGCGAAAACAACTTTGTACAATAAAGCAACTTCTGGAGGCATCACTATCCCTAACCTCAAAATCTATTATAGAGCTCTAGTCCTGAAAACAGCTTGCTATTGGCACAAATATAGACAGGTAGACCAATGGAATCGAATTGAATATCCTGATATTAACCAACACACCTGGGAACACCTGATTTTTGACAAAAAAGCTAAAGTTATACAATGGAAACAAGAAAGCATCTTTAACACATGGTGCTCACATAACTGGATGCAGACATATAGAAGACTGCAGATAGATCCATATTAAGGGCAAATGAATAAAGGACCTCAACATAAATCCAGCCACACTGAAAGTGGGAGGTACCTTTGAATGAATTGGTACTTGAGACTGCTCCCTGAACATAACACCAGTAGCACAGACACTGATATCGACAATTAATAAATGGGACATCCTGAAACTGAGAAGCTTCTTAAGGCAAAGGACACAGTTAGCAAGACAAAACACAGCCCACAGAATAGGAAAGATCTTCACCAACCCCACATGTGACAGAGAACTGACTTCCAAAATACACAATGAACTCAAGAAGCTTGTCAGCTAGCCAGCAATACACCAAACAATCCAATTAAAAAGTGGCGTTCAGAACTAAATAGAGAATTCTCAATAGAGGAATCTAAAATGGCTGAAAGACACTTAAGAAAGTGCTCAGCATCTGTAGCCACCAAGGAAATGCAGCTCAAAACAACTCTTGTGATATCATCTCACTCCTGTCAGAATGACTAAAATCAAAAACACCAATGACAGTCTATGCTGGAGAGGATGTGGAGAAAGTGGAAAACTCCTCCATTGCTGGTGGGAGTGAAAACTTGTATGACCACTTTGGAAATCAGTATGGTGGTTTCTCAGGAAAATGGAAATCTGTCTCCCTCAAGATCTGACAATTCCACTCTTGGGCATATACCCAAAGGATACACATTCATAGTCATACAAAAAGGACATATGTTCAACTATGTTCATAGCAGCGTTGTTTGTAATAGCCAGGACTAAGAAGCAATTTAGATACCCGTCAAATGAAGAATGGATGGAGAAAATGTGGTACATTTACACAATGGAGTATTAGTAGGAAAAAAAAACCAATGAAATCTTGAAACTTGCTGGCAAATGGATGGAACTGGAAGAATATATCCTGAGTGAGGTAACCCAATCACAGAAAGACAAGCAAGGTATGTACTTACTCATATGTGGATATTAGACATAGAGCAAAGGACTACTAGCCTACAATCCACAACACCAGAGAAACTAGGAAATAAGGAGGACCCTAAAGGAAGAAAGCATGATCCCCTGATTAAGGGGAGGGGGACAAGAATCCCTGAGCAAATTGGGAACATGGGTGGAGAGAGGAGGGAGGTGGGACTGTATGAAAGGGAGAAGGGAAGGTGGAGGAGAACAGGCGGACTGAGACAGGGGAGGAATAGGGAAGGACAAGAAAGGAGATTCCTTGATTGAGGGAGCCAGTATAGGTTTGTAAAGAGGTCTGGCACAGGGGAAATGTTAGGGGATCCACAGGGATGACCCCAACTAAGAATCTAGGCAGTGGTGAAGAGGCTGACTTTGATGTACTTCCTCTATAATGAGATTGATGATTACCTTGGTTGTCATTCCTAGAGCCTTCATTCAGTAGCTAATTGAAGCAGAAACAGGCACCCACAGCTAAACACTGAGCCATACTCCTGGAATCCAGTTGCGGAGAGAGAGGAGGGATGAGCAAAGGAACCAAGAAAGTGCTGGAGAAACTGGCAGAAACAGTTGACCTGTAGTAATGAGAGCAGGGAGACTCCAGTTGTAAGGCTGGGGAACCAGCATTGGACCAAACCAAGATCTCTGAATGTGGGTGCCAGCTAGGCTGCCAGGTCAGTCTATGGGACCCGTAACAGTGGAGTAAATGATTATTCCTAGAGCACGAATGGACTTTGGGAGCCCTTTCCCTATTGAGGGATACTATTGAAGCCCAGATACAGGAAGGAGGGCCTTAGCTCTCCCCCAAATGATGTGAAGGACTTCGATTGTCCCCCGAGTGGAGGGCCTCACAATCCCTGTGGTGTGGGTGTGGTTGGGTTGGGGGATCAGTGGGGACTATGGGAGGATGGGAGGGCAAGGAAATGGGGGGATTGATATTTAAGCAAGAGTGTTTCTAAAATAAAACATATTTAAATAAAATAAAATATAAAAAGAACAAAAAATTAGAAAAAAAGACCTCTGCATTAAAGTAAGGTAGTGACCCTCTTCTGCCACATACTGTGCAGACATACTTGCCGATAAAGCACATTATATGCATAAAATAAAAATATGTGGGCTGCCACGGCAGCTTCCATCCTGGCAGCTTCCATCCCGGCGGCAGGAGCCAAGGCACCCCAGCAACCTATTCTCCTGCACCACCCACATTGCTAAGACTATCAGGGCCTGAATCCAGGCCACACTCCTTTGCCTGGGGTCTACTACTTGGGCTCCCATCCATCCCAGAGGGATCTAAAATACCCCAGCATCCTATTCCATTTCTCCACCCATGAGACCAGGAAGTGGAGAGCTATCAAAGCATTGGACTTGCCTACACCCACCAGAAGGGAATCCTGGTCCCACACCAACCAGGAGATGAAGAGGAACCTTCTGGAACCCACTGCAAGAATAGATGGGAAGGAGACAATATAAAAACACAAGGAGCAACAGAAAAACCAATATGACACTGCCAGAGTCCAGAGACCCTACAGCAGCAAGACTGGAACACCCCAACACAAATGAAGCAGAAGAGAATGATATTAAAAACAACTTCATGAAAATGTTAAAGGCTCTCAAAGAGGATATGAGAAAATCCCTTAAAGAGATGGAAGAAAAAAACAATCCAAAAATGCAAGAAATGGAAGAAAAGACAAAGCAAAAATTGCAATAAACAATTCAAACAGTGCAAGGGCTTAAATCTGAAATAGAAGGAAACAAAAAAAAACCACAGGAATTCTGGAAATAGAAAATCAGGTACTACAGATGAAAGCATAACCAACATAATACAAAGGATGGAAGAGAGAATCTCAGGTGTTGAAGATACACTAGGAGAATTAGCTTCATCGACCAAAGAAAAATTTAAGTTCAACAAATCTCTAACAAAAAATATCCAAGAAATATGGGAAATTGTGAAAAGACCAAGCTTAAGAATAATAGGTATAGAAGAAGGTGAAGAAATCCAACTCAAAGGGCCAGCAAACATACTCAACAAAATCATAGAAGAAAACTTTCCCAACCTAAAGAAAGTCATCTCAATGAAGGTGCAAGAAGCTTATAGAACACCAAATAGAGTGAACCAAAAAAATACCCTCTACACATAATAATCAAGACTCCAAACATACAGAATACAGAAAGAATATTAAGAGCAGCTAGGGAAAAGGCCAAGTTACACATAAAGGCAAACCTATCAGAATTACACCTGACTTCTCCATGGTAACTATGAAAGCCAGAAGGTTCTGGATAGATATTCTCCCAACATTAAAAAACCATGATGCCAGCCAAGATTGCTTTACTCAGCAAAGCTTTCAATAAATATAGATGGATAAAACAAGATATTTCATGAAAAAACCAGATTTAAACAATACATATCCACTAACCCATTCCTACAGAAAATTCTGGAAGGAAAACTCCAACCCAAGGAAGTTAACTACAACCAGAAAAACATAGGCAATAGATAATCCCACTTTACCAACAAGCAAAAGAAAAAGTGGTAGAAATCCACATACAATTCCACCACCATCAACCATTCCAAAACAAATGACAATAAGCTATTAATGGTCATTAATTTCCCTCAATATTAATGGCCTTAACTTGCCCATAAAAAGACATAGGCTAACAGAATGGATTCGAAGACAAAATCCATCCTTCTCCTGCATAAAAGAAACATATCTCATCTTCAAAGACAGATGATATTTAAGAGTTAATGGTTGGGAAAAGCTTTTTCAATCAAATGGACCCAAGAAAAAAGGAGGGTTGCAATCATAATATCAAACAAATTAGATTTTGAACTACAATCAATCAAAAGAGATGAAGGAGGTCACTTCATACTCATCACAGGAGAAATTCACCAAAATGAAGTCTCAGTTCTGAGCATCTATGCCCCAAATACAAAGCCATCCATGTTTGTAAGAAAAACATCACTAGAACTCAAAGTACATATAAAACCCCATACACTTGTAGTGGGAGTCTTCAACACCCGCTCTCATCACTAGACAGGAGCACAAGACAGAAACTTAACAACGATACAGAGGATCTAATAGAAGTTATGACACAATTGGGTTTAACATACATCTATAGAACACTCAATCCAAACACAAAAGAATATCCCTTCTTCTCAACATCACATGGAAACTTCTCAAAAATAGATCACATACTTGGCAACATAGCAAACCTCATCAGGTTAAAAAAATTGGAATAACTCCATGTATCTTAATAGACCACCATGCTGTAAAGTTAGTATTCAACAACAGCACAAATAACAGAAACCCTGCAAAGTCATGGAAATTGAATAATACACAATTGCCCCACCCCTGGGTCAAAGAAGAAATAAAAAAAGAAATTAAAGACTTCCCAGAATTCAATGAGAATGAAGACACAAACTTATGGGACACTTTGAAAGCAGGGCAAGAGGAAAGTTCATAGCAATAAGTGCCCACATGAAGAAATTGGAGAATAGTCACACCAGAGAATTAACAGCACAAATGAAAGCTCTAGAACAAAAGGAAGCATACTCATCCCAAAGGAGCAGATGCTAGGAAATAATTAAATTGAGGGTTGAAATCAATAAATTAGAAACTAGGAAAATGATAAAAAGAATCCATGTAACAAAGAGTTGGTTCTTTGAGAAAATCAACAAGATAGATAAACCTTTATCCAAACTTATCAATCGTCAGAGTATGAACATGAAAATTAACAAAATCAGAAATGGAAAGGGGGACATAACAACAGACAGTGAGAAAATCCAGAGAATCATCAGGTCATATTTTCAAAAGCTGTACTTCACAAAATTGGAAAATTTAAAGGAAATGGACAATTTCCTGGATAGATATCACTTACCAAAATTAAATCAATAACATATAAGCAATGTAAATAGACCTATAACACCCAAGGAAATAGAAGCAGTCATCAAAAGTCTCCCAAGCAAAAAAAGCCCAGGACCAGATGGCTTCAGTGGAGATTTTTACCAGAAATTCAAAGAACAGGTTATACCAATTCTCCTCAAATTATTCCAATGAAATAGAAGTAGAAGGGTCTTTGCCAAACTCTTTTTATGAGGCTCCATTAACCTTGATCCCTAAGCCACACAAACACACAACTAAGAAAGAGAAATTCAGACAAATATCCCTCATGAACATTGATGCAAAAATATTCAATAAAATACTAGAAAATCGTATCCAAGAACACATCAGAAAATTCATCCAGCATGATCAAGTAGGCTTCATCTCAGGCATGCAGGGGTGGTTCAAAATATGAAAATCCACCAATGTAATCCACCATATAAACAAGCTGAAAAACAAAAATCACATGATCATCTCACTAGACGCAGAAAAAGCCTTTGACAAAATCCAACACCCCTTCATGATGAAGGTCTTAGAGAGATCTGGGATAACAGGAACATACCTAAACATAATAAAGCTATATACAGCAAACCAACAGCCAACATCAGACTGAATGGAGAGACTCTAGGCAATTCCTCTAAAACCAGGAACAAGGCAAGGCTGTCCACTCTCTCCCCATACCTCTTCAATATTGTACTCGAGGTTCTAGCTAGAGCAATAAGACAACAAAAGAAGATCAAAGGGATACATATTTGAAAGGAAGACGTAAAATTTTCACTCTTTGCAGATTATATGATACTTTACATAAGTGAAACAAAAAAAGTCTACCAGGGAACTCTTACAGCTGATAAATACCTTCAGCAAAGTGTCAGGCTACAAGATCAACTCAAGAAAATCAGTAGCCCTACTATATACAGACGATAAAGGGGCTGAGAAAGAATCAGAGAAGCATCACCCTTTACAAATACCACAAGCAACATAAAATACCTTGGGGTAATGCTAACCAAACAAGTGAAACACCTGTATCTCAAGAACTTTGAGTCTTTGAAAAAATAAATTTAAGAAGACACCAGAAAATGGAAAGATCTCCCATGCTCTTGGATAGGTAGGATCAATGTAAAAATGGCAATCATGCCATCATGCCAAAAGCAATCTACAGACTCAGTGCAATCCTCATCAAAATCCCAGCACAGTTCTTCACAGACCTTGAAAGAACAGTTCTCATTTTTATATGAAAAAATGAAAAACCCACGATAGCCAAGACAACCCTGCTTAACAAAGCAACATCTGGAGGCATCACCATCCCTGACTTCAAGCTCTATTATAGAGCTATAATCCTGAAAACAGCTTGGTATTGGCACAAAAATAGACAGGTAGACCAATAAAATCTAATTGAAAAGCCCGATATTAATCCACAAATCTATGAACACCTGATTTTCAACAAAGAAGCTAAAATTATACAATGGGAAACATCAAGCATCTTCAACAAATGGTGCTGGTATAACTGGATATTGGCATATGGAACAATGCAGATCGATCCATGCACAAAACTTAAGTCTAAATGGTTCGAAGACTTCAGTATAAATCCAGCCACACTGAACCTGTTGGAAGATAAAGTGGGAGGTACCCTTGAATGAATTGGTACAGGAGACTGCTTCCTGAACATAGTAGCACAAACACTGAGATCAACAATTAATAAATGCAACCTCCTGATACTGAGAAGCTTCTGTAAGGCAAAGAACACAGTCAACAAGACAAAAAGACACCCCTAGATTGGGGAAAGTTATTCACTAACCCCACACTGAGAGAGGGCTGATCTCCAAAATTACAAAGAACTCAAGAAGAAAGTCTCCAAAACACCAAAGGACCCAATTAGATAGTGGGGGTACTGAACTAAATATAGAATTCTCAATAGAGTTTTATAAAATGCCTGAGAGACACTTAAGAAAGTGCTTGACATCCTTAGCCATTAAGGAAATGCAAATCAAAGCAATCCTGAGATATCATCTTACTCCAGTCAGAATGTCTAAAATCAAAAACACCAATGACAGCTTATGCTGGAGAGGATGTGGAGAATGGGCAACACTTGTCCATTGCTGGTGGGAGTGCAAAGTTGTACAGCCACCATAGAAATCAGTATGGATACTCCTCAGGAAAATGGGACTCAGTCTTCCACAAGACCCAGCAATTCCACTCTTAGGCATATACTCAAAAGATGCCCATTCACACAACAAGGATGTCTGTTCCCCTATGTTCATAGCAGCATTATATGTAATATCTAGATCCTGGAAGCAACCTAGATGCCCCACAACTGAAGAGTGGATAGAGAAATTTTGGTACATTTACACAATGGAGTACTACTCAGCAGAAAAAAAGTCAATGGAATCTTGAAATTTGCATGCAAATGGATGGCACTAGAAGAAACCATCCTGAGTGGGGTAACCCAGTCACAAAAAGAGAAACATGGTATGTAGTCACTCATATATGGATTTTAGATACGGATCAGTGGAGTGTCAGTCTACAATCCCAGTGCTAGTGGGTCTGGGAAACCGGGAGTTTCCCAAGGGATATGCATGATACCCCAGAGAAGTGGAATGAGCCAAGATCTCCTGAGCCAATTGGGAACATTGGGGGAGGGGAGAGGGAACCATGAAGAAGAGAGGGGCATAAGAGGAGGTGAGATGAAGGCATGGGGGAGCAGGAATGTTGAGTTGAGGTAAGAATATAGGAGAGCAGGATGTGAGATACCATAATAGATGGAGTCATTATAGGTTTGAGCAGAGAGCTGACACTAGTGAGATCTCCAGAGATCTACAAGGATAAGACCAACTGGCAAACTAAGCAGTAGTGGAGAGATTACATTAATGGCCCCTCCTTGATGATAAGGTTGATGACTATCTTCTAGGCCATCCTAGAACCTTCATCCAGTGACTAACAGAAGCAGAGACATATACCCACAGCTAAACACTGAACTGAACTCCTGGAACCCAATGACAGATATGGAGGAGTGATGAGCAAAGGGGTCCAAACCTGCTGATGAAACCCACAAAGATAGCTGACTGGACAAGGGGGAGCTCTTGAACCCCACACTGATGGTTGAGAGGCCAACAGGGGACTGATCCAGACTCCATGAATGTAGTGTCAGTGAGGAGGCCTCAGAAATCTCTGGGGCCTTGGGTAGTAGATCAGTGTTTCCGATGTAGCAAGAATGAACTTTGGGAGCCTATTACACATAGAGGGATGCTCTTTCAGCCTGGACACATGGGGAAGGGCCTAGGTCCTGCCCTGGATGAAATGACAGACTCTGAAGAGGCCTCACCCTCCCTAGGGAATGATATGGGGATTGGGTGGGGGGCTTGAGGGGTTTTGGTGGAGGGATTAGGGAGGAGGTGTGGGAGAGGGAGCTGGGTTTGACATGTGAAACATGCTTGAATGTTTGTAAAACATAAATTATTTAATAAAAATTAAAAAATAAAAATATGTGTATTTAGGTATCATTGATAAAGGAACATCTTATTTTCCATTGTTTTTTAGTAAAAAGTGTCTTAGAGAATTTCATGATATGTTTTCTCTCCTAGGAAAAATGCACTTATTACTCACAAATCTTTGCACAGAATTTTGTGAGAATATTTGTTTGTAAATGTGATAGCTATCCAGAGTTGTCACTGAGATGATTTCCTATGGTAGGCATCATAGAGAACTGTAAGTAAGTGCCTTATCTGTATTTTGATAAAGGCAAAATAAATCCCTCTATTTGAGGTTCAGCAATTGCTCTCTTGTTGTACTGGCTGCCCAGGCTTCTCATTCTGAATTCCCAGGATGACCTTACTCTCTTGGAACTAAAATGTAACTCTGGGCTTAGCCATGTGTGTGGAGGACTCTGGTCCAGTATTACAGCTCATTCACTGTGAAGGCTGTTACTTGTGTACTAGATGTTAGTGCTTGATACATCACCCCATCTCTATCTCTGCACTCCAGATTACAGGGAATATAATTTACAAATCTGTTAGGAAATAGAAGTTCTCTAACTTCCCAGTGTTTTCTTAATTTATTGTCAGATTTTTAAGGTTTTATCAGCTTTGTTTGGATTTGTTAACATGGGGGTTAGCATCGTAAGTTAATAATTTTTAAAAATGAAATTAGCTGTAACCTGATTTTTCTCCCTAAGGTACTAACAGCACACTTGACTGAAAGGTTCTCTTTGGCAGCTAATGAATATCTTAAGGTTCCTGGCAGGTTTTATTTTTAATATAATTTTAAGTAGGTGCGAATTCTTCCAGAATGGGTAGATTTCATACCTCATCTGCCAGGCCACTGTCATACTTTACTTCTTTATAGAATTTTAAGAACTAATACATTATTATCTTTCAAAGTATTTAATAATGGCTTTAGGAAATATGTAATTTCCTAAGTATTTTGAATTTATCGAGAGGCACACGAAGGAACTGATATGTTCTGCTTAAACATGAGTTTTGCAGACATTGTGTGCTATATTTCATTAAGAGGGCTTGGGTATGGGATATTAAAAGTAAGACAATTGTTCAATAATTAAATATTCTTTGTTAAAAATGTCATTCTTAATGGGATTGGGAATGACATGAATATATTACAGTGTATCTGAAGAGCTAAATGTGCTTAGTTATTCATGACATCTAAATGGTAAAGTGGGGGAGCATGTGTAGAAAGAGGAATCTCTAAGTGGCAATAGGTGAAAGATGCCATGAACTGAAAAACGGAAAACTCTTTTTTTTTCAACTGAAATCAGGGGCTCTATTTTTCCTTTAGGAGATATTTCTGTGCTCACAGCAGAGAACAATTGCCAAATATTGAACTATTGCTTGCATGACATTGTGAACTCCAGCTTCCTCCTATTACTCTGGGTATATCTTAGATTCTCATCAACTATCCCTCAGCTTCCGATCCTGAATTTCAGAGTGCCTTAAGGCATTGTGTTTGGACTTCACTGTTACTCTGCTTTCTCTCATCCACAGTCCCACTGTCAGTGGCTTTCTCTCTCTGTATCTGGTGTTGATGACTCATAATATATATATATATATATATATGATATATATATATATAAGGGCAGTTTTGTGCCATTGTCTTGATTTGGTGTCATATACTGCGATTTTATCCATCATGATTTCATAACATCCACATAAATGGCAAGCTAGCAAAAAAATTACAATGTGCTACCATTAGGAACACTCTTGATTTCTTGGAGGAAATCCAGGCATCTGCAGACAACACAGAGAATAAAGCTCTTCCTCACGGTTCCCCTTGAACAGTGCTACATACCACTTCCCCCGAATGGGATAGTCAACAAGGTTTCACTTGAATTTCACTCAAGGGATTTGCATCTCAAAATGACCCACATGCCACATTTATAAATTGTTTTCACCTATGGAATTGCTGAGTGCCATAGGCCCCAAGAGAGAAAAACAAACATGTCTGTTGTATTTCATTTTAGTGTCGGATTGCATAAGCAACAATAAATATTTGTTGGGCATGAATCTGTAACCCTTTACAAATTGTGCTTCGGTTGCATTTCTGATTGCATTGTTACAGGCCATGAACACTGGCAGCCAGAAGATCTCTGATGCTTTTTAATCAAACAACAGAATCCCAAAAAGGTCAGAGCCATAACTTACAAAAACGCTTTTCACAGGCTGTCCCAAAAGGAAGGAAAGATCAAAATGTGATCGTTTCCCTAAGCAAAATACCATCCATCCAAACATGAGAATCAAAAACACATTGTTTTTAAGAAGACAGCATTGACAATGCGTTGGAAAAAGAAATACATTTCTCCTGTACCATGGACAGCCTTCTTCTATTTTCTATTTTTCATCTAGGTTTCAGAAATTAAATTATTTTCGTGGGTTTGAAAATTCTGATCCTCATACCAACAAATAGAAGAAGCCATCCTCCCACCAATCACTTTAGTAAAACAATTTGACTCTTGCCACATGGAATTTATTTACTTTTGCCTGTAATTTCCCCTAGGGTAGTTATAACTCTCTGACCATGATTGCATGCAATTTTATCTGGGAAGTAGAATGAAAAACATGGTGGTGTGATTGTGTGATCTTAGGTCTGGAGTAGTCTCTGAGTGAATGTTTTTATGGATGTACTTCTTGTCTTTATCAGCCTTCCAATTTAAATACATGCTGTCAACTGCCACTCACCATGCAGACAGGATGAATGAAATATGAAAGAATCAATGCAAGTTTTGTTTTTTCTTTTTATTATTTTCCCCATTCCCTATGCTCTTTCCAGTCCCTCCCAAGACCCCTCCTTCCATATTACCCTACCCTCAAAGGTTTATAGCTTTTTCCTTGATTATTATTGGAGCATATTTATGGATGCATATGTATGCATAAATGTGTAAATACAACCTGCTGTGTCTGTTTTGGTTATGTGTATATGGTTTTAGGACTGACCACTTCATATTGGACAGTCAATAAGGGGTTTATCCTTGGGAGAACTAGCTCTCCTTTCCTCAGAGGGTATTGGTTGTCTTTATTTTCTTGTGCACGGGTATGATCCTATGAGATCCCCTCCCCAACTACCTTCAGAGTTAGCATGTCTATTGATACTGCCATTGCTCAGATCTTGTTTATGTAGCTGTTCCTATGAAAGACTATTTCACAGCAGACATTTTGGTATCCTGGCTCTTATAATCTTACTTTTTCTTCCATAGAAGTATCCACTGGGACTGGGCTCCCCAGAATCCATTGATCTCTGAATTGTACCCAGCTGTGTTTATCTGTGATGAACTCCATTTGCTGTAAAGCACAGATTCTTTATGAGGAGTGGTAGCTACACTTAACCTGTGGGTGTAAGGATTCAGTTTTGAGTGCAGTCAGGAATTACGCTGGGTTAGCAAAGTGTCAGTGGTAGATTCCTTCTAAGATCTATGACCTCACTACCCAGGGGATGTTGGTTGGATTTCTAGTACCAGACATCTCTGCATTGTTAATAACTTTAAGTAAATATAAAATAATAAGATTTCTTGAGGTTTGTCCTTATTTTGACCTTCCCTCCCCCTCTCATTTTGCATCAACCTTTTCCCACACACGCTGCAAAAGAACCCTTTACTAGGTTTTCAGTTGCCTTTGTCATATCACCTCTACACTGCTATTCCCCTTGCATGCCACTCACTCTGCTTCCCTATTATACTTTTGGTTTCTGTGGTTACTCCATTTTGTAGACTCACATCTGAAGATTTAGAGGTAGGAAATTCACATGAGAGAAAATGAAGCTTTTAAATTTTGGGGTCTGGATTACCTAATTCAATATGATCTTCCCTAGGTTCACGAATTTACTAGCAAATTTAACTTTTCTTTGCAGCTTAATCCCATACCATTTTTTATATGTACTGCATTATCTATTCATGTTGATAGGGGCTGTCCTTCTGTATGCAGTGAATATATGCTTCTCTTATTGGTTGGTGAATAAAGCTGTTTCAGCCAATGAATAGGCAGGATGTAGGCAGGGAGAAAGTATAGGCAGGGCAGCCAAACTTGAAGGATTTGAGGAAGAAAATCTCAGAGAGTTGCCATATAGCTACCAGGAAGATAGATCAGGATTCTCTGGTAAGGTAAGGCCATGTAGAAATACATACATTAATAGTAATGGGTTGTTAACTAAGAGAGGGATAGCCAATAAGTAGGTTAAGCCATCTGCCAAAGAGTTTATAATTAATATAAGCCTCTGAGCTGTTTTTGGGGGGGGCTAAATGTCGGCAGGACTAGGCATATCAGAAATTCCATTTACATCTATTGAAGGACAGCTAGATATCATTTGTACTGTGGCAATAAACATGGATGAGCAAGTACCTATTATTTTTATGTATGTGTATGTATGTGATATATATGCTTGTTTGCATCAGTGTTGGTGGAGATCCAAGGCTTCTGGTTTTCATGAATCTTCCTTAACCACTCTCCATCGTATTTACTGAGGCAGGTCAGGGTGTCTCAGTTAAACCCAGAGCTTACCATGAAACTAGTCTAGCTAGCCAGGCAGCATCCCATCTCTGCCATCAGATTGCTAATGGAAAGGAGAACAACGATATCCACCCAGCTTTTATAGAAATGCTGGGGATTCCGACTGCAATCCTAATGTTTACTTAACATATGGTTTTTATGCACTGAGCCATCTTCCCAGCCTTAACCAACATGTTTTAAAGTTTCATTTGCAATACCAAAGCCATAATGTCTTCAGATGAAGACTAATACAAGGGGGAATGCATACATAGGAACTTTTAGTGGTGGCCATTTCTGTCACTTTTATTTTTTCTAAAAATTATACATTCATGTGGTCATGGAATTCTCTGTGCTGGATAAAAATACATAACTTTCATGTCCACATAATTTCCTGGTCCCAAAGCAGTTACTTTTCACTGTATTTTTTATATTTCCTCCGTATTTCTGAGTGACATGTGTGTATTTCTTCTTAATACAGCAGGATTAGGTACTGCCTATGAGAATTTTGCTTTCTTTATATTTTAACCTTTTTACATTATGTATATTTCTAGTCATTGTACTATAGGTATCTGAAATAATGTGAGTTTAGTACTTATACACTAACTGCATCCCAAATGAGACACTTGGGAGTACACTCATGTAGGTTTTTGTTTGTGCAGTATCTTTGTCTTGCCCAGAGTTAATGTTTGCCTGTTGTCTAATTGGAGACATGGTTAATGGTACATTTCCTGTGCACATATGAAAATACCTTGTCTGTTCTATCAGTTTCATTTTACTGTTAAAAAATTGTCTTCCCATGTTTTAGCATCTGCTTCTGTCTGAATTGATGTTTTCCAGATTTATGGTAAAATCACAGATACAGAACTCATTGCACCAGCAAGACAGCAAACTGTAAGCCAATCATTGGTGCCAGACTCTATGTTTTAAAATTTTTCTCCTTCACTCCTTCCCTAACTCCTTTCTCCCCTTTTCTTCTCTTCCTTCCCCTACACCTTATTGTTCTCTTTCATTCCTTCTTTCATACTGGGAATGAATTCAAGGTCTCAATCATGCTTGGCAAACACTCTATTTAGTGTATCTAGGAATACATAGCTCTGTTTTTGTTATTTTAAGAAAAGTTTTTGCTAGAGAATTAAGATTGTCTTTGATTTGAGATCCTCCTGCTTCAGATTCTAGAGTAGCTAGGATTTTTGGTTGAAAATATGTTGCAATATATTCTCCAAAATTCATGCATAGAAAACATGACTCAAAATAACTTTGGAGGTCTAAACAGTATTGTTTTATAACCTTCCATAATTAAGTTTGACTTGGACAAAAATGTCCTAGCCTAAAAATAACTTTTTTGGCATTTTGAAGGTATTTATGATTTTTCACCTTTTAGGAGTATTGTGGAGAATGAAGAAGTTTGGAGAGTTGATCCTCATGTGACAATTTTCTTCCCCTCCTCCTGTCTTCTCTTCTCTATAGCACTCTGAAATTTCTCAACTATGCCCCTTGTATATTTCAACCTTACTCATTATGCTGAGGAGATTTCATGCCTTTCTATCTAGAAATATGTGCTCATCATTTTTGGAATTTTGAGGGCACTATTTTTATGATATCTTTCATTTTCAGTAATATCTACTGCTGAAGCCACTGTGTATTAAAAGTCTGGGGCCTGATCCTGATTTCTCCATTTCCTTCTTGAGATTCCTTGCTGGCATATTTTCTTGACTTTCCCTCTTAATCCAACAGAATTATTTCCTAATAGAACATTTAGAGAATGCTGTTTGTAAAAATACATTCCTTTATTTCTGAGGGTATTTATATTTTAATGATTGTCCCATACTGGATCATGGGCGGAGGCTCCAAGCTAAGTTCTGTTATTTTGGTTTGCTCTGTGTTTGCCTGTCTGAATGTCTTCGAAGCCTTCATATTTAAGAGGTCAGTATTTAAAGGGTCATTTCAAACTCCATGCATATGGATTCATTAACTACCGCAAAGCCTGGTGGGAGGGTCGTCTAGGAAAGAGCTGTATAGCAAAGGAGGTACTATAATTATCCGGGGAGATAAGAAAGCAATGTGGCAATAGTGCCTAAAAGCAGCATCAAAATAATCTGCGACTGATTCTATCCAGAGGTAAAGGCACAGGGCAATGCTGGATGGTGCACAAATTCCCGATTCGCTCAGCTAGCAGGAAGGTCCGATAATTTTCTGAGACAGAGCAGGGATGGGATTGATGGGAAGATATTGCTGCTTCTAAGGTCCAATTTAGAAAACGTTGACTCCTTGTTATACCTTTTCACACAAAATAACAGATTTTGCTGCTAGAGCACAGTGCATTATATGCAACAGTCAGATTTTGAGTATGACAAACATAAAAGTGGTCACATAGTTTTTGAACTAGGACTTCCCAAAAGGAGGCTTTGGAACTTGTTAAGGAGAGCACTTAGTGCTGTCTCCCTCGGGGGAAATGAAGAAGTCAGGAAAGGTGGGTGGAGGGACAGGTCTGTCTCTGGGTTCAGGAGTGTGGCTTCAAGGGCAAACCTTTCTGTAAGTTTCTCCATCACTGCTCTGAAGGGCTGGAAAATCTCTGGTTGACCTGCTGTTGTTTTCTTTGACTAGTGTACAGAATAAAGACAAACCAGGATTTTGAGCAACACAGGCATTTTTACAATACAAAACAAGATGGGAAGGAATTTCAGTATTTTATTTATTCACATTGGCTATATATTTTTATTCATTTACCTGAAATTCAGCCCCATAAACAATTGGATTGATTTTTTAGTTATTCTTTACACATTATTTCTCTGTCTTCCCTTTTCTTTCCCACATAGAGAGCAAATGACAGTGTTCCCAGGTGGGTGTAGGGTGTGTCTGCTGCACTTTGGTGGGATATCCAAGACAGACTGCATCCTCTCATTTGCTGGAGTAAGTGAACTCCTTTGTAGCTAGCTTTCCCTTGCCTAATGTGGGGAATGCCCTAATATTTCCTGAAGTTGGGAAGGAAGGGTAGCACTTTAGTTTGTACTGCTTTATGTATACGACAGAAACTTGAATCACAACATAAAAATATAGCATTAGTAGAAACAAAATAAAATGTCTTATAATTCTAGAACTCAATGATGCCTTGATATAGAATGTGGGTATATCATGGAAACTTTTCAGTAACAATGGCTAGTGAGCTCTGTGGCAGACAGTTTGACAGTACGGCTTTTTCATCAGCAGATGGACCATTATACAGTGTTGATTCCATATTATTAGCTCAACTCACCCAGTAACACAGTGTGTCCAGGGAGATGCAAACATAAAAAGCAGAAAAGTTCTCATATATCATTGCTAGTTCTTTCTTCCCATCAATGTAAAGTGAAGTGATTGCACACTTTTGCCATGCTGTCTTTTAATTTCCTTGTTAATAAGCATTTTATGATGGTATAATCTTATAATTTATTTATTTATTTAATGTGTATATGTATGTACCTGTACATATGTATATGCACTGCATACCCAAGTAAGTCAGAAGAGGGTGTTGGTTCCCTGAAACTGGAGATAATTGTGAACAACCATGTAGGTGTGAGTATTTGAACCTAGGTCTTCTGAAAGAAGAATAAGTGATCTTAACTGCTGAGATATGTCTTCAGCTCCAAATGATACTGTAACTAATAAAATTAGTCAGCATATACTAATGAGTTTATTCTTTGCCAAGATTATTGGATAAAAACCAACCCATATGCATGACAAGAGAAAGGGTGATAGAATAAATAAAGACTCTTAAAAATTAAAAGAAGGTTAAAGATTTAAGCAGTTCAAAGCTGCACATATGTACATCCTAATATTGGTAAGATCATTTGTGTGAATTCTAGGTGTTAGGGGATTTTCCGTCACTCAGTATGACAATATGCCATATGTGCTAATCCCAAATCTGTAACATCTTTCAGTATTTCAGGATGCTATGTTATTTTTGCCATCAATATTTAATTAATACAATATACAATTTGATATTCTTATACTGGAACAAATTTAACAAGAAGAAAAGGCAGAGGGTTTTCTTCCACTTCTAGATTTATCCAGCAAACATAATTCAGTTTGTTACCAGATGAAAGAAACTAAAATAGAAGATACATGTAGTGGCTAATTTCAATATTTATAATAGCTGGCACATACTTCATGGGGGAATGGGACTGTTTATTATTTGTGAAGTCATACTTTTCTGAAAATACTGACATTTTGTTATTTAAAATGATTCTCCATCCTTGCTTTGAAGCCAAAGACTCCATTCAACCCAATTACTCTCCTTTGTGCTTTAAGTTGAAAGTAACCTCAGAACTCTGGCAGCTTCTTTTATGACTTGAATAATTAAAGTTCAGTTCCAATTGGGGAATTCTATTTACATGAATTTTATTAGGAAATCTGGATTTTTAACAATAAGACTGCCATTATTTGTAAATACTTGAATAATAAGTACTTTACCGTTTTCTCTGATTAATCCCGTGTATCCTCCATGAGGAGGCCTTCCACAGGGGATCATCAAAGTCTGCCTAGGTCCTCTTTCATGTATTTGGGCTGCAATAGTATTGCTCCATAAGGAATGGGCTCCCAAAGACTTCCCAGTCCTCCTAGCTGGCACCCGCATTCAGAGGGCTTGGTTAGGTCCAATGATGGTTCCCGAGCTTTATGACTAGGGTCTCTGTGCTCTCACTAGATCAGGTCAATTGTTTCTGTCGGTTTCTCCAGCATGGTCTTGGCTCCTTTGCTCATCCCTCTCTACAACTGAATTCCAGGAGTTCTGCTCAGTGTTTAGCTGTGGGTGCCTGCTTCGATCAGCTACTGGATGAAGGCTCTAGGACAACAACCAAAGTAGTAATCAATCTCATAATAGGGGAAGGGTATCAAAGGCAGCCTCTCCACTACTGATTAGATTCCTAGTTGGGGTTATCCCAATATTTTTGAAACTAAGACATGTCACAATAAAAATAAATTCAAATAAAGTACTTAGCAAACCACAGGACTGGTTAGAGGATGGAATGTTTAAGACAGTTATTAGGAATAGTTTGAGTTGTCTCCAGTTGGTTGCAAAACAAATTTATGTGTTTGGTATACAGATATAAGACCAGAAGGTTAATCCAAAAATCATAGACAAATAAGATGAAATGAAAAAAGCACTAAAATGTTTATAAAATTTATGTCTCCTGTTTCTCAGTATAAAACTATTTCAAAGAAACAACTACACAGCTGTGCATTATATTTCTTATATTTGTTTCTCCAATGGGTTAAGTTCAGAATGGTGGTTATCTCTTTTTCCCCAAGAAGCTCTATAAGCTTTAAGTATTTTCCTGCTTATCTCAGTCTGCATAAATGATCCCAATAATAAAGCATTGTTGGAAGGTAATTATTGAAATGGTGACCTCACAATTATGGAAGAAGCCTGGTCCCCAACTGTCCATTTGGAGACATGTGCTTATTAGGAACATGAGGTATAAGTGTCACAGATGAGAAAACATAGCAAAACAAAACACGTATTTTGATATGATTATTCTGTATACATTGGAACTGGTAAATAATGATATAGTGAAAGAGAAAAAAGTGAATTGGATATACTGATGTCAGGAGGAGGTTCAGAAATTTTTATAGAGCTAATAATACATGTTTGTACTACATGGAAACTTGGTATCAGGAAATGAAATTGGGTGAATACACTTGTATGTTTTAAAAGTTTGACTCTCACAGTTAAATGGTTTGGAGTAGCAAGGAATAATCATGTGACTTTCAAAATATTGATTTTTTTACTTTTATTTTAATTATTTTTCCTTTTATTGAAAATAGATTTTTTTCTCATATGTCTTTTTATAGTTTTCCTTCCCTCTGTTCCTTCCAGTTTCTCCCAGCCTCTCCTCCCATCCTGATTCACTCCCTTCCTGTCTCTCAATAGAAAACAAACAGGCTTCTGAGTAGTAATAATGGAATAAAATAACTAGATAAAACAAAATATAACACAAAAGAGCTGAAAAAAAATCAACAGAATGAAAAAAATCCCAAGACAAAGCACACAAGTTAAAGGCCCACTGATTCCCACAATTAGAAATCCCATAAAAACACTGAAACTGTAAGCCCTAATTTATACACAGTAGACCCTGTGCAGACTATACAGGCCCTGTGCAGTGTACACTGCCTCAGTCTCGGTGAGTTCACAGGAGCTTTGAACATGTTGAATTAAAGACCTTGTCTCCTTGGTGTCCTTTATCCCTTCTGGCTCTTACACTCTTTCTCCGTCTTCTGGGTAAAAGAATCCCATAACTATCAATTTAAGAGTGCATTTAGTTTCTGAAGTATTCTTCAGAGGGTGTAAGTGTGGTCATGGAAAAGACAAAACAATCTCTAATTATGACTTAGAACATTCTGTTAGAGGTAGTAAACTTAGAGAGTGTGCCTCTGTGGGTTACAGTCCTTACTTGTCCCAAGAAATTGAGTCATATTGTTAGTGATAAAAATCAATTTCCTATAATTAATTACATATTATGAGTTCTCTGATGTTTTAATGATCAAATTACACTTATACCACAAGAGTCATTAACACTCATGTTAGGATTGTCCTCTCTAATTCCTTCTCCAGTGGATCTCAAGAGCCTTGGTACCACCACTGACCTTGCTGAAGAGAAATTATAATTATTATTGGGAGGATAACTTTGACTGTTAGGAAAATTTGATACAGCCTATATTCAAAATAAGAGTTATATTTGAAGTCCACAGTTCTATTAGGTGTGACTTTGTTCCTTGGTTATCAAAGGCAATTTCATAAACAGAAAGTGATGCTAAAGATGAGTTTAAAGACATGAGAGAAGTTTGACACAAAGTCATATATTCTGCAGTAAGAGTATATCTTCTGAGGTTCAGAGACAGTTCCCTGAACTATACTTCATGTGTGCAAACGTTAACATCTGATGTTCTAACAAAACAGGTGGTAATTATACTGAGGTAAATAGAGAGTGACTAGGTCTACACTGTGTTGTAGAAATGAATCTGAGTTTTAGTTTAAGGAGAGATTATGAATACACATGGAAGGAGATTCTAAAGGTCATTAATTAATAGTTTAAATAATTAATGCTACTCTTAGTTTAGTTAAAAATGCTGAAGTTTTTTTCTTCAATATGTTTTTATTTTTTTATTGAGTCAGAGAATTATCTTTGGAGAATGCATGATGGCAGTGACATGTGAGTGATTTGTGTGTGGAAGATGCAAGAAACAAGGAGACTGAAGAGAAAACAGTGTGAATGAGAAATTACTACGTCAAATTAGAGGGGAAAGTTAAATGGGAGAGGCAGCTCCTCTAGTACACTTTCAGAAGTCTTGAATCAGAATGGGGAGCCCTGAAATGGAGCTTTCAGCTTGTGTAAAGTGTCTTAGGTAAACATTTGATCAGTCTTTTCAATCCTGTAAGATGTTTACATAATTCCTTATAATTCATGTCAGCAAAGGATTCTACTGTGTCAGTTTAGCAAGAACCCCACCCCCAACTTTTCTATGCCATGTCCTCCATATTTGATCAGGTTCCTTATGTATATCAGATCTGGAGATCGAGTATAAGCTGCCTGTTTCCTAACATTTGTTAAACCTCTTCTGAAGATTTCTTCCTGGTTTACAGATAATTGTTTCCCTCTAAGTCCTTTGGACTTGATATTCTTTTCCACAGTATGCAATTGGGAAGGGGGCAGGTAGATTCCTTCTTCTCTGGACACCTGTTGGGGCCTAGCCCCCACAGGGTCTCTGAGTTGTTTGTCAGTTGGTAGCCACAGGTGCATCCTGTTTTCTAGTCCTGGCTTACTGTCCCTGTATTGCCCCCACTGACATCAACATCTAGCAGGAGAAAACCATGCTCTCTTCCACCTGGGGTTTTTCTACTGTGTTGTAAGACTATATATGAGACTGCTCCCTCCTATATGAGAGAGACCTCTTAGCACTTGCAAAATAAAGACACTTCTTAGTAGAAATAACTGGACATCTGTTCTTTCTTTTCCTGATACCTCAGAGCTGCTTGTGGCATAGGCGCCACAGACACCAAATTTACCATGAGAACTCCAATCTTATGATCTAAACCTAACCCCAGTTATCATTCAAATTCCTTCTGTCCTCTGTCCTTGGAGGTAAGAATTTTAAATGTGGATTGTGACAATATACAAATTTCTGGTGTACAATGTGGGGCTATCATCCATTTTGGTTGGCACAGTGTGTTGGGTCCTGTAATACGTCTTTTCCCAGGAGAAACGAGAGACATATATTCTAGGTAGCCTCGTATAAAATGTGGAGAATGATCCCAGGCTAGGTCAAACAATCTCAGGAATTTGGAGAGAGGCAAGGTGTCCATGAGCTTCTGTCAGACATCGATGGTAACTGCATGCTTGACAGTACACTGAGAGTTAAGGAAAAGCGAAAATCTAAAAGACTAAGGAAGCAGTAGTTGGAAACACCTTGGAAAATCTGTGCAAATTGGGAAAAAACATGAGGTCAGAGAATCATTTTATAGAGGAAATCAAAAGTATAACAGAAAGAAGAATGTGAAAATTGTATGTTTTGACTAATAGGGCATTTATGCCAAAGCCCTGAGCTATGGGAGTGCTTCTGTGGATACAGTCTACCTAGGCATATAGGCAAGTACCCATCTCTGAAAACAGAATTGTCTGAAACATGGTGAGAGGTGATGAAGCTGCACCCCTTCACCACACAGGGAGTTAAACGAAGAACTCAAAAATCAGCAGCCTAGATTTATGTGAAGTCCTTGCAAAAGAAGATGCAATTTAATGATAAAATACTTTACAGTTATATTTCTTTAGGTAGAGTTGACCTTAAATGGGAGAACCACAGGCATCATATCCATGCTAGCTTGAACCAGGCTGACCAGTCCCTCAGGGACAGAGTACAAGGTATACAGACACTAGAATATTTTTCTTGGGTGGTCTTTATAACTGTTGCAATAGATTAGAGCCCAATAGGAAGAGAGTACATCCTGTCTGAGTTAATACAGAATTCATCTTTGAATGTACGAATATGCATGTGGTTTCCCCATGGCTGTGTCCCCTGACATGTGAGTCTAGGTTGCCTCAATGCCGATTTCTTACTGCTTAGGAATCTGGTTCTCTCCCCACTTCCTTCTTTGCAAGTTAGTCTCTTAGGTATGCAGAGTACAGGTAATTAGTATGTGGATATGACACAGAGGAGGAGGGATGGACGGGAAACCAAGAGACAGCATGCTGTGATAATTCCATTATAGGTTTTGCTTCACTGGTGCCTTTGGATCCCAGACATAATGAGACAATAGGGGTCTGCAATTTCACTCACTGAGGGTCTCTCTATGATGTGGCAGGCTGAGGGTATTAAATTTGAGATCTATCATTTTATCAGTAGCATTTTATTATACTAAATTAGTGCCCAGGAACATAGTTCCCTGGGTTAAACTGATGAGTTCACCTGGAATGACTTTACCATCCCTAATCAGCAGTCCTTTCCTGCACAGTTCTCATTTAGTTGAATAATGTGGTGTTCTTGTTAACTTCCCCTTCCTTCACCTCCTGTTCTTCCTGTTGCATAGGAACAGGCACAGGTTTTTAATATAGGGGAGAATTTAAAGTAAACTCAACCAACCAAATGTAAAATGCATGGACTGCAGTTTCTTCTAATAGGAATACAGGCGTAATTACTACATTTTCCCCTTGTGTTAAAGTCCCCAGCTAATGCTGCAGCTCGAATAAACTGGAACTGAGGAGTGGAAAGCTCTCAGATTAGAGATACAAGATGAAAAAAAGGGGAGATTTTCAGAGAATTCTATTAAAGTCAAGACATGCTCTGGTGTCCCCAGGAAGAACCTACATGGCATCCACAGGGTGCTCAGTGTTGTGTGTCCTCCAGCTGCAGTCATATTTGGGTTTGGAGGAACATTTTGAAGTGTGCTTTCCACTTGGAGACTGAGGCTTTCATTCAGCCAGGAGGACCAGGAGAAAATAATGCCTTTTCCTTTCATTTAAAGATCACCACTTGCTCTATATGTCTCATGCTTAGCCCAAGGTTGTGTTTATAAAAAGAACACGGGACAAGAAAGAGCAGATTCAGGCCTGGGAGCAGATGGAAAGCCTTGAAGGCAATTAATTAAAGGAGAACAAATGTACTCTCCACAAAGGTTCGATAAGGCACAAGACAGCAGGAGCACAGACAGGCAGTTTAGTGAAATTCTTGGCTTTGGAGGTCAGGGAACTCAGATACTATATGGTCTATTGAGAGAGAAAGGGCCAGGGCAGGTTTCTTTTCTTGGCAACTGTTATTGATGGAAATACATGTATCTGATAAAATGCACAAAATTTTGCTATGCACATGAGCGATTTTTCACTAAGATAATATATTTGTAAATCTGACCAGATCAAAATATAAAAACGACTATACAGAAGAAATGAAATACCCTAGAGAAGAGGAAACTGTCACTTCCAGTATGACTCTAAGAACTAGCCTGATTGGGGCAGCAAAGGAATGAAAAACAGACAGATGGGCATGCAGCCGGAAAACTGGGATCAGGTGGTCTCAGATGGAGAAACCACAGTACCTGGAAGCTCAGTGTTTTTATTATGTAGAGTTGAACTGGAATGCAGGGTTATGACATAAACTGGATCAAGGAGGCAGTAGGAGCAGTCTCTCTAGGAAACAATTTCCAGTTGTAAACATCCAGGGCAAGAAAGCTATGATGGACATCTTGTGCACACACTGCCAACATCCACATACGGGTCAGAAGAGAGGCTCTAACATTCCCCTGTGTCTCTGAGGCTAGGGTCGTAGACATGGCTGTGCCCATGTTAACGGCACAAATTCACTCAGAATCTTACATATTCAACACTTCCTTCATTCAGAAAACCTATAGCAAAGATCGAAACGTATATAGACTACACCTGATAAGGATTCAACAACCAGCTTATGTAAAGAACTAAAAAAAAACTAAAAACCAATAAAACTTCAGAAGCCAAATACAAACAATAAAAAGTTTGGTTTTAAAAGAGGGGTGATAGCACAAACAAATATTTCACAAAAGAATTTCTAGCCAATAGATGTATGCAAATATGCTCAATGTCACTAATTATCAGAGAAATAAACATCAGACCCACCAGCAATAATAAATTGTCTCACTGTAGGAGGAATGAATATTACTCCTAGATAACGACAATGTGGCTATCAAGAATCTAGAGCAAGCCACCATGGCAATAGTGAATGACTCCTCAACTAAGTTTAAAATGGAATTACGTAAGATCCAGCAATCTTCTACTGGGTGGTATACATTTTCACTCCCATATTCATGACAGTTAATCATTCATTAAATTGAATAGCTGGTGCCTGCATGTTCTAGTCACTTTTGTGTGAGAAGGTACTCTGCATGTTACATGAAGAAAAACCGGGATACCAACACAGGCACAAAACCCTCTACCTACAATCTGTCTTGCCTTCAAATTGTGCTCAGGAAATGGTGACACAGAACTTGTGGCAGTGGCCAGCTGATCTCTGGTTTTTAACTTGAGGCCTGTACCAGGTGTATTAGTCAGGGTTCTCTAGAGCCACAGAAATTAAAGAATTTCTCTCTCTCTGTCTCTCTCTGTCTCTCTCTCTCTCTCTCTCTCTCTCTCTCTCTCTTCTCTCTCTCTTCTCTCTCTCAACCTCTCTCTCTCTCTCTCTCTCTCTCTCTCTATCTAATTATATATATTCAAGAATTGTCATCATAGCAGGAGAGGGAGCCCTTACAAGCAAGGAATTGAAGACTGTATAGCCCAGAAACTAGGGTAGAAACAAACACGACCAGAAAAAAAATCAGTGAAATGATTCGTAATGATACTCTGCTATATTTATAGGCTGGTGCCTTGTTCAGTCATCATCAGAGAGGCTCCTTCCTGCAGCAGATGGAAGTTGGTGCAGAGAGCCCTGCAGTCAGACACTGTATGGAGCAAGAGTCTAAATCAGAGGTCTCCATTAGGTCCCTCTTCAAGGAGACTGGGTAATCCAGCAGAAGAGGTTGAGGAATGATTGTAGCAGCCAGAGGGCCTGGAGAACATCAGGAGAACATGGCCCACAGAACCAACTAAGCAGGGTTCCATTGTCTCACAAAGACTGGAGCAGCAAGCATGGGGCCTGCATGGGTCTGGACCAGGTCCTCTTATGGTATGTTGCGTATTGTGAAAATATTATGCTACACAGAATAGGGATGTCCTAAGATATTTTATTAAGGGAGAAATCACTTGAGAAGCCAATAAAGCCAAGAAACAAAGGTCCCACTCTGCTCTCCTGGACCCAACAGAAACCCAAAAGAGAGAGAGGCTCCTCCCCATAGCTCTTTTATCCCCAGTAAGTTCTACCAACTTGTGACCACGCCCAAATGGCCGTGACCAGCGCTAAGGATACATAGATCTCTCCCTACAGTTATGGCTGTTAGCTTGGTGTTTCTGTGCGAATCCTAACAGTGGGAGCAGGTGTATCTCTTACTCATTTTTCTGCTCTTGGCACTCTTTTCCTCCTACTGGGTTGCCTTGTCCAGCTTCAATATGAAGGCTTTTGCCTTGTCTTATTGTATTGTGTTTTTTCTTGTTTTACTGTTGTCTTTTGGAGGTCTGCTATTTTCTGAAGAGGAAATGAAGTGTTAGTGGATTTGGGGGAAAGGGAGGTGGGGAGGTGGAAGGAGCAGAGGGAGAGGGACCTGTCTTTGGGATACATCGTATGAGAGAAGAATCTATTTTCAAAAACAAATGTCCTTATAATAACTCTGTCTCCTCCCACTGTTTAGATGGAGAAACTAAGGCTCAGAGAAGTAGAATAAATAAACTAAGAACTGCAAAGTCTTTCTAGAATTCCAGTTTGTACACATTGGTCCATGGTCTTGTCACTGAATGGGATTTCTGTGTATGAACCCTGTATGCACATCTCCTTCTTTTTGCTGCTTTTTATTTTATTTTGCTTTGTTTTTTTGGAGAATATAATTGCATCATTTCCCCCTTTTCTAGTCTCCCTGTAACCACTCCCAATGTAGCTGCCACATTCTCTCCTTTAAATTTGAGGCCATTTATCAAATTTGTGGTCTCTTCATTGTTACATGCTTGTATGTGTAAAAACACACATACATTTAATAAATTCCTCAATATACACTTACAATCTGCTCAGTCTATACAATGCTACTGCATGTATGGGTCTTCATGGTTGACCAATTGGTTTCTATTTGTTTGTCTTCTCACAAGTTTCTAAGTATTTTTGCAGTTAAGCTAATATATTTAATAAATGTATCTGATATATGTGGAAATATTTTTGTTCTGTTCATTATCTGTTTATTGATTTTCTTCATGAAGAATTTTCATATTTAAGCATATACTACTTTAAATAGCATAATTTCATACATGTTTCTTAAGTTATCCTTCTTATTTGTTGTAGACTGATACCCCTCCATTTAAATACTGACACTCTTTCCAGGCCCTATTAATGCTACTTCTCAAGTATAGCTTTCAATAATATTTCTATCTCCTTTTATTAGTTAGTCAATTACAATGGACATTAATTCACTTCATAACTTAAATATTTTTAAAATTAGCATACTTTAATCTCTCTCTTTTCCATGCATTATTATTTGGAATATGATTTATGCCAGTGGACAATTTAACATAAAGCTACCACTGTAGCCATGCTGGGATGTGCTTATCTTGATGTTTTCTGGAGTTTTACAGAGTATTTGCACTTTTGGTAGCTTGATGCAAATCTAGATTAGATAAAGTTTATTTTTACAATGTAGAGGCTTTAGCCATCTACTCTTGTGAACTTCGCCCATCTGGAGGACACTATGTGGAAACATTTTCCAGAAAGGTTTGTATGTGATTTTCAAGGCTTTTAATAAAGAACGATAGCTAGTTCTTGCTTTTTTCCCCTTTGGCAATATTTATTTACTTAGTTAGTTAATGGTACCAGAATTACATTACTTTTCTCTTCCTCCCAGCCACCCTCCCTCATATCCCTCTCATTTCTGCTCACTTTCAAGTTTATAGCCTTTTTTGCTTTAATTGTTACAGTTTTATGTGTATGTTTATGTGTATGAACAATTAATTACAACTTGCTGAGACTGTTTTTGTTGGCGGTGTGTATACTACTTCAGGGCTGACCACTAGGCAGTGGAAACCAATAAGGGAAAGGATAACTCTCCTTCCCCCAGCAGTCATTAGTTGCCAATGTGACTTTGTCTAGGGCTGGACCACTAAATTTTCCACTTTCCATGTTAACATACCCATTGATGTTGGCATTGTGTGGTATTGTTTATGCAGCCCATTTCTTTCAGAGATTGTTTCACAGCAGACTTTCTGTTATTCTGGCTCTTACAATCTTTGCAACCTCTTCTTCAATGTCCCTAACAGGAGCTAGGATGTAGATGTAACCACTAGTTACCCCATGGTCTGTTGATCTCTGTGATGTCCCACTTGGGGTTTTCTGTGCCAGTCTCCATTTACTGGAAGCACAGGTTTTTTTAATGAGGGGTGGTAATGACACTCATCCAGGAATGACAAAATGAGAGTTTGTGGGCTGAAGCCAGGGAGCTAGGCTTCAGATGCTGCTTTTTTATTTCAGTGACAAACTTCTTAGTATCATTGTCTTATTTCAAAGCCAAATTCACTATCACCTGAGTGCCTTCACACATTTCTCTTTCAATAAACCTTTGCTTTCCTTTTTCATTTCCACTAATGTTAGGTATTTAAAGTATGCTTTATGCTTGCTCCCATCTGTGTTTCATTTGTTTCTATACTGTACCTGGCCTTTTTATTTTGACATCAGTCTTCTTTTCTTATATAACAAATACATCAATGGCATTCTTAAGTTTAGTTACTTAAGTTTTTAGTGTAAATACTTTATTAAAATGCATTCCAATTCTAAGGTGGACTTTCCATTTGTGCATCTAATTTCTCCTGTGTAGATCACAGTCACATTTCTGTCATCTGTAACCTGAAACACTATTAAAATTACTTACAGTATGCCCACTGGTTGTATCATGGCATGTTAATTCTGATTTTGGTGGAGTATCTGAATTGGGTATAACATTTTGTAGGGGATTTGGATAATACTTTGATGGGGGATGTCCTTCTGTATATATGTTTCTCTTATTGGTTGATTAATAAAACATTGTTTGGCCAATAGAGGCAGAAAGACAGGTGGGACTAAGAGATGAGGAGATTTCTGGGAGAGGTAGGCAGAGAAAGAGACCATGAGAGGATGTTATGTAGCAAAGGAAGGAGTAACAGGTCCAGACCCTTCTCCAGTAAGGTAAGACCACGTGGAAATGCTTAGATTAATAGAAATGGGGTAATAATTAAGAGAGAGCTAACTAATAAGAATCCCTAGCCATAAGCCAAGAGTTTTATAATTAATATAAGTCTATGTGTGTTCATTTAGGGTTGAAGTGCCAGAACCAAAGGTGGAAAGAAACTCCAGTAACAAGATTTCCTACAGGGAGAGTTTAGAGTTTAATATTTTTCTGGAAACTAAAGTTGATTGGTTTGGCTTAGTCTAGATGTGTCTATTTCAGGTTTCTCCTTATTCCTTGAAGATGACTTTCCAGTGTTCAATTCAAAACTTGTATAGAAAGCTGGATATGGGAGAGCTGGCCTGAATATTCTCATTTGCAGGTTCAGGAGCCAAAATGCAAGCCTTTTTTTTTTCTCTGTGTAAGACTAAGATAAGTTGCACCGCTCCAGCTTTCTGAGATTCAATAGCATCTGGAAAGAGTTCCCCAAGACATTACCGGTGTCTAAAGCACAGTAGCCATTTAAAAATGTTCTTTGTTTCCCATTTCTACCTTTGTACATATTTACAATTAAGTAGGTGTGAAAAGACATCTTTACATTGGCTTTAAAGGCAACAGAGAGAAACACCTGCTGACTGAGTGGCTCAGGTGCTTCCTAAGATCTGGAGAGGAAATGGCACTCCAGAAAATTGATTGGCTACTAACAAGGGAATTTAATCTGTGCAACTAGCTACAAAAGGCAGTTCAGGATTGGACCTAATTTTCTCAATTATCTGCCAGCATAAGGGGAAATCAGGCCTGTTGATTGAAATGTCCTGAGAGTAGAGACTGTGTCCCCATACTTCTCAATACATTCTCACGACTTTGTTTTCCTGAAGGTTAAAATGCTATTAACTAGAAGTGTTTTCTCCTTGGGCTGTTGATTCGGAACTTCACAGCATTTACATTGTTACAGAACTTTCTGCTGCTCTCAGGCAAGTTCTTAGCAAATAAAAGGAAATTTGCCTCTTAAAGAGTCACACAAATTAAGAAGGACATGAGTCACTCTTGTTGTGGCTGTATTTTCACTGTGAATGACTGCTGGAGTGTGTAGCACAATTATTCCATTTAGACAGTCAGACTTCTTTAGAAGCTTAACTTTCTACATTAACTTATTAAACATTGAAAATGAGAATCAAGAATTGAAGAAGAATATTCTCTTTTCAAGAATAATCATGGAAGAATGAAAATAAAAGAATAGCTTTACTTTTCTGAACTAAAACAAAAAATTGAAAGGGACAAAAAATGGAAGTCTCGAGCTCAATAATGATACTATTAACTAAAGTCTTCAATGATTAAAGACTTTAGTTTGTAATATCCTCAAATATTCAGAACACTAGTGGACTAGTTTTTGGCATCAGAGTTTGATTTATTGTCATGTGTCATTAAGGTATTACAAACACTATTAATTACATAGTTGTTTTCAATGTTTTCCCAAAAGTATGTGAAGATATTAGAAAACAGAGATTAATAACAAAACATACTGAAAATGGGTATAATTTCCTATTTTAAAAATAACAGTAGGCATTATAACTGAGTCAAGTTGCTTTCAGTTATAATTATTTTATGGATGACTAACATGAGTTAGTTTGTAACTTTGTTTAGTGTTTTGTTTTGCAATGGGAACTTTCCATTCTCCTGCTATGTAATGGGCAAATGCTGGGAGCTACTGGGCAATCAAACCTAAAATGAAGGACAGTAGCATAATCAAAACAGGCTTTACTTTTATTCCAAAGTCAATGGTTTAACAACAGCATATCATATGCATATTCACATTCGTACACACACTCAAACAGTCATACACACTCATACACATACACATATTCAAACATCCTCTCTCTCTCTCTCTCTCTCTCTCTCTCTCTCACACACACACACACACACACACACACACACACACACACACACACACACATATACATCCAGCAGTACTCTTCCCTTCTTCGTGGGCTTGACAAAGAAGGAAACAGTTCTTAATTTAAAATTCCTGCTTTGGCCCCTGAGTGGCTTTTTTAACAGAGAATACATATTTTATCTTTTAGTGTGAAATTTTCATCAAATTTCCTTTTAAGATAGAAGAAAGTTATTATTTTGTGAGAAAGATCAGAGCCATTAGTCTCTATTATCCTCTGTTTTCTGGCTTGTGAACTAAAGTTACCTAAAATCTGTATCATCCAGGCAGAATGACTGGTTAGGAATTCAATGACAGAGTGGAGGTCAGAATGTGCAGGTCAGCGCCTCGTTACAATTTACTTTGTTCTATTTTTAACATCCTTAATAGCAATTCATGGCTCATCTGTGCATCAGACTTAACATCCTTGTGACTAGCTCCTGAAACCCATTGGATTTATTAACAGACATCTAGAGTTCACCAACTCAGAAAACATGAAAGGCCCTGAGCAGAGGGCTCCCACTCTGTGTGACCTGCATACCTGATGTACCCACCAAATATGTTTGACGTGCTTTGATTTATGACTTTCTTTCCTTTGTAACTATAAAAAACATGGTAAAATTGTTACCTCATTGGAACATGGAAATTGGGTACCCTAAACCTGTGTTCCAGGACCATGGTCATTCACTCATATAGATTCAGAATAAACTGTGTATAATTCTCTTTAGATGAGATCAGTGATTTTTATCTACCAGGCTTTCTTTTAAGTTTTCTATTTTAAGATATTAAACTGTCTTCCTTCTTTCCTTCTTCCCTCTCTCCTTCCTTCCTCTTTTTCTTTCTTTCTTCCTAACTTCTTTCTTTTCTTCCTCTCTTTCTTTCTATTTCTTTTATATAATACAGTTCCCCCTATATCATTTTCATTGCCTTATACAATCCCAAGTCTCAAATTGCTTTCCTTGTACCAAGTTCTCCACATCCTAGTAACTTAAAACACTGTTCACTTATGTTACAGTGTTCAAGCACATTGAACCTTGCCTGCTTTCTGCACTTGGACTCTGAGACTGAAATCATGGTATTGGAGGTCTTGGTTTCAATTATGGAGACCATGAGGAACATTCGTCTCCAGGCTTGTCCAGGACACTTTTAAAATTCACATTTACCCTGAATTCTACATGATTCCCTTTTTGTTTAAGGCAGCAAAAAAGTGATTTGAGATCTCTTGTGATTTTTCCTGTGGACATGAAAAGAACCATCCATTTGCCTCAGAGAGGGTCCTGACAGACCAGTGAATCCTATCTTTGTGGATCTGGTGAATCACCAAATTTATTGGGGGCAAAAGGGAGGGGTGATGTGACTCTCCTTTGAGGGCCTGGTTGTTTTCCTCAACGCCTTCAATTCTGGATACCTAGTTGCCATTGCTTTCAGCTTATTTCACTGCCAAGATTGTGTTCAGGCTGCTCATATTAACTGTTTCCCAGGGGACAATGGTCATTCCTAAAAAATAGCTTTATCATGTCCTTTTCTTACAGGGAAGCATGCACTCTGGGTGTCCCATGGTCTAATGTATCTATCCTTGTAAGCTCATCAAAATCTAAACCCTCAGGATATTATTTTGAGTGAATATGATCCCCGCACTGAACCAATAGTTTGGGGTAGGAAGGTAAAAACCGTTGAGATTTAAGCTACTTATTTTAACCTCCGATCAAAAAAATTATAAAACATGGAGCCTCTGAGTAAAAGTTTTGGAGGAAACCCAAATGATAGTCTTGCTTTTCTTAAGACATGTGAACAACACTTGGTACTAGTAAACCAATATCACACTACAGCTAACACCTGTTACCCATGAAATACTTTTAAAAGGTATTAATCAGGCAAAAAATATAAATACAGGGACATTTGTGGTGACTGTAATCCTGTATCCACCCCAGTGCTACCCCATAGGCATAAACAGATGGAAAAGTAAATTAAAACTTATTTTAAAATTGTTGTTTTTGTCCTGGTATTTTTGAGAGAAAAATCTGAATGTGTTAGTGTCTGTTTTCAGAGATGAAAGTCCAGGTTAATATACAGCAGGGATGTGGAGATGGGAGCGAAGGTAAAGAGATGTAATGATAATGAATTTAACTGACTCTTAGGTAAAAACACATCTGCCTTTACATTTCACTCAGTGGGGAGCTCAGCTCCTAAGAACTACAAAGAGGAAATCCATCTGGGCACACACTCTGCCTGCTGTAGATTCACTATGAAGTGCTAGTCAGCCTGATAAAAGGTCCCAGAATATTATTCTATTCTTTTCTAGTATTTTTCCCCTCTCTTCCAGGAATTTGTATCTCACAAATAAAATGTTAATACTTGATTTTACTTTTTTCTTTTTATTTATTTTTTATTACTTTAATTTTAAATAGCTTGCTTCACATGTCAATCCCAGTTCCCTCTCCCTCCTCTCCTCCTATACCTCCCCACCATGCCCCTCCAGCCTCCCACCATATCCCCACTTCCTTCCATATAGGGGATATCTAGAGTCAGTCATTTCACTGAGGGAAGGGTGATTTTACTCTTACTTTAAGTTATGATATAAGGAAAATTTAGTCAAGAGAGTTGGTACCAAGAACTAGGTGAAAAAAATAAAATGAATGCTCAGAGTATAATTTTGACTGATTGTGTTTATTCTTAGGTTAATAACCCTGGCTAGAGCAATAGAATCAGTCATAGATATGTGCTAAACTAGCCCTTCCCTGGAGATGAGTGACAGTGATGGTCAATTCCATCTAATTCACTCTGCTGAAAATCCAAGGTTATGTTGGAATGTGAATAGAGGCTCACTGTATTTACAAGTGTCTTCTAACATTTGGCAATAACTTTACAAAAATATTACTATTTCCTCATCCCATCACAATCAGTTTTTTGTGTTTGCTCTTCTTAGGCAATGACTTAACAACATTGTTGATACAATGTGTTTATTACTTTTTTAAATTTAAATTAGAAACAGACTTGTTTCACATGTTAATCCCAGCTCCCTCCCCCTCCCCCTCTCCTCTTCCTACATCCCCTCCAACTCTCCCAAGCCCCCACCCAATCCCCATTTTGCTCTCCAGGGAGAGTGAAGAGAATCTCTAGAGTCTGTTAGTTCATTCAGGGCAGGGCTTAGGCTGTCCCCCATGTGTCCCGGATGAGAGAGCATCCCTCCATGTGGAATGGGCTCCCAAAGTCCATCTGTATGCCAGGAATAAATACTGATCTACTACCTGAGGCCTCATAGATTGCCAAGGCATTCTCACTGAAACTCAAATTTAGAGGATCTGGATGAGTCCCATGCTGGCCTCTCAGGCATCAATCTGTGGTCTATGAGCTCCCCCTTGTTCAGGTCAGCTGTTTCTGTGGGTTTCACCAGCCTGGTCTTTACCCCTTTTCTTATCACTCCTCCCTTCCTGCAACTGAGTTCCAGGAGTTCAGCTCAGTGCTTAGCTGTGGGTGTCTGCCTCTGCTTCCATCAGTCACTGGATGAAGGCTCTAGGATGGCATATAAGGTAGTCCCCAATTTCATTTTCAGGGAAGGGCTTTTAAGGTACCCTCTCCACTATTGCTTAGTTTGCCAATTGGTGTCATCCTTATAGATCTCTGGAAATCACACTAGTGCCAGATCTCTCCTCAAACCTATAATGACTCCTGAGAGGGAGAGATTATGGTATCTCTCATCCTGCCTTCCTCTGCTCTTACCCCGACTCAACCTTACTGCTCCCCCATGTCCTCCTCTCCCATCCTCTTCTCCCCCTCTCTTTTTCCCAGCTCCCTCTCCCCTCCTGCATGTTCCTAATCTTCTCAGGAGATCCTGTCCCATTCCTTTTCTCTGGGATATCATGCATCTCTCTCTTATGGTCCTCCCTTTTTCCTAGACTCTCTGGCAGTTAGATTGTAGGCTGGCACTCCCGTTATCAATGTCTAAAATCCATAAATGAGTGAGTATATGCCATGTTTGTCTTTTTGTGACTGGGTTACCTCGCTCAGGATGGTTTCTTCTAGTGCCATCCATTTGCTTGCAAATTTCAAAATTTCGTTTGTTTCCCCCCTCTGAGTAGTACTGCATTGTGTAAACGTACCACATTTTTTCTGTCCACTCTTCAGTTGAGGGGTATCTAGGGTGGTTCCAGTTTCTGGCTTTTACAAATAATGCTGCTATGAACATAGTGGAACAAATGTTCTTGTATGAATGTGCATCTTTTGGGAGACATTTAAGAAAGTGCTCAACATCCTTAGCCATCAGGGAAATGCAAATAAAAACAATCTGAGATATTATCTCACTCCTGTCAGAATGGCTAAAATCAAAAACACCAATGATAGTTTATGCTGGAGAGGATGTAGAGAAAGGGGAACACTCCTCCACTGCTGGTGGGAGTGCCAACTCGTACACCCACTTTGGAAATCAGTATGGAGATTCCTCAGGAAAATGGGAATCAGTCTACCACAAGACCCAGCAATTCCACTCTTAGGGATATTTATTACTTTTATCATACATTCTTATATTATACTCTTGTTTATTTTTAAATGTTTATTTGCATGTTTTCATGTGCACATATGTGTGCTTAGATGCCCATTCACATATAAGCATGTGAGTATAAAAACCTGAGTTTGATGTTCCTACATCATGATCCACCTTATTTTTAAAAATATTTTTGAGATTTTAATACAATTACATCATTTTCCTCTGTGGAGGCTTGAATAACAATGGCTCTCATAAGCCCATATATTTTGATGCTTGGTTGTCAGGGAGTAGCACTGCTTGAAAATGATTAGGAGTGTGGCCTTGTTGAAGTAGATGTGGACTTTTGGAAGAAGTGTCACTAGGGGTGGGATTTGGGGTTTTCAAAAGCCAAGCCAGGCCCAGTGCCTCTCCTTGTTATCTACAGACACAGATGGAGAACTCTCGTCTACTTCTCCAGTGCCATGTCTGCATGTGTTTTGCAATTCTCTGCACCATAAAGACAATGGACTATACTTCTGAACCTGTAAGCCAGTCCCTTTACAATCGTTGCATGGTCATGATGTCTCTTCCCAGCAATAGAACACTGACCATGATAATCCCATTCCATTTCCTCCTTCCTAACTGTCCTATGTACATGTTTCCCTGCCCTCTTTCAAATTTAGGGCCTCTTTTTCTTTGTGTGTGTGTGTGTGTGTGTGTGTGTGTGTGTGTGTATTCCTAAATATATAAATACAACTTACTCATATAATTTTGCCTATGTATGCTGTTGTCAGGACTGATGATTTGATATTGGATAACCAATTGGTGTGCTCTTGCTCTTAGCATTGTCTAGTTGCCTTGAAGGGCCTCTCACTGAATCTGGAGCCAACTGATGGCTAGGCTTACTGGTCAGCAAGTCCAAGGTATATGTCTATAATCCTTCCACCATCCCCACCCCATACCAGTGCAGCCCACAATGGGATGTTTGCCAATTGAACCATCTCTATCCCTGATCTATTTTAATAACTATATTATGTTGCATTGACTAGAACATACCATAATTTATTTAAATAGGACTCTTTGTTGCGCTTTTGAGTGTTCCTGTCTTATCATTGTTTGTTTTGGTTTGTTTCTTTATTTGTTGCTGTGTATGAAACAAAGAAAATGTACCTGTATGTGAGTCCTAGTTTCCTTGGTAATGTCTCTATCCCCAAATACACAGCAGCAAATTGAGAAAGATTTTACATATGCAGTACATCTAACTTTCTTGGGTTTCAGGATATTTATTTATATGATAATTAATTTAGAGTCAATGCACTTAAGTGCCTAAATGTTGTGTATGTACGAAGAAACATTGTGACCTTCCAAAAGGTAGAAATGAGAGAAAACAATGAACTTCTTAGATGTGTGTTAGTGAAAGCCATGTGAAACACAATTTTAAATAATAAAAATTCAGGATGACCTTGGAACTTTGACCTTCTAATCCTTCTGTCTCTCTTTCAAAGACTGGGGTTACAGGTATGTGTTGTGACTTCTGGGTTTTGTGTCACCTAGAATAGTATATCAGCTTTGTGACTGCTGGGTGAGTTCTTTACAAAGTGTGTTACATCCTCAGTTTTTGGAATGATTCTTAAAATGTCATATATCACCAAGCCAACTGGTTCAGAATTTGGGAACTGAGCGTGGGTGATGAGATCATGCTAAGAAGAAATTCTCCTGGCTAGTCATATGAAGCACTTGGACATTGCAGCACATATTATCAGGTGTTTTAAGTGTGTCAATAAAATTATAAAGGTACCAGCAGTGCACAGGAAAGTTCTCAAGAGACATAGAGCACTGCTTTATACTACAGAGTGAAGAACAGTGTTCCTTCTAACATCAAAGCAACATAAGACTTGGGATCTGTTAAAGTTAACAATTGCCTTGTTTTATATATTTTTATAAACTTTAATCTGGCAATTAACCAAAATGTGCAAATTTGCAATGGGACTGTTTCAAATTATGAACCATGTATTCAATGGAGAAAAGGATCATTCACGTTATATACACCTCTTTCCAACTGTTGTGTTTAAGTTGCTATGGGAACCTAAAGGCTCATTTGCCATATTTGAATGTGTAACAGTATCACTTTCTTTTAATTAAAATAAAAACTAGTCAAAGATTGGTTCAGTTCATGGTACTTTGGAAAGTTAACACCTTTTTGAAAAACTAACAAATTAGATATGGTTTAAAGGTAAAAATTTGACAGTTATCCAAACATAATTTGTAGGTTTAGACTAGGATACATGAAAGGTCTTTGTTTAATTGGATGTTTTTAATGATGATTTAGATTCTGCTATATAGTATCCCTCAAAGAGGTGATACTTAAAACACCTAGTATGATTAACTGCAATAGATACTGGCAATAACTTCACAGAGCTTTGTATAAGGATGAGACATCAACTCAATTTTGGTAGTATGGGAAAGCTCTGGGGAGTCACAGCAGGTCACTGTGGGCAGGGTGTACAAAGGAGACAGAAAGTTCAAACAGCAGGTATCTTTAAATGCATTCTCCAAAGCATTTTTGGTGTTTTCCAGTCTGACCTGTAGCCCTACTTCAAAGGCACCTTTGAGCTTTTGATGACAGGTAGAAGCTTGTGCTAGTAATGGGATGCAAGGATGGCCACTGAGTATTGTTTAGAGTAAGAAAACACAGGATCACATGATATAATAAAGATGATGCATCAATAAATTCAATAAAATAAAGCAAAGTGAAAAGTTTATTAGAATATCAATGATGTATGAAGAGAAACACACATACAACTACTTGTTTGCACACACACAACTATGTAAATGTACTCACATGCAGACAGATTATAGTCAACCAGTTGAACAGTTCCGTTTCCTTTCATTAACAATTTGATCTCATAAACTAATGTCAATAGATGATTGACATTTTAAAATGATGCCCAATGCTGATCTGCAGACCCCACAATGCACTGTTCCTGACTTAAAGAATAAAATTACTTTTCAAAGAGTCTATTTCTCCTTTTGTGTCAGATGTATTTTATCATAATTTATGAGGTTGCATATTTTCAGTGACATATGTAAGAATATTCTATGTATGGGTGAATTCTTTGCCTTATTAAGCAAATAAAATTTTTAGGATTTATTTATCTATCTATTCATCTATCTATCATCTGTATACATATACCAAAGACCCTTCATATACTAGATAAAGAGAAAATACCTTTGACTGCCTATCTCATTAATAGACCTACCTTGTTGCCTGAGATTTTCATAGGGTATTCATAGGAAATAACTAAAGCTTTGAGGAGCTCTCCAAATATCTTTGTGTCATAGGAAAAATATCACATAATTTTGACATAAACTTCATGTTAGAAATTTATTTACCAGGGACTGGAGAGATGAGTCAGTTGTAAAAAGCCCTTGCTGCTCTTGAAGAAGAGCTGAGATTGGTTTCCAGCATCATATGGGAGTTTGAAACTGTTATAACTCCAGTTCAGGAGACTCTTCTGCCCTGTTTGATCTCTGTGAAAACATGGCACACCCATTAATGCATACATACAAATCATCCAGACACATAAAAATGCTAGATATTAATTTCTATAATGAAGGACATATTATGGCAGAATTGACTTGCTGGTAAAAAATTAAAATGTGCCTAAGTCGAGTGTTTTTAGCCTTCAGAGCAAGTAGCAGTAGGAGGGCCGGTGTGATTATACTCAGTACTTGGAACAGGATATGCAACATCACAACTTAGCTGGAACCTAGTCCTATGTATCATTGTATGGGTTGTATGTTGAGTTGATTAGAACCCTCTTGTTTTAGACTAAGCAAGGGTAAGTAAATTCACATAGAAACTATTTTATTCATAATTTCAATAAGTATTTGCATTGAATTCTTTTAAAATGTTTTCTTATTTCTTCCCACATTAGAAATTAGTTTTAAAGGTCTTAATGCTCCAAGCTTAGAAATAAAAAGACTTTAAAAGCTATTTAAGCTATTATTTTCCCTTAATATGCAAGATGATTGAATCTTTTGAAATTCACATTATGTGTCTGATGTTTTTGATTGCAAACAATTCAGTCTTGAGTTACCTGTTAGGGCATTATTTCTGAATAAAAGATTTTAAATTGGATGTTACAGGTCAGGGATCTGTATTTATATATGTAGTTCATGCTTCAGAAAATGAGCATCTTATAATACTTGATTACCAAATGATATTGTGCATAAAATATATAAATGTGAGTATGAGTTGTTATTTCAGTGCTGGCCGAAAAGAAGGAAATTAGATAGCCTAAGGAGAAGGCATAAAAAGCAAAGTTATTACCAATTGTTTAAAATGAATCCATTCACATCTTTTAAACTACATTGTTGGCTTAGCCAAAAAAAAAAAAAAAGGAATTTTCTAACATGTGCATCATGCAATAGCTAAAGGGAGCATTGCTTTTCTTAATCCAAACCTCTTTGCATAACTTATTTGTAAAATAATTGCTACAGGGAAAAGGCTGTATTAGTTTGTTGCGGCTGTCTGTGTGAGTGGAACACTGCAGAATAATGGCTGTGAATATGAATCACACGGTTCAAGTACATCCTCAGTGGAACAAAGGAGCCACAGAGATGAAGAGCATTGATGTAGACACCAAATAACTAAAAAGGAACTTGTTTACTGATTGACTTTGTGTTGAAAAATCTTTGGTTGTGGGAAGTTTCATTACACAGGCATTAAAATGTCCTACTTTTGCCAACAATGAGTTGGGAAAATAGCAAGTATCTCCTGCTAATGGGAGCTGTATTTGACCATTACCAGATATGTTAAAATATAGACAATCCAGTCTCAGTGTTACATTTGGTTATATTTTTGCTAGCATGATGCTGGGAGCTTTTTCTTGGTAAAAATCTATTAAGAGAAGAATTAAGCTTAATAAATGCCAGTGGGGGAAAACAAACAAATTCACATGTAGAGATGTAGTTTTGTATGCACAATTCCTGGAAGTAGAAAATAGGAGAAAATCATGTCTATACTAAGTAGGTAAAGGCTTTCCCTTGCCATTCCCTAACAATACAGTTTAACAGCTATTTACACAGTGTTTACATTGTACAGAATATTGTAAGACCTGTGAATATGTCTCAGTGTGTATGAGAAGTGTGCCAGTTAAGGACTGAACATATCAGAAGCTTGGCATCTGCAGACAGTACCAGAGCCCCATGCCCCAGGATAGCAAAGGATGAGTATACCTACATGGAAACAATCTCATAAAATGGTAAGCACCCTCATTTGCTCTGAAGTTCCTCTAGTTTTTACCACCTCCTCTAGTGGAAAGCTATAAAGTAATTTTATTTGGTACCCTTTTAGGAGATTGGGTGAGAGATGGCTATGGATTCAAAAATTCAGTGAGCAAATGGGACATTTTAAAATACAAGGGTGCAACGATTTAAGAAAGTATTGGGGATAGAGTTTTTGAAAATAGAAACCAAGGCAAACTGTAAAGTCTATCAAAGGAAGGTAATTTCATACAGGGAATGGATAGTCTTAGACCATGGGTCCTGTCTAGCCAACTCAGTAGTTCTGTGTCATTGTTTCTCAATCTAAGCTGGGCTCGTTGAGTAAAAGAATGTGTCCCTGGATTTCGTATATACCTGGGGCTATTTGTTAGAGTTTTTGCTGAATCATAGTGCACTGGAGTAGACTCTAGTACATGCCTTCCATGTTAGAAAAGGATTAGACACTTGAAAATCCTCCATTCAAAGAGAGGCAGAGTGATTCCTTTCCAGCAAGCCAAGGAACCACCAGGTGTTGCCAGGAGCTCCCACAATCCAAGAGACAGGCATTGAAGAAACTTTTGTCACATCTTACTCCATGAACTAACTCTGAAAATACCTTTACTATAAATTTTCTATTCTTTACAATTGTGAATTAATTTTACTCTCTGTATACATAATATTTCGTAATGGTAGCCTCAGGAAACTAATACACTTAAAGAGTATTATCTATAGAGAAGCAAAGGAGACTACTGTTTTAATTTCTATAGTCTTTTCTTAGTGATTAGTATTCTCTGATATTTTACAGAAACCATCAGAGAGTCAAGAACTTATTAAATTCCACATATCATGAGTCATTATGGAGATACCAAACTATCAGAAAAATATGTACTTTTGGTTTAACCAATTTGAAAATCTGGCAGGTGAGGTAGTGAGATTGATCAAGACAAACACAGATATTATATATCTCTCCTGCTTGAGATTAATGTATCATCTCAGAGTCTTCTTTCCCTTCTTTTACTGTAATTTTAGAAATAAAGAAATACTAGGTAGAATGTTAACCTAAGCTAAAAAATGAAGCATTGTCTTTGTTTCCTATTGCTGTGACAAGCATCATAAGTAAACGTGACATAAGGAGAAAAGGTTATATTTCATTTTTTAAAGATTTTTTCTATTTAAATTAGAAACAAGGTTGCTTCACATATCAATCACAGCTCCCTCTCCCTCCCCTCCTCCCACAGTCCCACACCAACCCCCCCAGACTCCCACCCAACCCCCTCTCTGTTCCCCAGGGAAGGTGAGGACCTCCATGGGTGATCTCCAGAGTCTGTCATTTCATTCAGGGCAGGGCCTAGGCCCTCCTCCAAGAGTCCAGGCTGAAAGAGTATCCCTCATTGTGGGATGGGCACCCAAAGTCCATTTGTATGCCAGGAACAAATACTGATCTACTACCCAAGGCCCCATAGATTGCCTAGGCCTCCTCACTGACACCCACATTCAGGGGAGATCAGTCCCATTCTGGCCTCCCAGCTACCAGTCTGGGTTCCAAGAGCTCCCCCCTTGTTCAGTTCAGCTGTGTCTGTGGGTTAAACAAGCCCAGTCTTGACCCCTTTGCTCATCAGTCCTCCCTGTCTGTCACTGGGCTCCAGGAGTTCAGTTCAGTATTTAGCTATGGGTGTTTGCCTCTGCTTCCATCAGTCATTGGTTGAAGGTTCTATGATGTCATATAAGGAAGTAGTCGAACTCATTATCAGCGAGGGGCATTTAAGGTAGTCTCTTCACTATTGCTTAGTTTGCCAGTTGGTGTCATCCTTGTAGATCTCTGGAAATCTCACTGGTGCCAGATGTCTCCTCAAACCTATAATGACTCCCTCTATTATGGTATCTCTAGTCCTTCTCTCCTCTATTCTTCCACCAACTTTACAACTCTAATGTCAAACTTCTAATGGAGGAGTTCTAGGCAGGAGTCCCAGGGCAGGAACTGAAGCAGAAGTCATAGAAGAAATATGCTTACTGGATTGTTTCTGTTGGCTTGCTCAACACACTTTCTTTACACAATCCAGGACTGCCTGCTCAGAGGTGGTAACACCCACAATCACCACAGTCATCTAGAGGTAGAAAACAGAGAAAATCAGGTATGTACTAAGTATGTAATGACTTTTCTTGCTATTCCCTAACAGTACACTTTTAGAGTTGTTTACACAGTGCTCACATTGTGGCCCTTCTGCAAAAATCATTATTCAAGAAAATGCCCTAAGACTTGCCTGGAGGAGGGCACATCTGATGGAAAAGGCCTCAGTTAAGACCCTCCCTTCCCAGATGACTCTATTCTTGTCAAGTTGATAAAAATATAAACAGCACAAGTATTTATTGCAAGGATATTTAGAAAATATTCTATAAAATTGAGCCTCTAATCCTAAATACAAGCACTGAAAATTCTTATCAAATAATTCTGACTCATTCTGTGAAGATTTTGTTGGTTTCTTATATTCAGAGGAGAAAACAATAGCACATTGCACTTTACTATGTTAAATAATGTAGGTTATTTTCTTATATTTGTATTTTCTGCATACTTATTTACTTAGATGCAAGAGAAATAGGATATCTTTCTCATTTTTGTCAGTGTGTGCAAGCACATGTGTGTGCACCCATGTGTGTATGTGTTTATGTGTATTATACTTCGTAATTAATAAGGTGGTATTAGGACATCAGAACTGCATTTAACACAATGTGACAACAATGTGATCATAGACCAATACACAACTGCAAGAGGCTTGATGCTTGTTATGTGTTAATGTAAGGAAAGGATCTACTCTCAAGGAAACAAGAAAAGTCACATTGATGTAAAAAGCTGGTTTTCTGGCAAAGACTACATCAACTTAATCACATTGATTCTAGAAGCAGAAAACAATTATTGACTAGTTAAGTTTGCCTGCCATCCACTTCAGAGCAATGTGAAAGATGTGCCTATGTTCTGTCAAGTCTCCTGATGAGCCAAGTCAAAGAAATCTACTCAACCACATTTGTGACACCTTGGCTTACTGAGTTTACTTGGTCTGAGAAGCCTCTCTGGCCTCTTTGGCACAGAACATAACTTCTTACTTCAGCTTGTGGTAAGAGACACTTCCCTTCCAGAAGAAGCGATTCTATGTCAACAAGCCAAGTCCATAGCTTGCACACTAAAGTTTTTGTTCAGCTTTGGACAAAGGAAACCACTTAATTCCTTCATATTTCTATGTTAACATGCTCTTAAAAAGAAATTAAAAGAAGATATATTAACCCACAGAGGTCAAAATTTTTGTTATAGATATCTCGCTGCCCCAATTTCTTCTTTCCTTGTTATATACAAGAGGAGCTATGACTCTGGAATTCAAGAAAGATTTGCCGATAAGAGTTATTATCCCCATTACATCAACCCTCCTATTCAGTGCATAATTCAAGATTCCTATGAGTATTAGAGGACAATTCTTTGGAGCATAGGAAGACTATGTGTCTGGCTAGAATATGTATGTTAGTTCTGGTATTTGGAATTATAGATGAAAGGGGAAACTTGAATAACTTCCTTCTCAATTATCAATGTTTGAACCAAGAATGACATGAAGTGGCTGTTTAAAGACTTCTATTTGGGAACAATTTCTAGTTCTACTTTGAGTTTGAGTGGGACCTTGTTTTAACATTGACAAGTTCACGTGCAAGCCCAGCTTCAGGTGAGATTGGGTCCCTGGCTGGGACCACCCGCCCATCACCCATCACCCTCCATCTTCGGGGCCGCTCCCGGCTTCCAGAAGAACGGCCCACACAGGCCCCTCCAAGACCCCAACCCTGCAAGCCCAGCTTCAGGTGAGATTGGGTCCCCAGCTGGGACCACCCGCCCATCACCCATCCCCCTCCATCTTCGGGGCCGCTCCTGGCTTCCAGAAGAGCCGCCCACACAGGAAAGAGATCAGCCCCTCCAAGACCCCAACCCAGCGAGCCCAGCTTCAGGTGAGATTGGGTCTCTGGCTGGGACCACCCGCCCATCACCCATCCCCCTCCATCTTCGGGGCCGCTCCCGGCTTCCAGAAGAGCCGCCCACACAGGAAAGAGATCAGCCCCTCCAAGACTCCAAAACAGCGAGCCCAGCTTCAGAAGAGCTGCCCACACAGGAAAGAGATCAGCCCCTCCAAGACTCCAACCCAGCGAGCCCAGCTTCAGGAAAGAGATCAGCCCCTCCAAGACCCCAACCCCAGCGAGGCCAGCTTCAGCTTCAGCTGCAGTAAGGAAGGAGACCAGTGGAAACAGAAAGCCCCCACCAGCACCCACTGGAAGAAGAGATGGGAAGAAGACAGAATAAGAGATCACTCAGCAATAGAAACACCAACACGACCCCACCAGAATCCAGGGATCCAACACCAGCAAGACCTGAAAAGCACTACATAGATGAAGAAGAGGAGACAGACCTTAAAAATTATTTCATGAAGATGATGGAGAGCCTCAAAGAAGAAACGAGGAAATCCCTTAAAGAAATAGAAGAAAAAACAAACAAAAAAATCCATGAAATGGGGGAAAAATTCAAGAAATAAACAAATCTCTCAAAGAATCTAAAGAGCACCAAGAAAAAACAACCAAAAATATTAAGGAAACAGCTCAAACAGTTGAAGGATTGAAAGCTGAAATAGAAACGATAAAGAAAACACAGAATGAAGGGATGCTGGAAATAGAAAAGCTCGGTAAACGGTCTGGAATTACAGATGCAAGCATCACCAATAGAATACAAGAGATAGAAGAGAGAATCTCAGGTGTTGAAGACTCATTAGAGGACATAGCATCGTTAACCAAAGAAAATCTCAAAACCAACAAATCCTTAACACAAAATATTCAGGAAATATGGGACACCGTGAAGAAGCCAAACCTGAGAATAATAGGTATAGAAGAAGGTGAAGAACTTCAACTTAAAGGTACAGAAAACATATTCAACAAAATCATAGAAGAAAACTTCCCTAACCTAAAGAAAGATATGCCTATGAAAGTACAAGAATCTTACAGAACACCAAATAGGCTTGACCAGAAAAAGAAGTCACCTCGCCATATAATAATCAAAACATCAAACCTACAGAGTAAAGAGAAAATATTAAGAGCAGCTAAAGAAAAAGGCCAAGTAACATACAAAGGCAGACCTATCCGAATTACACCTGACTTCTCAATGGAAACGATGAAAGCCAGAAGATCTTGGACAGATGTCCTACAAATGCTAAGGGAACAAGGATGCCAGCCCAGACTACTATATCCAGCAAAGCTCTCAATTACCATAGATGGAGAAAACAAAATATTCCATGACAAAGCCAGATTTAAACAATACGTATCCATGAATCCAGCTCTACAGAAAATGCTAGAAGGAAAACCTAGAGCCAAGGAAGATAACTACATTCACAAAGACACAGGCAATATAGAATCATACTTTACAAAACACTAAAAGAAAAAGGGAGGAGAAACTACACAAAATAACTTCACTAACAATAAATCAAGCGCAAACAAGGATCACCAATCAATGGTCATTAATATCCCTCAATGTCAATGGCCTCAACTTACCTATAAAAAGACACAGACTAGCAGAATGGATACGAAGACAGAACCCTTCCTTCTGCTGCATACAAGAAACACATCTCAACACCAAAGACAGACGTTATCTCAGAGTAAAGGGCTAGGAAAAGATCTTCCAATCAAACGGCCCCAAGAAACAAGCGGGCGTAGCAATCCTAATATCTAACAAATTAGGCTTCAAATTAAAATCAATCAAAAGAGATGAAGAAGGGCACTTCATATTCATCAAAGGAAAAATACATCAAGACGAAGCCTCGATTTTAAATATCTACGCCCCAAATACAAAGGCACCTACATTCGTGAAAGAAACATTACTAAAGCTCAAAATGCACATAAAATCTCACACACTAATAGTAGGAGACTTCAACACTCCGCTCTCACCGCTAGATAGGACCTCCAGACAGAAACTTAACAAAGAAACAAAAGAATTAATAGAAGTTATGACCCAACTGGGTTTAACAGACATCTATAGAACATTCCACCCAAATACAAAGGGATATACCTTCTTCTCGGCACCACATGGAACCTTCTCTAAAATTGACCACATAATTGGAAACATAGCAAATCTCCACAGATACAAAAATTGGAATAACCCCCTGCATCTTATCAGACCACCATGCATTAACATTAGAATTCAACAATAACACAAATCGCAGAAACCCTACAAACTCATGGAGATTGAACAATGCACAATTGCACCATCCCTGGGTAAAGGAACAAATAAAAAAAGAAATTAAAGACTTCCTCGATTTCAATGAGAATGAAGACACAACATACACAAACTTATGGGACACTTTGAAAGCAGTGCTGAGAGGAAAGTTTATAGCACTAAGTGCCCACATGAAAAAACTGGAGAACAGTCATACTAGAGAATTAATAGCACAGCTGAATGTTCTAGAACAAAAAGAAGCAAACTCTCCCAGGAGGAGCAGACGCCAGGAAATAATCAAATTGAGGGCTGAAATCAATCAAGTAGAAACCAGGAAAACATTGAGAAGAATCAATGAAACAAAGAGTTGGTTCTTTGAGAAAATCAACAAAATAGACAAACCTCTGTCCAAACTAACCAAAAGACAGAGAGAGAACATGCTAATTAACAAAATCAGGGATGAGAAAGGGGACATAACAACGGACTCTGAGGAAATCAAGAGAATCATCAGGGCATACTTTGAAAATCTGTACTCCACAAAATTTGAAAATTTAAAGGAAATGGACAATTTCCTGGATAGATATCACTTGCCAAAACTAAATCAAGAACAGATAAATAATCTAAACAGACCTATAACCCCTAATGAAATAGAAGCAGTCATCAAAAGTCTCCCAAACAAAAAAAGCCCAGGCCCAGATGGCTTCAGTGCAGAATTCTACCAGAAATTCAAAGAAGAGCTCATTCCAATACTCGTCAAAGTATTCCACACTATAGAAGCAGGAGGCTCACTGCCAAACTCTTTCTACGAGGCTACAATTACCTTGATACCCAAGCCACACAAAGACACAACTAAGAAAGAGAACTATAGACCAATTTCCCTCATGAACATTGATGCAAAAATACTCAATAAAATACTTGCAAACCCGATTCAAGAACACATCAGAAAAATCATCCACCATGATCAAGTAGGCTTCATTCCAGGAATGCAGGGATGGTTCAACATTAGAAAATCTATCAATGTAATCCACCATATTAACAATCTGCGAAAGAAAAACCACATGATCATCTCACTAGATGCTGAAAAAGCCTTTGACAAAATCCAGCACCCCTTCATGATAAAGGTCCTAGAGAGATCAGGGATAACAGGAACGTACCTGAATATAATAAAAGCAATATACAGTAAACCAACAGCTAACATCAAACTAAATGGAGAGAAACTCAAAGCAATTCCTCTAAAATCAGGAACAAGACAAGGCTGTCCACTCTCTCCATATCTCTTCAATATTGTACTTGAAGTTCTAGCTGCAGCAATAAGACAACAAAAGGAGATAAAGGGGATACAAATAGGAAAAGAAGAAGTCAAACTTTCATTATTTGCAGATGATATGATAGTTTACATAAGTGACCCAAAAAACTCCGCAAGGTTACTCCTAGAGCTGATAAACACCTTCAGCAATGTGGCAGGATACAAGGTTAACTTACAAAAAAATCAGTGGCCCTATTATATACAGATGATGAAGTGACTGAGAAAGAAATCAGAGAAACATCATCCTTTACAATAGCCAAAAACAGCATCAAATATCTGGGGATAATGTTAACCAAGGAAGTGAAAGACCTGTATATCAAGAACTTTGTGTCTTTGAAGAAAGAAATCAAAGAAGATACCAGAAAATGGAAAGATCTCCCATGCTCTTGGATTGGTAGGATCAACATAATAAAAATGGCAATCTTGCCAAAAGCAGTCTATAGATTCAATGCAATCCCTATCAAAATTCCATCACAATTCTTCAAGGACCTGGAAAGAACATTAATCAACTTTATATGGAAAAATAAAAGGCCCAGGATAGCCAAAACATCCCTATACAATAAAGGAACTTCAGGAGGCATCACCATACCTGACTTCAAGCTCTATTATAGAGCTATAGTCCTGAAAACAGTTTGGTATTGGCACAAAAGTAGGCAGGTAGACCAATGGAACCGAATCGAAAGCCCTAATTTTAACCCACACACCTATGAACACCTGATTTTTGGCAAAGAAGCTAAAACTGTACAGTGGAAAAAAGAAAGCATCTTCAACAAATGGTGCTGGCATAACTGGGTAGTGGTATGCAGAAGAATGCAGATAGATCCATGTTTATCGCCTTGTACAAAACTTAAGTCCAAATGGATCAAAGATCTCAACATACATCCAGCCACACTGAAACTTTTAGAAGAGAAAGTGGGAGATACTCTTCAACGAATTGGTACAGGAGACTACTTCCTAAACATAACACCAGTGGCACAGGCACTGAGATCAACAATTAACAAATGGGACCTTCTGAAACTAAAAAGCTTCTGTAAGGCAAAGGACACAATCAAAAAGACAAAAAGGCAGGCCACAGAATGGGAAAAGATATTCACTAACCCTACATCTGACAGCGGGCTAATCTCCAAAATTTACAAAGAACTCAAGAAACAAGTCTCCAAAACACCAAAGGATCCACTTGAAAGGTGGGGTACAGAGCTAAATAGAGAATTCTCAGTAGAGGAGGCTAAAATGGCCAAGAGACACTTAAGAAAGTGCTCAACATCCTTAGCCATCAGGGAAATGCAAATCAAAACAACTCTGAGATACCATCTTACTCCTGTCAGAATGGCTAGAATCAAAAACACCGAAGACAATTTATGCTGGAGGGGATGTGGAGAGAGAGGAACACTCCTCCACTGCTGGTGGGAATGTCAACTCATACAGCCTCTTTGGAAATCAGTATGGAGATTCCTCAGGAAAATGGGAATTAATCTACCACTAGTCCCAGCAATTCCACTCTTAGGCATTTATCCAAATGAGGCAGGTTCATACAACAAGGGCATCTGCTCCACTATGTTCATAGCAGCATTGTTTGTAATAGCCAGAACCTGGAAGCAACCTAGATGCCCCTCAACTGAAGAGTGGATAGAGAAAATGTGGTACATTTACACAATGGAGTATTACTCAGCAGAAAAAAACAATGGAATCTTGAAATTCGCAGGGAAATGGATAGCACTGGAAGAAACCATCCTGAGTGAGGTAACCCAGTCGCAAAAAGACAAACATGGTATGTACTCACTCATATATGGATTTTAGATATGGATCAGGATAGTGCCAGTCTGCGCTTCCACAGATAGAGAGTCTGGGAAACAGGAAAGAACCTAAAAGATATGCATATATGCATAGTACCCAAGAGAAGAGGATGGAGACAAGATCCTCTGAATGGATGGGGAACAGGGCGAGGGGGGTAGTGGGACCTGGGAAGAATAGAGGGGGTAAAGAGGAAGGGTGTTGGTCATGGGGGAACAGGAAGTTGAGGGGGTGGGGGTAGAATAGGGGGAAGAGGGAATCATAGGATCGAAGACAGATCAGGCACCAGAGTGACCTCGAGTGATCTAAAGGTATAACATCAATTGGTAAGCTGAGCAATAGTGGAAGGACCACCTCGAATGCCCATTCCTGATAATGAACTTGATGTCTATAACTATCCGGGAGCCTTCATCCTGGGACTGATGGAAGCAGAGGCAAACACACAACTAAGCACTGAACTGAACCCAAGGAACCCAGTGACAGAGAGAGAGGAATGATGAGCAAATTGGCAAAGAATGGGCTGGCAAAACCAGCAGAGACAGCTGATCTGGACAGGGGAGTGCTCTTGGACCCCAGACCGACAGTGGGAAGGCCAGAATGGGACTGATCTGGACCCCCCAAATGTGAGTGTCAGTGAGAAGGCCTGGACAACCTATGGGGCTCTGAGCTGTGGATCAGTGTCTATTCCTGGTATACAATCTGTCTTCATGTGCCTATAGCACAAAGAGAGGTGCTCTCTCAGCCTGGACTCTTAGGGGAGTGCCTTGACCCTACCAAGAGTAAAATGATAGACTCTAGACATCCCCTATGTGGAAGGATTTGGCAATAGGGTGGGAGGGAGGGTGGAAGGGGAGTGCGGGAGGAGGGGAGGGAGAGGGAACTGGGATTGACATGTAAAACAAGCTATTTAAAATTTTAAAAAAATTATATTGAAAAAAAAACATTGACAAGTTCACAGGTATTGGAGTTATTTATTCTAGACTAAGCTAACTAAATCAAGCCTTTGACATGATGTATTTATTATTCATATTATTTCAGATATTGGATATAGTTATTGGAATTTAGTAACGTTTTCCTTAAATTACAAATTTCTTTCTTTTTTGGAGAATTTCAAATAGAAACAGCAAACAGTCTTAATACCTAAAGAATATATATCTTACATCATTTAACACTTCTAAAAATAGGCTTGCATTTTTAAATTCCCCAGTGAATAGTAATTAAGCAAATCCAGAAATGAATTGGTGGATGAAGAAGTTAAGAGATATTTAAGAATATTTTTTTTCAAAATGATTTTGTCTATTGAAGTACTGACTATGGATGATATGAAAGTGTAATTATAGCTATTTTAAAGTTGTGTGTCTTTAAAATTGAGACCAGGTCAGGCTGTTTCATGAGTACTCATCACATTAAGAAATCATTAAGAGGAAGAAAAGCAGTTTCAAAGGTTTAAGGTAATTGATGAAAAATTCTTTAAAAGGAATTGTCTCAATAATTGTCTCAATAATAAGATGATTATTGAGAAAATGTTCCAGGTTAAGAAGCTGATGTATACAGAGCTGTGGGGGTACATGTACAGGTAGATATAGATGTAGCTCCTGAACTGGTATAGGGGAAACAAATAGTCGTTCCCAGGTATATTTACTGTTCTGTAGAGCAAGATTTTCTAGTGGAAAGAATTATTCTACAATATGTGCAGTTTTAAACACTAACTGTGACATGGTATTCCTGTTCTGAGTGCTTCACGGAGTTTTAGGAGAATGAAGATTCACTTTTCAATAGCAGAATTAGTGGCGTTATGACTGATATTTAGAAGGAAAGAATCTGGTTAGATGGAGAATGTTTTAAATTGTTCAAGGAAGTGCCAAGGAAATGGATTCATGATCATTTACTATTAGCAAATAAAGATCAGAATAGACTCTTTTGGGGATAAAATGGCCTACTTATAACAGTACTCTCATTCTGCTTCTATTCTGAACCTACTACTCAATGACAAGAGATACTATGAACTGTGATTATGTTTGCAATTTTGTGATTATGGTTTGTGCTTCATGAGCATTTGTATCTAGAACCAAAGATGTACATCAGGTCAAATCTAGCCCAGTTAAGTGCAATGTGTATCTGGATCTCTTAGAAATGGTTGAATATTAACAGACCTTCCATTGACATTGTTCACTCAGACAAAATCTGCTTAAACTCTCAATTCTAATGATGACTTGAGAGTCTGCACAGTCAATAGTCTTGTATTCTAATATGCATATATACCTATACATATATGTGTATATATGCATACATTCACATATATAGGTGCCTTGCATTATGACAGCAGTGAACTGTCTATGTTTTACAATAAGTCAACCAATTTAGCCTATATATTTATATATGAGGAATCTGGGTCTTGTCATTCCATCAATCTAAGTGATTATCACTCATTATGTTGATCACATAATTAAGGTGAAATAAAGAGAAAGGAAGAAAGATGAAAGAAAGAATGAATAAACTTTCCATCACTCAACATTTTTGAGTACTTTTATGAAATTTATTGTGCATATATGCAGAGTTAACAATTACAGCTATTTGTGCCAGATCAGTTGGTTGATTCACTACCATTTATTACTCGTTACCCCCCATGCATTTTCGGGTGCTTCTTAAAAATATTGTGTCTCAAGTTTTTATGCATGCTGGGGCATTTTAAGCAATACATATGCTTTGCATGGATCTATTTGTGTAGTCTTGTACTGCCACGATACTATTTTAATTATCAAATACCTTATAATAGATATTATCTTTTGCTTTTTATTTTAATTTTAAATAGCTTGTTTTACACGTCAATCCCAGTTCCCTCTCCTTCCCCTCCTCCCGCATCCCCCAACCATCCACCCCCAGCCTCCCACCCTATTGCCAATTCCTTCCACATAGGGGATATCCAGAGTCTGTCATTTCACTCAGGGTAGGGCCCAGGCACTCCCCTAAGAGTCCAGGCTGAGAGAGCATCCCTCTTTGTGTTATGGACACATGATGTCTGTTTGTATTCCAGGGATAAACATTGATCCACTGCTCAGGGTCCCATAGGTTGCCCAGGCCTCCTCACTGACTCTCACACTCAGGGGGTCTGGATCAGTCCCATGCTGGCCTCCCAGCTGTCTGTCTGCGGTCCAAGAGCTCTTCCCTGTTTAGATCAGCTGTCTCTGCTGGTTTGCCAGCCCATTCTTTGCCGATTTGCTCATTGCTGCTCTCTCTCTGTCACTGGGTTCCTTGGGTTCAGTTCAGTGTTTAACTGTGGGTGTTTGCCTCTGCTTCCATCAGTCACTGGATGAAGGCTCCAGGATTGTTTTAGACATCAAGTTCATTATCAGGAATGGGCATTCGAGGTGGTCTCTCCACTATTGCTTAACTTGCCAGTTGGTGTCATCCCTATAGATCACTAGAGGTCTCACTGGTGCCAGATCTGTCTTCTAACCTATGATTCACTCTTTCCCCTATTCTACCCCCACCCCCTCAACTTCCTGTTCCCCCATGACCTACTCTATCCCCCTCTCTTCTTCCCAGCTCCCACTTCCCCCCACCCCTTGCCGTGTTCCCCATCTGTTCAGAGGATCTTGCCTCATTTCTCTTCTCTTGGGTAGCATGCATATCTCTTAGGTTCTTTCCTGTTTCCCAGACTCTCTGTCACTGGAAGTGCAGACTGGCACTCTCCTGATCCATGTCTAAAATCCATATATGAGTGAGTACATACAATGATTGTCTTTTTGTGACTGGGTTACCTCACTCAGGATGGCTTCTTCCATTGCTATCCATTTACCTGCGAATTTCAAGATTCCATTGCTGTTTTTCTGCTGAGTAATACTCCATTGTGTAAATGTACCACATTTTCTCTATCCACTCTTCAGTTGAGGGGCATCTAGGTTGCTTCCAGGTTCTGGCTATTACAAATAATGCTGCTATGAACATAGTAGAGCAGATGACCTTGTTGTATGAATGTGCCTCTTTTGGATATATGCCTAAAAGTGGAATTGCTGGGTCTTGTGGTAGATTGATTCCCATTTTCCTGAGGAATATCAATACTGATTTCCAAAGTGGTTGCACGAGTTGGCACTCCCACCAGCAGTGGAGGAGTGTTCCCCTCTCTCCACATCCTCTCCAGCATAATTTGTCTTCGGTGTTTTTGATCTTAGCCATTCTGACAGGAGTAAGATGGTATCTCAGAGTTGTTTTGATTTGCATTTCCCTGATGGCTAAAGATGTTGAGCACTTTCTCAAGTGCCTCTCAGCCATTTTAGACTCCACTATTGAGAATTCTCTATTTAGTTCTATACCCTACTTCTTAATTGCATCCTTTGGTGTTTTGGAGACTTGCTTCTTGATTTCTTTGTAAAATTTGAAGATCAGCCCTCTGTCAGATGTGGGGTTAGTGAATATCTTTTCCCATTCTGTGTTGCCTTTTTACTTGTTGATTGTGTCCTTTGCCTTACAGAAGCCTTTTAGCTTCAGAAGGTCCCATTTGTTAATTGTCGATCTCAGTGTCTGTGCCATTCGTGTTATGGACAGGAAGTGGCCTCCTGTACCAATTGGTTGAAGAGTATCTCCCACTTTCTCTTCTAAAAGTTTCAGTGTGGCTGGATTTATGTTGAGATCTTTGATCCATTTGGACTTAAGTTTTGTACAAGGCAATAAATATGGATCTATCTGCAGTCTTCTGCATACCAATACCCAGTTGTACCAGCACCATTTGTTGAAGATGCTTTCTTTTTTTCCATTGTATAGTTTTAGCTTCTTTGTCAAAAATCAAGTGTTCATAGGTGTGTGGGTTAAAATCAGGGTTTTCCACTCAGTTCCATTGGTCGACCAGCCTATTTTTGTGCCAATACAAAGCTGTTTTCAGGACTATAGCTCTATAATAGAACTTGAAGTCAGGTATGGTGATGCCTCCTGAAGTTCCTTTATTGTATAGGGATGTTTTGGCTATCCTGGGCCTTTTGTTTTTCCATATAAAGTTGATTATTGTTCTTTCAAGGTCAGTGAAGAATTGTGCCGGAATTTTGATAGGGATCGCATTGAATCTGTAGACTGCTTTTGGCAAGATTGCCATTTTTATTATGTTGATCCTACCAATCCAAGAGCATGGGAGATCTTTCCATTTTCTGGTATCTTCTTTGATTTCTTTCTTTAAAGACTCAAAGTTCTTGGTCTTTCACTTGCTTGGTTAGCATCATCTCCAGGTATTTGATGATGTTTATGGCGATTGTAAAGGGTCAATTTTCTCTGATTTCTTTCTTAGTCACTTCATCATCTGTATATAATAGGGCCACTGATTTTTTTTTAGTTTACCTTGTATCCTGCCACTTTGCTGAAGGTATTTATCAGCTCTAGGAGTTCCCTTGCGAAGTTTTTTGGGTCGCTTATGTAAACTGTCATATTATCTGCAAATAGTGAAACTTGACTTCTTCTTTTCCTAATTGTATCCCCTTGATTTCCTTTTGTTGTCTTATTGCTGTAGCTAGAATTTCAAGTATAATATTGAAGAAATATGCAGAGACTGGACAGCCTTGTCTTGTTCCTGGTTTTATAGGAATTGGGTTGAGTTTCTTTCCATTTAGTTTGATGTTAGCTGTTGGTTTACTGTATATTGCTTTTATTATATTCAGGTATGTTCCTGTTATCCCTGATCTCTCTAAGACCTTTATCATGAAGGGGTGCTGGATTTTGTCAAAGGCTTTTTCATCATCTACTGAGATGATCATGTGGTTTTTCTTTCACAGTTTGTTTATATAATAAATTACATTGATAGATTTTCTAATATTGAACCATCCCTGCATTCCTGGAATGAAGCCTACTTGATCATGGTGCATGATTTTTCTGATGTGTTCTTGAATCAGGTTTGCTAGTATTTTATTGAGCATTTTTGCATCGATGTTCATGAGGGAAATTGGTCTGTAGTTCTTTTTCTTAGTTGTGTCTTTGTGTGGCTTGGGTATCAAGGTTATTGTAGCCTCGTCAAAAGAGTTTTGCAGTGAGCCTCCAGCTTCTATTGTGTGGAATACTTTGAGTAGTATTGAAATTAATTCTTCTTTGAATTTCTGGTAGAATTCTGCACTGAAGCCATCTGGGCCTGGGCTTTTTTTGTTTGGGAGACTTTTGATAACTGCTTCTATTTCATTAAGGGTTATAGGTCTGTTTAGATTGTTTATCTGCTCTTGATTTAGTTTTGGCAAGTGATATCTATCCAGGAAATTGTCCATTTCTTTTAAATTTTCAATTTTTGTGGAGTACAGATTTTCAAAGTATGCCCTGATGATTCTCTGGATTTCCTCAGAGTCTGTTGTTATGTCCCCTTTTTCATTTCTGATTTTGTTAATTAGCATGCTTTCTCTCTCTGTCTTTTGGTTAGTTTGGACAGAGGTTTGTCTATTTTGTTGATTTTTCTCAAAGAACCAACTCTTTGTTTCATTGATTCTTCTCAATGTTTTCCTGGTTTCTACTTGATTGATTTCATCCCTCAATTTGATTATTTCCTGGCGTGTACTCCTCCTGGGTGAGTTTGCTTCCTTTTGTTCTAGAACATTCAGCTGTGCTATTAATTCTCTAGTGTGACGTTCTCCAGTTTTTTCATGTGGGCACTTAGTGCTATGAACTTTCCTCTCAGCACTGCTTTCAGAGTGTCCCATAAGTTTGCGTAGGTTGTGTCTTCATTCTCATTGAATTCCAGGAAGTCTTTAATTTCTTTTTTTATTTCTTCCTTTACCCAGGGATGGTGCAATTGTGCATTGTTCAATTTCGATGAGTTTGTAGGGTTTCTACGATTTGTGTTATTGTTGAATTGTAATTTTAATGCATGGTGGTTTGATAAGATACAGGGGGTTATTCCAATTTTTTTGTATCTGTGGAGATTGCTATGTTTCCTATTATGTGGTCAATTTTAGAAAAGGTTCCATGTGGCACTGAGAAAAAGGTGTATCCTTTTGTGTTTGGGTGGAATGTTCTATAGATGTCTGTTAAACCCAGTTGTGTAGTAACTTCTATTATTTCTTTTGTTTCTTTGTTAAGTTTCTGTCTGGAGGTCCTGTCTAGCTGTGAGAGCAGATTGTTGAAGTCTCCTACTAATAGTATGTGAGATTTTATATGCAATTTGAGCTTTAGTGATGTTTCTTTCACGAATGTAGGTGCCTTTGCATTTGGGGCATAGATGTTTAAAATTGAGACTTCATCTTGATTGACTTTTCCTTTGATGAATATGAAATGTCCTTCTTCATCTCTTTTGATTGATTTTAATTTGAAGTCTAGTTTGTTAGATATTAGGATTGCTATACGCGCTTGTTTCTTGGGTCCGTTTGTTTGGAAAATCTTTTCCCAACCTTTTACTCTGAGGTAACGTCTGTCTTTGATGTTGGGACGGTTTCTTTTATGCAGCAGAAGGATGCGTTCTGTCTTCGTATCCATTCTGCTAGTCTGTGTCTTTTTTTAGGCAGGTTGAGTCTGTTGACATCCATCATTCAACATTTTATCTTTTGTTAAAGTTAAAGTTAAATAACTTTTTTTTTCAAGTAGAAGAACAAGGTTTTTTTTTCTGGGAGCTCTTGTTTCTGAAGGTTACAGTTCATGTCCATGATGGTGGGACACATGGTAGTAGGCAGGCTGGCAGGCATGGTGCTGGAGCAGTAGCTGGGAGTTTACATCTTGACACAAACCATGAGGCACTGAAAAGATAAGAGAGAATGGCATGTGAATGGCATGGTTTTGAAATCACAAAGCTTTTCCCCTACTGCCATACATCCAACAACTGAGGACCAATATTTAAACATGTGAGCCTATAGAAGACTGCTCTCATTCAAACACTCCAGCTTGGTTATTGATTTTCTGCTTCCAATAAATGTAAGACCCTTGAGGTCAACTCACATTTTTACTATGATTCTTTCTTGAGTATTTTCATGTCATTTGATTTTGGGTTTGGGATATAGTTTCTGAGAAGATGGAAAAGATGATCTGATAAACTTGAGTCTGAAAGAGTCTACTTATGTGGGGATATGATTAGTTATAATGTTCTCTGTTTGATTTCTTGGTGAGAACTCTCACCATGTACTTATTCCCATGTGTTCTGTAGTGTACAGCACTAAAGAAGACATGCCTATTTGTTCATCAACAAAAGATATAGACATAGTGACAGATACCCTGTGATCAATTGGGAGATAGCAGCATAGAGAAAGAGAAACTGGAGATTGAAAAGGAACTATTTGAAAGATAAAATATTTTAGGACTGATGGAACAATTAGCGTCTAACTCTAGACTAGGGCATTGGGTGAAGGTGGGATGACCCAATGTTCTCAGTATCAACAATAAGAGAAAATATGTAAGTTGTGTATGAGAGAGAGAGAGAGAGAGAGAGAGAGAGAGAGAGAGAGAGAGAGAGAGAGAGAGAGAGAGAGGTTCAAAGAAAACAGAAAGTCAGTGCCAATCTTAATAAATTAGCTGAAGTGTTTGGAACATTTTTGAAATTCCCCTAGTCTACTTTCTTTTGCTCTCCATTATCTTTGTCACCCCATAAATTCCAGATACAACCTGATAGTTTTATTTTGTGGTTCCAGATAGTTCTGGAGTCAAATTGATCATTGTCTTCAAGACCTACCTATAAGAAAAAAGCAATTACATGAATGAACGATGGAATTTGGGTTTTCTTTTCTTCTTTTAATATTCATACCTCAAATGAATACTTTTCTTTTATTCATTAAAGTCAAAATATTTCTTAAATTCTGAAACATCTTCAACTGTATTGAAATTACAGTATTCCCCCATGAAGCCATGAGATAATAGATGACAGATGTCCTTCTGTTTTTCCTTAATATTTTTGTTAATATTTTAGCTAGCATATACAAGGAAAGGTTTCATTATGATATCTTTGTCAATGATTATCTCCATACTTTGTTACCTTGACATAGCTTGAAAACTTCAGAAAGATGGCAGTGGGAATGAAGGACTAGAAGCCTGAACTCATGGTTATAATGAATGCAGATCTTGAGCATCCTATAGTCATGGTGATGAGATGCTTTTGAAAACAAGATTATAGGCCTTTCACATAACAGGGGTTGCCATTCTGCGCACTATGAATTAGTAGAGCTTGTCTTGCTCTGATTGTTCCATTTATTTATTGTGTGAGTCATACTGAAAATGTAGATATAACATATGAGAAGCTGGTGGGGTACCTATAGCTAATACCCACTACAATTGTGTACCTAGGGGTTTTTCATAATGAAAGAAATCTGCACTCTGCCTTCAGCAGTTTATCAATTATCACTTGAAGTCCCTGCCAATCTGATTCTCTGTAACTTGTTCAGATACCAGAATAGTGGCTGCCTGTGACAGTTTTATTTTCTGTTGGGTCCATCAAACTCTACATGGACTGACATATTTCTTCAAATATTTTCTGCTTATGAGAATGTGATGTTTTCAAACTTTTTATACTAAAATGAATTCAGAATGATTCATGACATTCTCACCTATAAAATAGAAAAGTAGGGCATTCCAAGAAAAATTGGATAGAGGAAGGCATGTAATAAGTATGGTTTATTGCAAGTCATTGATGAAGATAAATATGTTTTTCTGAATTTCATCATGCCTCATAAATGAAACAAAACCACAGGCTTGTGGTAAGCTGCATCTCTTCGTTTTGTATTTATACAGTTACAGTTTTGAATACACAATCTGGAATTTGCATGGATCTCTGATGAAGTCCTTGCAGAATCTGGGTGTATGTGAAGAAGCAGTCCTTATCAGAGCTGATGAAGCTGAAGTCTGCAGAGAGTTCTACAGCTACAGCCAGACCTAGCTCAAATATGCTAAATAGGAAGCAGGCAGCTGCAACCAGGGGGAAAAGCGCTATGTGATCCAGCCACAGTTTGGGGACCAGAATGGGAACTGAAATCAATTCAGATTAGAATTAGAAAGCCCTCTGGAAAAAATCAATTGGCCATATTAGTCCTCAGTGCAACTTTACACAAGGAATAACTGAAGAAGCCAGTGGACATATTGGACTCACCATAGGAGATAGGTGACCATTCTGTAATGTAGGAAAGATGCTAATTAAGGAGAGAGTGAACTTTTTCTTCTTGTATGAATATATACAGCAATGTCACTGAAATTAAGAGTTCATCTTGACAGTAAAAGCTTAGGTGCAGACTGTTATGTGAGTTTTCTCTGGCCTGGCTAGGTCCCACTGCCCTTCTCTGTCCCAAAGAAACACCATATTAGTCTGGAAGGGATCCAAAGCTTTTCATTTTCTGTGGAAACAAAGAGAAAGTCACGTGTCCAAAGTAACCTGTCCTTAGAATTAAATTTTGAAGTCAAAGCATTTTTAAAACATGTAAGTTGAATTAATTCAACAGCATTGATAATCAAGTGTCTTTTAGCAATTGTTGCTCCTTCCCCAGCAATTTAGCAATTCAAAGACAACACTAAAGTATAAACTATCCAGAATCTCTGTGTATTTTCCATCTTTACATGACTTTTATTACTCTATTTCGTTTACTTTATTTTTTTTTTCCTTTTATGAGACAGGGTTTCTCTGTTTACTTTTGCCTCCCCTGGAATTCAGTCTGTAAACCAGGTAGACCTTGAAATCACTGAGATCTGCTTGCCTCTGCCTCCCAAGTGCTAGGATTAAGGAGTGTGCCACCACTGACCAGCTACTATATCCATCCACCACCTCCCACCCGCCCCCGGACCCTACATGTATTTTTAAACACACTGTAAACCTTTAGAGGTTTTAGTTCATCTGGATCTGTCTTTACTATATATCTTTACCTTTTTCAGCCATGAATCTTTTATCTGCTAAGCAACATTGCTAAAATTAAAGCCATGGCTATTTTAGCAGCTGTCTTTCCAAGAAGGCAGGGGTACATTTACCTCCAGCACTGATTGCTGTGCATATGCTTTGGTCTATGCTGCCATCCAGCAGCAAGCCTACTGCCATTGCCCGCTGCTCGTAGTCACCATTCAATTGTTAGCAGGGCCTCTTTAAAAAGCTGTCGGAAATACTCCAGCTTCCTGATCAAGACGAATAAGCAGACCTACAGCACCTAATCCAATAATCTGAAGGCCCACAACTCCTTCAGCTACGACGGGCTGATGGGCTGATTCACCGCAAGACTGCGGAGTGGAGCCAGTGACCCATGGCAAAGGCATGGTGATGGTCATGAAACGCAGATCCAGTCCAGTCAGCAAAAACCAGCCACATCTTACGTAAGGACCACCATCAACAAGAATACTCCGGCCATCCTTAGCAGCATCAGGCACATGGTCCGAAAGAACAAATACCGCCCCAATCTGTGCATGGCTGCCATCCGCAGGGCCGGTGCCATCCTGTGAAGCCAGAAGACATGATGGTGAAGAGGAAATGCACCTGTCCCACCAGTAGCTACTGAGCCCTACACTCCAGAAACAATAAAGAATCCACTGACAACCAGAAGAAAAAAAAGAGCCCTGTGTTTTTTCCGTTTATGCTGAGTCAGGAAGACTCCCTTAAAGGAGCTACTCTAGTTGCTGCTTGTCTCAAGCAAAACAGAGACCACCTGAGAAAACGGTGCTGCTAAGAAGACGCGTTTGGTTTTGTTCTTTAGTTTTTAAAATCCCTTTTTTATGCTTTTGTCGTTCTACATAGAAATTCATGCGCCAAGTCTGGGCAGCATTTTTCAGAGATTTTTCTCTGACCTGGATAGATCTGACTGCCCTTCTCTGCCCCCGCCCAAATGTGCAGATGCTTTATTAGTATAAAGCTGTTGGTCAATGGCTATGGTTTCTTATAGGCTAGATCTGACTTAATTATTAACCCATGACTACTAATCTATGAATTTGCTCATGGCCTTATCTTACAGGAGAAAGGGTCTGGGCTTCTTACTCCCTTGGGGTCTATATTGCATCTGCTCAGCATCTCTGCAGAGGAGAGAGAAGAGAAGAGAGCAATTTCCTGCTTGTCCCTGTTTATACACTGATTATGCCCTGCTAAGTCACTTCCTGTCTGGGTCACATGGCGACTTCTTACTACATTTCCAAGAATCCTCCTTGACTCCTAGTCCCACCTATCTTGCTTCCTTATTGGTCAAAAGTGATTTACACTTCAACCTGTAAGACAAACATATACACAGAAGAACATTCCCCATCAGCAGACATTTTAAAAATAACTAATTAATTAAAATCCTTAAATTGTATGAGAAAGAAAAATATAAACCCAGAAGAAATCATATAAAGTTGTTTGTGATAGAAGTTTATACAAAAATTCCTTAAACATGAAAATCATACAACTATGATAATACTTGGCACAAAAGATTTCATCAAAACTAGTAATTTTGTAGAATCATCCCAAATGTTTACAAGTTGCAAAAGACAGAAAATGCATTCACATATACTAACTAACTAGCTGAGTAAGGAAAAAAAACACTTGGATAGGTCGTAAAAATGGTAAACCTAGAACACTGGTGATATTGAGGAAATGAAGAAGAAATGAGATGGTAAGTTTTGGAAGTCATCAAGAGATTACAATATATACCTATTAACGGATATTTCCAAAAACCTAGAGGGAGTCAAAATGGTCTCCCAAAATTGTTTCTGCCCTGATCCCTAGAATATACTAATATCACTACATAAGATGGTAGGAACAGTAAAAAGAAGGGATCTGGAGATGGGAGGCTAGTTTGGTGTACCTAGGTAGACCCAATGTAATTCCAAAGGTCTACATGGAAACAAGACAAGGTCAGAGCAGGGAGAAGAGATGATAAGGGACCCTGATAATGCAGCATGGAACAGGCAGCCAATGATGCCTAGAGTCACAAGAGGCTGCAAAAAGCAAGGAACCAATGCCCACAGTCTCCACAGAATGAACTAGCCCTGTAGATTTTGTGTCTTCAAACTCATCTTGGATTTCTGGCCCCCAGAAATGTAAAAGAATAATTGAATTCACTTATATTGGAAACAGTGCAGTCCTTCTCAAACTTGCCTGCACTTCACAGCTACCCACTATTAATCTGCAGTGGTTTGTTGTTGTGAAATATTAGTTGAAGATGTATTGCATTCATTTATACTGTGGAATATTTGCCTAATGTTGCAAAGATTGTGTTGTATTCCATTATATTGAAAAAAATTTAATTAATTTTTCTCTTTAATCTACATGCTTAAGGAAATGGAAAGACAAATATTTGTTAGGCAAAACTGAAAATGCATTTATAAAGAATATAGAAAGTCCATATAGAACTCAGTATTGCAAACATGTGTACTGTAAAATATGCACAAAGATTTGTACAGATTCTTCATGACATATAAAAACATCCTTCATTGATAGGAGGAGAAAAGATGCTTAGCCTCTGGTATCAGCCAGGGGATGCAAATTAAATCTAAAATGAGGTATACTATTCCAGTTAGAGTGGCTAAAGTTCAAAATGTAATTATATGGCCTATTGTTGAAAGCTTGATTTGGAAATCCCACATATTATTGGTGGGGGAGAAAATGTCATGACCACATAGGAAAGTAACAGGGCAGATGTTGCAACTTAATTTGATATATAATGCATAATTTAGTCATCTCACTCCTAGGTACCTACCTACCAAAAATGGTTGAATATAAATGCTTACGATGTTATTAATCAAACTCCAATCTGCAAACAACTTAATTGTTCATCTGTTGGATGTTGTAACATCCATAGGAATAGAGTTTTAATATAGCAATCCCATAAATACATAATGTGTTAGATACTAATTTTTCTTCTTGATTTGATTACCTTGAAACCATGGATCACAATTGTTAAAATCACTATGAGTCAAGTTTGATAAATAATCATCTACATTTAATTGGCAAACATATCCCTTAATGAGTTGACTGGGGATGATTAATCATCCTTAGATTTAAATTCTGTTCATAACAGTATTTCAAATGCTCTGTTTGCTGTTGCAAATGCTAAACTACTCTGGGCCATACATGGAGTTTGGAATTCTCTGTATTTCTTCACGCAGGGGATGAGGCTAAAAGGCGATTTCATGAAAAGTCTAACAGGAGAGAAAACTTGCCATGCTAGTTCAACCAAAACAGCTGCTGGTTTGTTTAGAAAACAGTACATATGCATATGGCTTATTGCACTAGATGATTTCCAGGCCAATGAAGTTTTCTACAAATTAAATAGTACAATGTCTTTTATATTGTGTACAGGCCCATTCTGTCTAAAGGGCCATGTTTTTATCCAGTCACCTGTTGACACACATCTAGGCTTGTTCTACAACCAAACTATTGTGGATAGTGCCATGGTATATGTGGATAGGTTGGGAAAAGCAGATAAGAGTTTCTTTCTCTCCTTTGTGGATTCTGTATATTAAAATCTCTACATAAGACTTGAATGTACAAGAACTATCTAGGGTAAAGATAACTGGCATGGAAGGACAGAAGAAAAAGTCATGGAGATTGCATATAGGCAAAATACATGATGTATGTATATGAATATGTTCTAATGCCACTCTGAATTTTGTACAGCAAAGACAACAACAACAAATTAGAGAAACCTCTGACAATAGAAGCACACACCCAAACACTATGCTTTGGGCCTTTGGAATTTCTCAGTATCTGCCTCTTTTTCCCTCCTCACTGAATTTGAACACACACTGCTCTAGGTGGTTCTCAGTATCAACTAAGCCAACATCGTGTCTAAGATGTCCTGCATCTTAGCAGACCAATCAGATCCTTAGACTCTCTAAGAAGGAGCCATGGCACCTGTTTACATATTTAAAAATTATCTTAGAGTGCTATGCCTGCAACTTGAGTCTTTAATCTAGGGCTTGAATGGGAGACTCCCTGTGCATTTTGGTGAGCAATGGGCTAGAATTAATTTTATCTTTCTGTACTTTGTCATAAGTCAAATTAAAGCTATTAAAACCTAAATTCTCAGCTGGTGGTTATGAACTTAGTTCTTTAAAATAATGAAAAGTAAGAAACAACACTGGAAGAAAAATAAAACAGTGTCAGCTATTTCTAAAGTTAAAAGAACACCTTAAAATACTGTAGCCTAAAATTTTAATTAGCATATTTGAGAATAACTTCTCTGTTTGTGTCCTGTTCCTAGGGGTTTAAAAGCTAGAAAACAACTGTGTTCTACTTCCAGTGATGTATTGCAAATGCTTCAATAACACATTCCCTTCATTATTAATTGCTTGTTTGAATAGAAAACTACCAAATTTATCTTTCCTTATTTACTGCTTTGCCTATATTTTATCCATTCAAGACACTGTAAAGAGAAATAGAATATTCATGTCACAACAATCTTAGTAGAAGCTGACAGAATTTGCCACTTATAAAAATTTATTAACAATAGCTATTCCCGTATCTAAACTAATCAGTATTAACAGATTATGACATCAAAGCTACCATATACTATACTTGAACTTTCCTTGGAGCCCTGCATATTGCAGAGTCATAATTGATGGCAGTCAATAAGGCCCTCAGCAGAATTTAGAGGGGATTGTAGTAATATTAAGCTAGAGTTCTCCAAACATCTTCAATTGCTGCCACGGTTTGTTTTAGGCTTCTATAGAGCACACACTGAATGCTGAAGGGGAGCGATTGCTCCTCATCACTAACTTTGAACATGCAAGTGCAAAGGTCAAGAAACGCCATTTTTTTTCATAATGTCTTTGGATATTCAGGTAAATCTGAGTGTAATTCCTGCAACTTAGCATTTCAAGACCATAACCTTAATTTTAGTCTAGCCATTCTAATCATTGCACAACAAAATGATTTTGTTATGTATCTGGCTTCATATTTATATTATGCATATTTTTATCTATCTGTGCATCCATATGTTCATATTTCTGTTTAGGCTTTCTAGTAATACTTTTGCTTTTAGCTGTTGATCAAATAGATGTACGATACATATAAAGTTTGAGTGTTGTACACATGTACTTATGTAGATGCATTCTACCTGAGCTTTCCACATATCCAAAGACTGCATCTGTGTGTACTAAATCATTGTATTCCCCCTCTCTTCATTTTTGTCAATATCTGTTGTGTTTTCTTTCAATATCATGAAATGCTATGTGGTCAGAATTACTACATCACATATTTAACTTTGATCTTATCTATGTCCTCAAAATCTCATATATAGCCACTCCTCTCTTAGCACACCTGCTTTTCTCTTGGGACTGGACTGATTTGGAAATTACCCAGAGGCCTTGATGATGAAGTGTGGCCATTTTGCCACCATGTAATAGGGTCACGCTGTCAAAACCTGCTATAGACTGGTACCAGGATGTGGTGAGGTGGCAAGGTGCAGTAGTCTGAGAACTGTCACTTGACATTTCCCTGTATGTATGTGATCAAATGTTCAGAACACTGATATGTAAAATGCTTTATTTGTGATCCCAGAATATATCTTGGTAAGAGGGACCTTGAGGTGTATCCAGCTCGGTGCAATTCTCCTGACTGAGAGAAAAATAAACTGATTTCATTGGTTTATATTGTATCTGTGTACTACTTTTCTTGCTTCCTTGTGTGATTGTAACAATCAATGGTCATTAATATCCCTCAATGTCAATGGTCACAACTTGCCTATAAAAAGGCACAGGTTAGCAGAATGGATATGAAGACAGAACTCATCCTTCTGCTGCATACAAGAAATACATCTCAACATCAAAGCAGACATTACCTCAGAGTAAAGGGCTGGGAAAAGATTTTCCAATCAAACAGACCCAAGAAACAAGCTGGTGTAGCAATCCTAATATCTAACAAATAGACTTCCAGTTAAAATCAATCAAAAGAGATGAAGAAGAAGATTTCATATTCATCAAAGGAAAAGTCCATCAAGATGAAGTCTCAATTCTGAACAACTATGCCCCAAATACAAAGGTACCCACATTCATGAAAGAAACATTACTAAAGCTCAAATCACACATAAAATCTCACACACTAGTAGTAGGAGACTTCAACACTCCTCTCTCACTACTAGACAGGGCCTCCAGACAGAAACAAACAAACAAAATAACTAACAGAAGTCATGACTCAACTGGGTTTAACAGACATCTATAGAACATTTCACCCAAACACAAACCATCCCTGGGTAAAGGAAGAAATAAAAAAAAAAGAAATTAAAGACTTCATGGAATTCAATGAAAATGAAGACACAACATACCCAAACTTATGGGACACTCTGAAAGCAGTGCTGACAGGAAAGTTCATAGCATTAAGTGCCCACATGAAGAAAGTGGAGAACAGTCACACTAGAGAATTAATAGCACAACAGAATGCTCTAGAAAAAAAGAAGCCACCTCACCCAGGAGGAGTAGATGCCTGGAAATAATAAAATTGATGGCTGAAATCAATCAAGTAGAAACCAGGAAAACATTGCAAAGAATCAATGAAACAAAGAGTTGGTTCTTTGAGAAAATTAAAAATATAGACAAAACTTTTTCCAAAGTAACAAAATGGCAGAGAGAAAGCATGCTAATTAACAAATCAGAAGTGAAAAGGGGGACATAATGACTGACAATGAAGAAATCCAGAGAATCATCAGGGCATACTTTGAGAATCTGTACTCCACATAATTTGAAAATTTAAGGAAGCAGTGACTTTTTTGGATAGATATCACTTGCAAAACTAAATCAAGAACAGATAAACGATCTAACCAGACCTGGAACCCTTAATGAAATAGAAGCAGTCATCAAAAGTCTCCCAACCAAAAAAAGCTCAGGCCCAGATGGCTTCAGTACAGAATTCTACCAGAAATTCAAAGAAGACATAACTCGAATATTCCTCAAAGTGTTTCACACAATAGAAGCTGGAGGTTCACTGCCAAACTCTTTTTTCAAGGTTACAATTACCTTGGTACCCAAGGGACACAAAGATACAACTAAGAAAGAGAACTACAGACCAATATCCCTCATGAACATCGATGCAAAAATACTCAATAAAATACTAGCAAATTTGATCCAAGAACACATCAGAAAAATCATCCACCATGATCAAGTAGGCTTCATCCCAGGGATGCAGGGATGATTCAACATAGGAAAATCTATCAATGTAATCCACCATATAAACAACCTACAAAGGAAAAACAAAATGATCATCTCACTAGATGCTGAAAATGCCTTTGACAAAATCCAACACCCCTTCATGATATAGGTCCTAGAGAGATCAGGGATAAGAGGAACATACCTGAGTATAATAAAAGCAATATATAGTAAACCAACAGCTAACATCAAACTAAATGGAGAGAAATTCATGGCAATTCTTTAAAATCAGGAAAAGGGCATGTCTCTCTCCACATCTCTTCAATATTGTACTTGAAGTTCTAGCTAGAGCAATAAGACAACAAAAGGGGATACAAATTGGAAAAGAAGAAGTGACCCGAAAAACTCTGCAAGGGAACTCCTACAGCTAATAGATACCTTCAGCAAAGTGGCAGGATACAAGGTTAGTAAAAAAATCAGTAGCCCTATTGTATACAGATGATAAATTGGCTGAGAAAGAAATCAGGGAAACATCACCATTTACAATACCCATAAAGAGCATCAAATATCTGGGTATAATGTTAACAAAAGAAGTGAAAGACCTATATATAAAGAACTTTGAGTCTCTAAAGAAAGAAATCAAAGAAGAAACCAGAAAATGGAAAGATCTCCCATGCTCTTGGATTGGTAGGATCAATATAATAAAAATGGCAATCTTGCAAAAAAGCAATCTACAGATTCAATGGAATCCCTATCAAATTACTGGCACAATTCTTCACAGACCTTGAAAGAACAATAACCAACTTTATATGGAAAAACAAAAGACCCCAGGATAGCCAAGACAATCCTCTACAATAAAGGAACTTCAGGAGGCATCACCACTTCTGATTTTAAGCTCTATTATAGAGCTATAGTCCTGAAAAGATCTTGATATTGGCAGACAAATAGACAGGTAGACCAATGGAATCGAATTGAAAATCCTCATTTTAACCCACATACCTATGAACACTTGTGAACACTTGAATTTTGACAAAGAAGCTAAAATTATACAGTGGATAAAAGAAAGCATCTTCAACAGATGGTCTTGGCAGAAATGGATGCTGACATGTAAAAGACTGCAGATAGGTCCTTGTCTATCATCATGCACAAAACTTAAGTCCAAAGGGTTCAAATATCTCAAAATAAATCCAACCAAACATCCTCTTAGAAGAGAAAGTGGGAGGTATCCTTGAACAAATTGGTACAGGATATCACTTCATGGACATAACTCCAGTTGCATAGATACTGAGATCAACAAATAATAGATTGGGTCTTCCTGAAATTGAGAAGCTTCTGTAAAACAAAGTACACAGTCAACAAGACAAAACGGCAAGCCAGAGAATGAGTAAAAATATTCACTAACCCCGTATCTGACAGAGAGCTGATGTCCAAAATTTACAAAGAACTCAAGAAGCAAGTCTCCAAAACACCTAAGGATCTAATTAAAAAGTGGGGGTATAGCACTAAATAGAGAATTATCAATAGAGGAGTCTAAAATGGCGGAGACACTTGGGAAAGTGCTCAACATCCTTAGCCATCAGGGAAATGCAAATCAAAACAACTCTGAGATACCATCTCACCCATGTCAGAATGGCTAAAAATCAAAACACAAATGACAATTTATGCTGGAGAGGATGTGGAGAAAGGGGAACACTCCTCCCCTGCTGGTGGGAGTGCCAACTCTTATAGCCATGTTGGAAATCAGTATGGAGATTCCTCAGGAAAATGAAACTCAATCTACTACAAGACCCAGCACTTCCACTCTTAGGCATATAGCCAAAAGAGGCAAATTCATACAACAAGGATATCAGTTCCACTATGTTCATAGCAGCATTACTTGTAATAGTCAGAACTTGGAAGCAACCTAGATTCTCCTCAACTGAAGAGTGGATAGAGAAAATGTGGTACATTTACACAATGGAGTACTATTCAGTGGAAAAAAAATAATTGATCCTTGAAATTTGCAGGCAAATGGATGGCACTAGAAGAAACTATCCTGAGTGAGGTAACCCACCACAAAAAGACAAACATGGTATGTACTCTCTCATATATGGATTTTAGACATGGATCAGGGGAGTGCCAGTCTGCAGTTCTACTGACAGCAAGTCTGGGAAATGGGAAAGAATCTGAGAGAGATATGCATGGTACCCCAGGGAGGAGGAGTGAGGCAAGATCTCCTTAGCAGATTGGGAGCATGGCTGGGCTGGGGGTGGGGATAGTGGGTTCTGGGAAGAAGAGAGTGGGAGAAGAGAGAAGAGAAGCTGAGAATAGGTCATGGGGGAGCAAGAAGGTTGAGTTGGGCGAAGAATAGGGGGAGAACAGGATGAGAAATACCATAATAGAGGGAGTCATTATAGGTTTGAAGAGAGATCTGGCACCAGTGAGACCTCTAGTGATCTACAAGGATGACAGCAACTGGCAAACTAAACAATAGTGGAGAGACTACCTTAAATGCTCATTTCTGATAATGAACTTGATGACTGTCTTACATGCCATCCTGGAACCTTCACCCAGTGACTGATGGAAGCAGAGGAAAACACCCACAACTAAACACTGAACTGGATTCCTGGAGCCCAGTGACAGAGAGAGAAGCGTGATGACCAAATGGGCAAAGAATGGGCTGGTGAGTCAGCAGAAACAGCGACCTGAACAAGGGGGAGCTCTTGGATCCCAGACGGACAGCTGGGAGGCCAGCATGGGACTGATCTAGACCCCCTGAATGTGAGAGTCAGTGAGGAGGCCTGGGCAACCTATGTAGCCCTGGGCAACAGATCAGTGTTTATCCCTGACATACAAATGGACTTTGTGTGTCTGTATCACAAGGAGGGATGCTCTCTCAGTCTGGACTCTTGAGGGAGGGCCTGGATCCTGCCCTGAATGAAATGACAGACTCTGGATATCCCCTATGTGGAAGCTAGTGGGGATGAGCTGGAAGGTTGGGGAGATAGTGTGGGGAGGTGCAGGACGGGGTGAGGGAGAGGGAGCTGGAATTGATCTGTGGAGCAAGCTCTTTTCTAAAAAATGTAATAAAAATAATGGAAAAAAAGGTGCAAGAATGAGCGCAGAGAGGGCAAGAAAGTATATGAGGGCAGGGGCCTGTCTTTTAAATGGGTCCTTTGCACCTGCTTGCAGACTAGTACTCATTGCCTGACCAGAGTACTGCCTGAATGCATTCTGCCAGATAACAGGGGCAGTCTAGCCTAATGCCTGAATCCTTACATTCTCACCTTTACTTATTACTGAAAAGCTGAGGAGTTAGTCATGGCAGGTTAGGGAATAAGGACTTGGAGTTCTCAAGACTACTTCCTGCTGACCTGGGGGGTGTTGGTCTAAGAGGCCCTAGAGAATTCCATACAGCCCGGACTGCAATGAAACAACCAGATACCCTAGGACATGGTAGCACCCCAGCTTTCTCAGGTTCCCAAAAGATGGGGAGGCTTTTCATACTCAAATAATCTTCTACTTCTGTGCTTAAGATCTACTTATTGAGCCAGCACAAGCCTTTAATCCCAGCATTTGGGAGGCAGAGGCAGGTGGATCTCTGTGAGTTACGAAACCCTGCCTCATAAAAACAAAAAAAATCTACTTATTGAGACACTCATTTTTGGACATTGTGTTACAGTCTTATTCCAGCTTTCTTGTGTCCCTCCCATGATAAGTTTGGTGCATGGTGATAGATACAGTCTATCTGCAGTCTTTTACATGCCAGGATCCAGTTATGCCAGCACCATTTGTTGAAGATGCTTTCTTTTTCCTTTGTAAAATGTTAGCTCGTTTGTCAAAAATCAGGTGTTCATAGATGTGTGGATTAATATCAGGGTCTTCAATTCATTCCATTGATTTACCTGTCTATTTTTGTGCCAATACCAAGCTTTTTTCATCGTTATAGCTCTATAATAGAACTTGAAATCATGGATGGTGATGCCTCTGGAAGTTCCTTTATAGTACAGGGTTGTTTTGGGTATCCTGGGGTTTTGTTTTTCCATATAAAGTTGAGAATTGTTCTTTCAAGGTCTGTGAAGAATTGTGTTGGAATTTTAATGTGAATTGCGTTGAATCTGTAGATTGCTTTTGGAAAGATTGATATTTTTAAAATTTAATTTAGATTAGAAACAAGCTTGCTTCTCATGTCAATCCCAGCTTCCTCTCCCTGCCCTTCTCTCCCATCCCCCTTCAACCCTCCCCAACCCCTCACCCAATCCCCATGCCACTCTCCAAGATATATTATTTTGTGTTTGGATGGAATGTTCTATATATGTCTATTAATCCAAATTGTGACATAATTTCTGTTAGTTCCGGAGTGAGGTAACCCAGTCACAAAAAGACAAACATGGCATGTACTTACCCATATATGGATTTTAGACATGGATCAGGGGAGTGTCAGTCTACAATCCCACTTCGAGTGAGTCTGGGAAGCAGGGAGGTTCCCAAGAGATATGCAAGATACCCCTAGAGAAGTGGAATGAGGCAAAATCTCCTGAGCAGATTGGGAACATGGAATGAAGGGAGAAGGAACCATGAAAAGGAGAGAGGGAGAAGAGGAGGGGAGAAGAAGACATGGGGAAGCAGGAAGGTTGAGTCAGGGTAAGAATAGAGAGCAGGATGAGATAAGCCATAATAGGTGGAGTCATTATAGGTTTGAGGAGAGAGTTGACACTAGTGAGATTTCCAGAGATTTACAAGGATAACACCAAACAAAACTAAGCAATAGCAGAGAGACTACATTAATAGTCCCTCCTTGATGGTAAGGTTGATGACTACCCTATATGCCATCCTATAATCTGCATCCAGGGACTGATAGAAGCAGAGACAGATACCCACAGCTAAACACTGAACTGAACTCCTGGAACCCAGTGACAGATGGAGGAGTGATGAGCAGAGGGGTCAAGATCATGATGGTGAAACCTACAAAGACAGCTGACCAGATAAGGGGGAGTTCTTGAACCCCAGACTGATGGCTGAGAGGCCAACAGGCGACTGATCCAGACTCCATGAATGGAGTATCAGAGAGGAGGCCTCAAAAATTTCTGGGGCCTTGGATAGTAGATCAGTGTTTACAGTGGTGTACAAATGAACTCTGGGAGCCCATTCCACATGGAGGGATGCTCTCTCAGCCTGGACACATGGGGAAGGGCCTAGATCCTACCCTGGATGAAATGACAGATTCTGGAGATTCCCCCCAAGAAGGGCTTCACTCATTTACCCACTGATTACTATAAATGTTTACTGAGGCACCACCATGTGGAAAGCACAATATTGTCAATGAAAAACTCACTGCTCGCAAAGAAGAGTCCTTGCATTGTGTGTAGGCACAATAAATCCCAAAATACTAAATAATGCCTTCACTTATCCTAGTAAAGATAATAAATGATATAAGGGAAATAGGGAATGAGAAGGAAGATGAAGTTTGTATGGCATACTTGCCACCTATAATGGTGTGATTCCATTTTATTCTCTTTAAGAACTTGAGGACACAGAATTAGGCACAAATTGACCAGCATAGAGGACTTAGAAAACACTATATAAAAATATCTTGATTATTGAGTCCCAGTCAATATGAATGCTTTTGATGTAAATTTCACACCCATTGTTTAAGTTATCCTTTATAGGCCCAACTCCCTATCAATGGCAATGTAGACATTTTCTGTTATGGCAAAATAGCAATAAAAAATAATGAGTTATAAAAATTCTACCAAGACCCAATAAGAAAAAACCTGCCTGTTAACCTTGTTCAGGTTGTTGGTATGGGCCACCTGATGCTGGGCCTCTTCAAGTGAGGTACTAGCATGATGATCAGAAGTCATCTTACAGACCTTCTGCCCTAGGCTGGGTCATAGGGGGAATCTGATCTGCCTTTGAAACAGAATGTCTGATAGGAATTGAGAATTTCCAAACGTCTGTTACACAGATTGTTACAGAGTAATGATCTCATTTTAAACATGTGTTTTAGCACAAACAAACAGGTGAAATCACATAAGTCCATGACTGAAACAAACTCATTCTGTCAATGAGAGTGTTTATGATACTGTTTTGTGCTGGAAACAATGGCAGCAAACTCACTCTTAGAATGAAAGTATCCTGAAATAAGCCTTTGCCTCTCCAAACAACTAGTAATTGAAAGCTAAGTGTAACCTTGAAAATTCTAACTCGTTGGCCACAGAAGACTCTTCAAAGCTATTTTTCTTTCTGTAGGAAGATGAGTCTTCTTTTAGTGCGTGCGTGCGTGTGTGTGTGTGTGTGTGTGTGTGTGTGTGTGTGTGTGCGTTTGCGTGTGTGCATGGGAGAGATGGGGGAAAAGGAGATGAGAGAAGGTGAGGGGTAGAGATTTGTGTACTATTTTTTCTCCTCTCTTTTTAAAATTTAAATTAGAAAAAATCTTGTTTTCCATGTCAATCTAAGTTCCCTCTCTCTCCCCTCCTCCCTTGCCACCCATCAACCCCCTATCTCATCCCTTTTTGCTCCCCAAGAAGGGTAAGTTCTTCCATGGGGATCTTCAAAGTCTGCTACATCTTTTGGAGCATGATCTAGGCCTTCGCCCATTTGTCTATGCTGAGAGAGTATCCCTTTATGTGGATACTCCAAAGTCCAATCTTACACTGGGAAAAAATACTGATCCACTACCAGAACTCCCATACACTGCCAAGGACGCATAACTGACATCCACATTCAGGTGGTCTGGGTATGTCCTATGCTGGTTTCCCAGCTATCAGTCTAGGGTCCATTAGATGCCCCTTATTCAGGTCAGCTGTTTCTGCGGGTTACTCCAGCCTGATCTTGACCCTTTTGCTCATCACTCCTCCCTCTCTGCAACTGGAGTTCAGTTCAGTGTTTAGCTGTGGGTGTCTGCCTTGGCTTCCATCATTTTCTGGATGAAGGCTCTAGGATGGCATGTAAGGTAGTCATCAATCTCATTATGGGAAGGGCATTTAAGGTAGCCTCTCTACTATTGCTTAGATTCTTAGTTGGAGTCATCCTTGCGTACTATTTTGACTTTCTATACATCATCATGTTGTGCAAGTTGCATAAGCTAATGTCATCTAAGTGGAGGGAACCTCAGTTAAAAATGCCTCCACAAGATCCAGCTATAGACAACCCTACAGGCTATTTGTTTAATTAATGATGGTGGGGGAGAGCTCAGCCCATGGTGGGTGATGCCATCCTTGGGCTGGTGGTCTGGGTTCTATAAAACAGCAGGCTGAGCAAGCCATGAATAGCAAGCCAGTAATCTGCTCCCCTCTATGGTCTCTTCATCAGCTCCTACCTCCAGGTTTCTGCCCTGTTTGAGTGTCTGCCCTTCAATGGAGGACAACAATGAAGAAGTATAAGTCAAATAAGTCCTTTCTTCCCCAACTTGGGTTTGGTCATGGTGTTTCATCATAGCAACAGTAACCCTAACTAAGTCACATGGTTTCAGGGCTCATTGACAGAGTACCCATCAATCAACCGCAGGTCCTGGTCTGTCTTACCACTATAGTATCATTTTAGGTCCTCAAGAGCAAAATGTTTTGTTTTTGTTTCCAGGGATGAAATGATAACTAAATGTGTATTGTATTTTTAGATTGAATAAAACCAAAGAATTAGTATCTCCTGGCCACAAAGGGAATCTAGGGGTGAAAATAAAACACAAGTTCTTCATTGTAATACTTAGTCACTTAAAACTGACAGTGTTGTGACCCAGTGCAAAAAAGTTGGTAAAAGAAAATCAGAGACTTCATGATACAGAATACAATGATTATGTCTAATGTTACAGGGGTTGGATCCTTTCTCTTAACATAGGAGAGTAGACTGAGCATAAATTTGAGAGAATTAGGGAATGCCATTCTTTCCTAAAGAACAAAACCTGATTAACTCATGTGGCAGGAATTTGCAAGGCCATATAGTGACACAAAGGGAAATCCAACTGAGTCTCCTTGTTGTAATTTAAGAAAAGCAGCACACAAGAGAAAGAGGCCCTGTGACTGGGTTCAAGCAGAGGGGTCTTTTCTTAGACAAATGGATCATAAAAAGGGGAATGGGGAGGAGGGAGACAGGCATCCAGGATAGGAGCAGAGGACTGGTAGAGGAAGAGGGAGGGAGGGAGTAGGAAGGAGGGGAAGGGGGACAGTGAGGGAGGAAAAGAGAGAGAGAGGATGATAGGTGTGTAAGGCCCTTTTAAAAGGGAACATAGTGAATGTGCAGAGGAGGTGCTCTTAGTGGCTGCAGCTGAGGGTGTATCCTGTCAGAAATCCAAGGACAGGCCAGTACAGGGTTGTTCTGTTTCTATTTGTTCTCAGGCATTCTACTGGAAATGTATCTGCCTTTGTATTTAAGACTTTGTATAAGCTGCAGTTAACATTGGGGCTTCATTAAGACCAGGAATGCTCCAGTGCCTGCAGATCGCCTGGGACCTGCACAGAGCTCCCAATCCCGGCGGGAGCCAAGCACCCCAGACTCCGGATCTTTGCTCACACCAACAAGACCAGGAAAGGAGAGGAGGCTGGGAGTCCAGGGAAGCTGCGGTTCTTCCAGCAGCATCAGGTAAACAGGCCGGCTTCCCGGCCTGTGCTCCAGTGCCTACAGATCGCCTGGGACCTGCACAGAGCTCCCAATCCCAGCGGGAGCCAAGCACCCAGACCCCAGGTCTTCTCTCCCACCAACGAGACCAGGAAACCAGAGGACCCAGGGAGACCAGGGGAGTAGCTGTTCTGGATCAAGTACAACAGGACCCAGCATAGGGTCCAGGGGACCAGGTAAGAGGATAAGCGCCCCAGATTCCTGGTCTTCTTCTCCACCCACGGGACCAGCATTCAGGCAAGGAATAGAAGTACCACCAGATTATTGGACTTGCTAGCACCCACCAAAAGGGAACTCTGGTCCCCAGACCAGTAAGGGGCTCTTTCTGCACCCACTAGAAGAAGAGATGGGAAAGAGACAATACAAAAACACAGTCAGCAACAGAAAAACAAATATGACACCGCCAGATTCTAGAGACTCCACACCAGCAAGACCCCAACATTCCAATGCGGACGAAGCAGAAGAGAACGACCTTAAAAGCACTTTCATGAAAATGATAGAGGCCCTAAAAGAGGATATTGGAAAATCCCTCAAAGAAATGGAAGAAAAAACAAACCAAAAAATGCAAGAATTGGAAGAAAAAACAAACCAAAAAAGGCAGAAAATGGAAGAAGAAATGAAGCAAAAAATGCAACAAATGGAAGAAAAAACAAAGCAAAAAATGAAAAAAATGGAAGAAGAAACAAACCAAAACGACAGGAAATGGAAGAAGAAACAAAGCACAAAATGCGAGAAATGGAACAAAAAACAAATCAAAAAATGCAAGAAATGGAAGAAAGAACAAACCAAAAAATTCATAAAAGGCAACAAACGGACGAACAGATAAACAGAAAATTGCAAGAAGCAATGCAAACGCTGCAAGGGTTGAAAACTGAAATAGAGACACTAAAAAAAAACACAATCTGAAGAAAGGCAGAAAATAGAAAAGCTGGACAAACAGTCAGGCACTACCAATACAAGCATTACCAACAGAATAGAAGAGATGGAAGAGAGAATCTCAAGTGTTGAAGATACGCTAGGAGAAATGGATTTATCAACCAAAGAAAACCTTAAATCCAACAAATCCTTAACACAAAACATCCAGGAAATATGGGACACCATGAAAAGACCAAACCTAAGAATAATAGGTATAGAAGAAGGAGAAGAAATCCAGCTCAAAGGGGCAGAAGGCATATTCAACAAAATCATAGAAGAAAACTTTCCCAACCTTAAGAAAGACATGCCAATGAAGGTACAAGAAGCCTACAGAACACCAAATAGAGTGGACCACAAAAAAAAATCCCCTCGCCACATAATAATCAAGACCTCAAACATACAGAATAAAGAAAGAATATTAAGAGCAGCTAAGGAAAAAGGTCAAGTAACATAAAAAGGCAGACCTATCAGAATTACACCTGATTTCTCCATGGAAACGCTGAAAGCCAGAAGGTCCTGGATAGATATTCTACCTACACTAAGAGACCACGGATGCCAGCCCAGACTACTATACCCGGCAAAGCTCTCAATCACTATAGACGGAGAAAACAAGATATTCCATGACAAAACTAGATTCAAGCAATATGTGTCCACTAACCCAGCCCTACAGAAAATTTTGGAAGGAAAACTCCAACCCAAGGAAGCTAACTACAACCAGAAAAACATAAGCATTAGAGAATCTCTCTCTACCAACAGCCAAAAGAACAAAGGGGTGAAACTCCACACATAATTCCACCAACAATAACCATCGCAAATCGAAGAAGGATGAGCAATCATTGGTCATTAATATCCCTCAATATTAATGGCCTTAACTCACCTATAAAAAGACACAGACTAGCAGATTGGATTCGAAGACAGAACCCTTCCTTTGCTGCATACAGGAAACACACCTCACCCTTAAAGACAGACATTACCTGAGAATTAAAGGTTGGGAAAATTTTTTTCAATCGAATGGACCCAAGAAACAAGCCGGGGTAGCAATCCTAATATCTAACAAACTAGACTTTAAAATAAAATCAATCAAAAGAGATGAAGGAGGTCATTACATACTCATCACAGGTGAAACCCACTAAGAGGAAGTGTCTATTCTGAACATCTATGCCCCAAATACAAAGGCATCCACATTCGTTAAAAAAACATTATTAGAACTTAAATCTCATCTAAAGCCCCACACAGTTATAGTGGGAGATTTCAACACACCACTCTCACCACTAGACAGGAATACCAAACAGAAACTCAACAAAGAAGCAAAAGGGCTAATAGAAGTAATGACCCAACTGGGATTAACAGATATCTATAGAACATTTCATCCACATAAAAAAGAATATACCTTCTTCTCACCACCACATGGAACCTTCTCAAAAATCGACCACATACTTGGCAACATATCAAACTTCAGCAGCTACAAAAAAATTGGAATAACTCCATGCATCTTATCAGACCACCATGCTTTAAAATTAGAATTCAACAACAACACAAATTGCAGAAAACCTACAAACTCATGGAAATTGAATAATGCTCAACTGCACCATCCCTGGGTCAAAGAGGAAATAAAAAAAGAAATTAAAGACTTCCTCGAATTCAATGAGAATGAAGACACAACATACCCAAACCTATGGGATACTTTGAAAGCAGTGCTACGGGGGAAGTTCATAGCGCTAAATGCTCACATGAAGAAACAGGAGAACAGTTATACCAGAGAATTAACATCACAGCTGAAAGCTCTAGAACACAAAGAAGCACACTCCCCCAGGAGGAGTAGACGCCAGGAAATAATCAAATTGAGGGCTGAAATCAATAAAGTAGAAACCAGGAAAACAATACAAAGAATCAACGCAACGAAGAGTTGGTTCTTTGAGAAAATCAACAAGATAGACAAACCTTTGTCCAAACTTACCAAACAGCAGAGAGTGAACACGCAAATTAACAAAATTAGAAATGAAAAGGGGGACATAACAACAGACTCTGAGGAAATCCAGAGAATCATTAGGTCATACTTTGAAAACCTGTACTCCACAAAATTCGAAAATTTAAAGGAAATGGATGACTTCCTGGACAGCTATCAATTGCCAAAACTAAATCAAGAACAGATAAGCAATTTACATAGACCTATAACCCCTATGGAAATAGAAGCTGTCATCAAAAGTCTCCCAACCAAAAAAAGCCCAGGTCCAGATGGCCTCAGTGCAGAATTCTACCAGAAATTCAAAGAACAGCTTATACCAATTCTTCTCAAAGTGTTCCACACAATAGAAGCAGAAGGGTCTTTGCCAAACTCTTTCTATGAGGCTTCAATAACCTTGATCCCCAAGCCACACAAAGATACAACTAAGAAAGAGAACTTCAGACCAATATCCCTCATGAACATTGATGCAAAAATACTCAATAAAATACTGGCAAATCGGATCCAAGAACACATCAAAACAATCATTCACCACGATCAAGTAGGTTTCATCCCAGGAATGCAGGGATGGTTCAACATACGAAAATCCATCAATGTAATCCACCATATAAACAAGCTGAAAAACAAAAATCACATGATCATCTCACTAGATGCTGAAAAAGCCTTTGACAAAATCCAACACCCCTTCATGACAAAGGTCTTGGAGAGATCTGGGATAACAGGGACATACTTAAACATAATAAAAGCTATATACAGTAAACCAACAGCCAACATCAAACTAAATGGACAGAAACTCAACGCAATTCCTCTAAAATCAGGAACAAAACAAGGCTGTCCACTCTCTCCATACCTTTTCAACATGGTACTTGAAGTTCTAGCTATTGCCATACGACAACAAAGGGGGATCAAGGGGATACAAATTGGGAAGGAAGAGGTCAAACTTTCACTGTTTGCAGACGATATGATAGTTTACATCAATGACCCAAAGAACTCTACCAGGGAACTCTTACAGCTGATTAACACCTTCAGCAAAGTGGCAGGCTACAAGATCAACTCAAGAAAATCAGTAGCCCTACTATATACAGATGATAAAAGGGCTGAGAGAGAAATCAGAGAAACATCACCCTTTACAATTGCCACAAACAACATAAAATACCTTGGGGTAACGCTAACCAAACAAGTGAAAGACCTGTATCGTAAGAACTTTGAATCTTTAAAGAAAGAAATTAAAGAAGCCCTCAGAAAATGGAAAGATCTCCCATGCTCTTGGATAGGTAGGATCAATGTAGTAAAAATGGCAATCCTGCCAAAAGCAATCTACAGATTCAATGCAATCCCCATTAAAATCCCAGCACAGTTCTTCACAGACCTTGAAAGAACAATAATCAATTTTGTATGGAAAAACAAAAGACCCAGGATAGCCAAAACAACCCTGTTCAACAAGGCAACGTCCGGAGGCATCACCATCCCTGACCTCAAGCTCTATTATAGAGCTATAGTCCTGAAAACAGCTTGGTATTGGCACAAAAATAGACTGGTCGACCAATGGAATCGAATTGAAAACCCGGGTATTAACCCACACACGTACGAACATCTGATCTTTGACAAAGAAGCTAAAAATATACAATGGAATAAAGAAAGCATCTTCAACAAATGGTGCTGGCATAATTGGAGACTGGCATGTAGAAGAATGCAGATCGATCCATGTCTATCGCCATGCACAAAACTTAAGTCCAAATGGATCAAAGACCTCAACATAAATCCAGCCACACTGAACCTCTTAGAAGAGAAAGTGGGTGGTACCCTTGAACGAATTGGTACAGGAGACAGCTTCCTGAACATAACACCAGTAGCACAGGCAGTAAGATCAACAATTAATAAATGGGACCTACTGAAACTGAGAAGCTTCTGTAAGGCCAAGGACACAGTCAGCAAGACAAAAAGGCAGCCCACAGAATGGGAAAAAATATTCACTAATCCCACATCTGACAGAGGGTTGATCTCCAAAATTTACAAAGAACTCAAGAAGCAAGTCTCCAAAACACCAGAGGACCCTATTAAAAAGTGGGCTGCAGAACTAAATAGAGAGTTTTCAATAGAGGAGTCTAAAATGGCTGAGAGGCACTTGAGAAAGTGCTCAACATCCTTAGCCATCCGGGAAATGCAAATCAAAACAGCTCTGAGATACCATCTCACCCCTGTCAGAATGGCTAAAATCAAAAACACCAATGACAATTTATGCTGGAGAGGATGTGGTGAAAGGGGGACACTACTCCATTGCTGGTGGGAGTGCCAACTGGTTCAGCCACTTTGGAAATCAGTATGGAGATTCCTCAGAAAAATGGGAATAAACCTACCACAAGACCCAGCAACTCCACTCTTAGGCATATATCCAAAAGATGCCCATTCATACAACAAAGATGTCTGTTCCACTATGTTCATAGCAGCTTTATTTGTAATTGCCAGAACGTGGAAGCAACCTAGATGTCCCTCGCCTGAAGAGTGGATAGAGAAAATGTGGTACATCTATACAATGGAGTACTATTCAGCAGAAAAAAATAATGGAATCATGAGATTCGCTGGCAAATGGATGACACTAGAAGAAACCATCCTGAGTGAGGTAACCCAGTCACAAAAAGAGAAACACGGCATGTACTCTCTCATATATGGATTTTAGACATAGATCTGGGGAGTGCCAGCCTACAATCCTATGGCCAGAGAGTCTGGGAAACAGAAACTTTATTTAGTGGCTGATCGAAGAAGAGGCAGACTCCCTTGGTTAAGTACTGAGCTGAACTCAAGAAAGCCAGTAACAGAGAGGGAGGACTGATGATCAAAGGGATTAAGACTGGGCTGGTTTAACCCCCAGAAACAGCTGACCAGACAAAGGTTAACTCTTGAATCCCAGGCATTAGCCTGGGAAGCCAGCATGGGACTGATCAAGACCCCCTGAATCTGGGTGTCAGTGAAGAGGCCTAGGGAATCTATTGAGCCTTGGGCAGCAGATCAGTACCCATCCCAAGTATACACACGGACTTTGGACTCCAATAGAACAATGTGAGGTGCACTCTCACCCTGAACTCTTGGGAAAGGGTCTATGCCCTGCCCTATATGAAATGACACACTATGGACACCCCCATGGAGGGCCTCACCCTCCCTGGAGAAATGAGGGGATAACGGGGGGCCGGGGGGAGGGCACGGGAGGAAGGGAGGGAATGGGAGAGGGACCTGGAACTGACTTGTGAAGCAACCTTGATTCTTATCTAAATTTAAACTGGAAAATAAAATTAAAAAAAAAAGACCAGGAATGGTTTTTGTATTTATATGTATGTCTCTTTGTTTGTGTGTCTGTAGATGCAGGAAGAGAGAGTTGTATCTCTAGGAACTTGTCTCAGGAAGAGTGATGATCCAGCCAAGGTACTGTGTATAACATAGTCTGGTCTGTTGAAACAGCAAATTAAAGATTTTCAAGGGTGCTCACAATTAATTAATGTCTTTATGGTGATGTTGAGATCATGTGAGCTGCAGCTGCAAAGTATGTGATAGGCCAGCAGACAAACCAGGTAAAACAAACTGAGATACACTTCCAACTCTTCCCAGCTCCCTTTCTTGTTTCTTCTTGAGTATTCCTTTCCCGTGTCTTGATAGCTTGAAGAAGTGGGGATCCATACCAACAAAAGGTTAACCATGCATTTTAATGAATAGGTATGGTTATAGTAAGCCATGCATTTCATTTGCTTCAAACAATAATTATTTCTTATGGACCACATTGTTGTTCCACAATGATGCTATACACATCCTCATACATATTTAATAAAAACTGTCAAACTGTATGTGAGTCTAAAGCTGTTTCTTTTCAGACTTGTCCCTGCAAAACTTTCCTGGTGTCTTACAAACATTTTAAGGTCTTTTCTATTAAATATATTTATTTTACATCTCAACTACAGTTTCTCTTCCCATTTCCTCTCCCCACTTACCCTCTGCTCTCCCTCCACTCCTCCATTTCTATTTAGAAAAGGACAGACTTCTCAAAGATATCAACAAAATGTGGCATATCAGCACCTCCCTTGTATTAAGGCTAGGCAAGGCAACCTGTATGAGGACTAGGTTTCCAAGATCCAGCCAAAGAGTTAGAGACAGCCCCTGCATTTACAGTTGGAGTTCTGCAAGAAAATCAAGCTGCACAACTGTCATATATGCAGAGGTACTAGGTCAGTCCCATGCAGGCTCCCTGGTTGTGTTTGTCGGTTCAGACTCTGTGAACTCAGGATGACACCAGGATAGTTAATTCTTTGGGTTTTCTTATGGTGTCCTTGAACTCTCTGGCTCCTACCTCCCGTCAGCAGGATTTCTGAACTCAGCATAATGTTTGACTGTGAGTCTTCACACACTTTAATGTTTGTGGGATGTCTAAAGCCAACAGAAATGTCTCTGGTATCAAATAATGTTGACACAGATATTATGACTATGGTAGGATGTGTTCATGTTTTCTGTTAAACAGAGCAATGCAATATTCCTTCATGGGCTAAGAGCCTCACCTAACTTAACCTTCTGTTGTATTGTTGACTGCCAAATGTCATCTGTACTCAGTAAAGGCAGCTCAGGTTACCTTAGAAGGACCTTATATTCAGAACAGTGACCTGCAGAGATGAGGGGAAGAGAAGTCAGGAGGGAGCTCCTGAAGTGGCAACCCTAGCAGGGAGCTCCCAAATATGTGTTTTTGATGGACACTGTGCTGCATCCAAGTTAGCTGCAATATGCACATTGCAAAAGTGGGTGCATATATGGCAAATTACAAGCCTGCTACTTTTTTAAAACAAAGACAAGTTTATTGGTGAAGAGAAAGCACAGGTGCACTTGAAAGGCAAACATAAGGGTTAGAAGAAACCTCATTTAAAGGCTTCAACAGCAGCCACAGAACTTTTAGAGTTAATTGCTTACAAGAGGAAATCTTCAGGATTAAGAGAAGAGACACTAAATGTGCATCACTCTACAAATTTCCTATCAAAAGAATACAATTTCGAATACAAGCGTGGAATTACAAAGCTGTTTGTGAGGGTACCAGGCAAGATTACACGTGAAGTAGAAGTGAGATTAAGGAAAAGACATAATTCAAAATAAAAGTTTCAAAGTAATTATCATTGTGTGGGGACAGAGCAGTGTGCACAGAATACAACATGTGTGGGAGGACAGAGGACAGCTTTCTGGAGTTGGTTCTCTTCTTCCACCTGTATGTGAGTCCAGGGAACCAACTGGAGTCACCAGGTTTATGCTTTGAGTATGGTCATGCCCTGAGCAATCTCACTCGGCCCAAAGCAATTTTACATATAGGTTGGACTAATAAGCAAAGAGATATTTTTATCCTAAGTATGTTGTACTAGTCTTAATAACTTTTTGGGGGTATTTTAAAGAAGGGAGTATAATTTTTGTGAAGGGCAGTCTACAGTTTGCTTTGTGAAAATTCGACTTACCAAGAGGTTGAAGTCAGACCCATGTGGATGAGGACAAGGATCTCTTCCTTTTCTGTGTCTCCTTAACTTCGTCCTGTCCTTTTATCCTGCCTCGGCACATATCCACGTTACAGTGTCATAGAGAGCGATTCACTGCACTGAAAGTCTTCTGCATTCTGCCTATTCATTTTGAGAACTACTGATCTTTTCTTTTCATAATAATAACTTTTTTATTTAACTTCTTACACGCTACACCCAGCTCCCTCTCCCTCCCCCACCCCCCAATATTCCCAACACCCAACTCCATTCCCTCTCAGCTCCCCAGGGAGTTTAAGGCCTTCCATGAGGGATTTTCAGAGTCTGTTATATCATCCTGGGTAGGGCCTAGGTCCTCCCCCATGTGTTCAGGCTGAGAAAGCATCCCTCCATGTGGGGTGAGCTCCCAAAGTCCATTTATGTGCCAGGGATATATACTGATCTACTATCCGAGGCCCCATAGATTGTTGAGGCCTCCTCTCTGAAAGCCAGGTTCAGGGGAGGGTGGATCAGTCCCATTCTGGCCTCTCAGTCATCATTCTGGGGTCCATGTGTTCCCTCTTGTTTAGGTCAGCTGCCTCTGTGGGTTTCACCAGCTGAGTCTCGATTTCTTTGCTCATCATTATTCTTTACAACTGGGTTCCAGGAGCTCAGTTCGGGTTTTTAGCTGTGGGTCAGCCACTGGATGAGGGTTCTAAGGTGGCATAAAAGGTAGTCATCAATCTCATTATGAAGGGAGGACATTTCAGGTAGCCATAAGGCCAGTTGGTATCATTTTGTAGGTCTCTGAAAATCTCATCAGTGCCAGATCTCTCCTCAAACCCACAATGGCTCCCTCTATTATGGTATCTCTCATCCTGCCCTCCTCTATTCTTACCCTGACTCAACCTTCCTGCTTCCCCATGTCATCCTGTCCCCCTCCTCTTCTCCCCCATACCTCTCCCCTCCTTTTCCCTAATGCTCCCGATCTCCTCAGGAGATCTCATCCCATTCCCCTTCTCCAGGTTACCATGTGTATCTCCCTTAGAGTCCTCCCTGTTTCCCAGACTCTCTGGTGGTGGGATTGTAGGCTGGCAGCTATTTTGAGATGTGTTGTATACAAATGTTTGTTTGAACATGAAGTCTATTTGTAACACTATAATAAATGTCAATAGCACATTACTTAGTGGTAGAGAGGGAAATGCTTTTAAAATTTTTTTAGAGTATAATTTCAATTTGCTAGTTTTTAAGTAGCCATAAAAGTAGAAAATGGCTTTAAAATTTTTTTATTACCTCTATGTGAACAAAGTAGTTTTTGATGTGACTCTCAAGGATTTGAAGAAATATTAAAAATCATGATCAGGAATTGCCAGAAGCCAGCTCAATCATAAAATCAAACATAAAAGTCTATTTTCATGAAAGTGAGCTTAAGTTCCTCATTATAGGAAAGATTGAAAAGACTTCATTTAGAAGTTTCATATAAGTTCAATATTTAATGCCCTTTCTTTCATTTTTATTCTATTTTTCCAATATTGTTCTGATACGTTTAAAAGTGTATCTTGTCAGAAGTACCCTAGATCTACTCCAGTTTTCTCCAGTGAGTTTATAATCAGAATTTTTTTAAACTAGAAATTTTGAGAAACATTACCACAGTCTACTGGATTTGATTTTTAAAAAAGCATAATTGTATTTGTTTATAATTTTTAATTTAATAAAGTTTTAAAACTCACATACATTAAAAACACAGAACATGTACATAGTAGTGAATACTGCACAGGGTTTTGATTCAAGTATGCATTGTGCAATCTAGTTAAGCATAGCTGTGTCCTTAAACTTTTCCGTTTTCACATTGAAGCACTCAATAGTCTTTTTTCCTATATTTTTGAGTCATGTAATACATCATCCCTATCTTTAGTCACACCACTGCGTAATAACAAGCCAGAGTTTTGTATTCCTACTTAAGTGAAATAAGGTACACATTGACAAAACATCCTCTGTACCACTTTATCCTCTGAGTCTAAAATTATGTTCTATATTCTTTGTGTCTTTAGAATCAGATAATACACTACCTCAGAGCACATTTGGGCTATTATAGGAAGGATTAATTGTGTCTTCTCTTTTAAAAATACTATTAAGGTGTGTAAATGCCCATTATTCAGGGAATCTGTGCTGTGCATCTTTCTGAGTTTTGACAAAGATTGCTTCTCTCTTACTGTTTAGTATGTAAATGTAGACACCATGAGGAGGAAGTGGATAAACATGGAGAAATAATAAATGGCCTCTTTGGAAGAAAGTAATTATATCTTCCAACTAGCTCCTGTATCTGGTTTAGGGTTTTTGTGATTGTTTTGTTTGTTTGTTTTCAAAAACTTTGCTATTAAAAACTTGCAAATAAAGAGAAAAATCACACACAAAAATTAACCAGATACAAAGTTCATACAACTTAACAGAACATTACTCATCAAAGTTGAGGATGTTGCATGAAACTGTGTTTAAATTTTAATTTTCTTGCATTTTATGTTTGTTCATTGCTAATTTCATACAATTGTTTTTAGATGTTTTTACTTCCCTTCCTCGACTCCTACAAGATAACCTACATACTCCACCACTCCACTTTGTGTCCTTTATAGGTCTCAGAATCGAGGACAACTTATTGTGCCCCTATACTTTAGAATATGAGGCCATCTGCTGGAGCATGGTTGACAATTTAGTGGCAACACCATTAAAGAAAGCAACTTTCCATTTCCTAGGAGCTCTCAATTGCCTATAACTCCTTAGATAAAGGTAGGACTTAGTGCTCACCATCACTCTTCCTCCCAGGGTTAGGGCTAGGGTTGGCTTGAGATTGTGCAGGTCTTATGCATGCTGCCATAATTGGTGTGACTTAATATTCTCTGGATACTGGGTTAAGCACTACATTAAAATATTATCTGGAACTTTGGCCACAAGATGTAGTAGAATGATCATTTGAACTCCATTTTTAGGAGGTTGAATGCCTATTTTCTTCTTATAGAGATCAATAACCTTGGCCAATGAAATAAATAACTAGAACTTTAGCAAATTACTTCAAAAGCATAGTAGACAAAGTATAAATTTTGAATAGATAACATAACATTTCTGACTGAAATCTCCTCAATTTAACCTCATTTCCTAATACAGGAAAGTAAACATTTAGTTGCAAAATAGGAAGGGATGAGGGAATTGATAGCTGTGTGCAAAAATAATCTAAGATAGCCCTTAGAAAATCTAAATCAGGACAAATACATCCTTTCCTTTCACATGCCTAAAGACAGACCTAAGTTGATGGTGTCCTATGGTTAAGATTTCTTTCTTTTGGTATTTTCAGGCACTTTCTCTCATCCCATCTTTTCATTATACAAATTTATGAGGATACATGTCAGTGTATATGAATATATTCTTTTGTGCACATAGGTATAGTACATGCTTATATTTAATCATGTTGATAAAACTATGCAGTTATTTCTACAAAATTTTATAATTTTTCTTAATGAACTTTTGTTTTGTTTAGTTGTTTTTATATATAATTTCATAGTACTAAGACTAAGAAATCCTCTTTCCAGATCCACAGTGTAGATAAGCAACACCTTTTAAATAGTACAGTGTCATCAAGGCTTCATTTACAACAAGCTACATCTTATGTTTATACTAAGACAGTGATAAGTAAGATCATGCATGATTACACTTTTTTATCCTGGGAATATCAACAAATAAAAAATGTTGAGGTTGCTATTCACACGAATAACACACTTGAGTTAAAGGAGATTGAATATTAGTTACTTGTTTCATTGCCATAATAAAAATACCAAACAAAAGGAATTAAAGTAAGGAAGGATTTATTTTGGCTAACAGTTTGAAGGTATAGTTCCTCATGATAAGGAAGCCATGGTTGTAGGTACTTTTGTCTGTTGGTCCATTTCATCTAAAACTGAGACACCATGGCAATAGGAGCTTGGGGTAGTTTGTACATTGCATTTATAATCAGAAAACAAAGAGTGAAAATAAAATGCTAGTGCTTAACTTCCTTCCAAGACCCAAGGTCATATGACAGTGTCACTTGCAGCTAGAATGGGTCCTCCCATCTCTATTCACACCTAATATAGAAAATCTATCACAGACACACTGAAAGGCTTTTCTTCTAGGTAATTGTATATTCTGACAAGCTGACAGTCTCTATGAGCCATCAAGAATGGTCTCATTTGTGATGCTTCAAATGTCCTGAGTTAATGTGGGCCAATTACAGTGTAGGCCTACACATGTTACCATCATAAACATCACTGGCTTTGATCAAGGACTACAAATTATGTGTAAAGGCATTCTTGGCGGTCCTAATCAAGTTATTCTGGTGTTTGTGGCAAGATAAAATGTCAAGACCAAAATTATAATACCTACCCATATAACTAGCTATACACTACAAGTAAAATGTTATGAGTAACTTAAGAATAGGCTTTTCCTTTTATTTTCCAAGACAGAGATTTTAGGAATGGCCTGAGTATTTACCAGTTATTCAACCTTAAATTTGGAATTAAGAATCAATAAAGAGCTTGATTTTTTGTTAATTGGTTTTTTGCTACTTCTCAAAGTAGTCAAAGTATTTCTATTTTGAAATGGAAATGGTCCAGCTTCAGTCTTTGCACACAACTAGTAGAACTGATAGCCAGCTGACACATTAGAACATTGGGACTATTGACTCTGACTATTCCTTATCAAAAAGATTTCCTGAGTTTTTAGGGGGTCAGGCAATTTGTTAAGTTGGCTTGGCAAAGTTAAAAATCAATAAGTCTAAAATTATCCTCTCATCTTGATTGCTGTTTTCCCCATAATGAATGGTGTAACATGCTTCAAATGTATGTGCCATAAAAAGCAAGAATGTCCTTAAGACCTGACCAAAGTCTACAGTTGTTTGTAACAAATGTGTTTTCTGAGTCTGGACATTGTGGAATGAGAGAGAAACAATATATTTCTGACCATTATTTTGTGTCTTACTTCCTATGGCACTTACTTTCCCCTTGAAAATTACAGGGTTTGGTTCTAGGAAAATAATCGTTTAATGCACTTTTATTGGATGTGTGCGGTAGCTTATTATTATTTTCCAAGATATTCTAGATCATATATATGCAACATTTATCCTTTCTTTATTCTCCTAATATGTCTCATGGCAAAGGAGAATTAGAAGATTGAGAGGTAAATCATCATACTTTTCCTTAAAGACTTAGAGTAATGATTAAGTTTTATCCATATGTCTGCAGGCATAACCTACAGTCCTGGATGTTTTTTGTCTATTCCTCATGGTTGGGAATCAAACTGGGCCTTATTCATGCTAGGTAAGCACTGCATTCATGAGATGTACCACCAACTCCTTGATATTTTGGCAATAGATAAAATATTTGAAAGAATAACAAGAGAAAAAGAAAAAAACAAAATCTCCAACTTCTAAAATAATCACACACACACACACAGAGGTATGCACAGACCTCTCTTTCATAAAGATTAACTTTTCTAAGAACTGCACAAGAAATATTCTCCAACGTGAGTCACTTGCTGAAGCTTTTATTTCATTTAATTTTTACCATGGCATCTCCATAGTTGAAATTCCTGACTATCAAATTAAAATTTCATTCTGCAAACTGTGGAAACACTATTACACCTTACAATATTCAGCCTGGTTATTATCCCCAGCAGTTATTAACTCCCACAGGAAGTGAGGAAACTATGAGACTTTTCCTTGCACATTTCCAATAGTGGAGAAAAGGGAAATGACTCTAAAGGAGAAATAAAAGCAGCATTATAAAGTGGAAACTTTCTGCATTATTTTCACATACTAGAGCAGAGGGAGCATGGAGAGAACCCAGTGATGTGCAATTTTGCCTTGATTACTGCCCAAGAAAAAAAAGTTGTACTAAGTTTATTAGAATTTGGGTGAACAAGAAAAAACAGTGATGATTTTTTAAGGACGAAATTATCTTAATCTTAATTCTTCTTATCAAACACTACATTTGATAGATAGACCCCACCACTTCTCCCTCATAGACACATGGACACATGTCTAGATATGAAAAATATATCTAACAGAAGCTGTGGGCGATTGATCTCTTCTGCAAATGTATTTAAAAACCACAAGTCTAAAGTATTGCACTCAAGACTCAAGGAGGCATATTTCCTTCAAAGGACTGAGAACTCTCCAAACACATATTAAACTTGGTACCCTGTGAAGGTTGTATGCCAGAAAGGATAAATGGGTTAATGAAGAGATTAGATGTGTCTCTGGGTAATTGGAACCATAATCAGTCATTTACAGACAATTTGAGGTTTAGAGATAATGGTCATATGAGGATTATGTGACAACAAAGACAAAAGCCTTTGAGTATACATCTGAAAATATAATTCCACCCATCTCTCTTGTTCTTATTGTAAATAGAATTTATCATTTTCATACTTTAGTACATTTTATGTTTCTTATTTTTAGCATGGTAGCCAGGAAATACAGCTCAGGCTAATCATGAATGGCAGTAGATAATCCTTCCCTAATGGGAGAATAACGAATTAAACATTAATGGATTAGGGACGGTGGAAAAAAGCTCCTATAGCTCACAATGTAACAAGAGTAAGTTCAATATTGTATAGTCTATTCTCCTTCAAATATTTTCTTTTCCACTTGTTCTCCATTAGTGTTATGCATAATTATGTGAATACTTAAGCCGTGCTAAACATAAGGGTAAAGTTAGAGGACTTCTGTAAAAATGACTGAAGTAATTTTGACTTTTACATGTCTGTCACAATGCATGTTTCACAAAATTAAAGTATGAAGCTGATAGATTGCTAAAATTCATAAGTCCTCTGTTCCTGTATCTACATCCTTTGTATTTATTCCCAACTATTATTGGGCAGGAATTTGAAGTAAATAAATTTGCATCAATTTGACTACAGTAAGTGATGCTCAATTGCTGATAAAAATCCTTTTCCCTTTGAATATCCATGAGAACATCAGTAGAAGATGCAGCATTTGTTCTTGTGGCCTCTTTAAAGCTTGTCCATTACCAAAGAAGCTGTTACTATCTAATCCAATAAGGGTTTACATAGAAAAAGTTTGGAGGGATGGTGAATTTGATGTCTTTGACAAAGCTGGGATATCCATTTTCTCTTACATTCAGGCAGCAGTTTTCTTGGTTCCCAGTCTTCAGACTATGGCATGAACTCAGAAGAGCGTGCTCCCTGGTTCTCATGTATATGGCTTTGAACAGGGATGTTATCATGAGGTTTCCTGGCTCTCTTAGCTTGATATAATGTTATGAACACATTATTGTATAAGAAGTGTATGACTTTATTGTTACTTTGTTCACACTGCATTTCCTTGGTGCTGTTAAATTGCTTTAAAAACAAAATTCACATATTACATCCAAGAAAATTAAAGAAAAATTGGCACAACACTCTTAAAGAAATGAATATTATGTTAATATTGAATGGATCATATAAAATATATAGATACACATATGCTTTATTATATGATTTAGATGTTTAATTTCATTAGTGGAGGGTGTTTTATTATAGCTTAAACCAACCTTAAGTGAAAATAATGAAATTTCATTATTTTTCAGTAATTCTGTGCCCCTTTGCCTTCCTCATGGCCCAATGTTATGCTTTCTTGGCCTCCTTTACAAACTATATATTTTACATACAGATACATTATATATCGCATGTGTGTGTTAAAAATTGTTATAGGCTAGGGTTCACATACGAAGGAAAACATATAATTGATTCCTTTCTGAGACTGGGTGATCCTGCTTAATGTTACACATTCCAAGTCCATCCATTTGCCTGCAAATCTCATGGTCTTACTTTTCCTCAGAGCTGAATAATATTTAATTTTATACACATACCAGATTTTCATTATCAATTTATTTGTTGATGAATAAGTAGGTTGGTTCCATGTCCTTACTCTAGAATGACAATAAGTATGGATATTAAATATCTTTCTAGTTGGGTATGGAGTTCTCTAGGTATATGTCCAAATATGACATAGCTGGTCAGTATGGTAGTTCTACTTTAAATTTTTGAGGAACCTCTAATCTGATTTCATTATGGCTGTTTTGATTTTCATTCTCGCTGGCCTTGAATAGTTTTCTTCTTTCTCCACAATATCTCCAGTTCTTGTTAGGTTTCTTTGTGATTGCTATTATGACTGGCAATGGGGTGATAGAGCTTAACAACTTTAAATAACAAGGCCATTTTGAACCATCATTTGAGAGAATTCAGAATTTGCTCTAACATCATGCTTTAACTTGTTTGTGATTAATTCTGAGTGCATGTTTCACCGATGTTTACATAAAATTTTAATAAAGATACACCCTGTTGGTATATCTATCATGTATTATCATATCTATCACCTTTCATCTGTCTTATTGATATCTGATATATCCATCATCTCTATTTCTATCTTCTATCAACATATCACTGTTTAGTTGTCTATCATCATCTATGATCTATGCATCATGTATCTATCTATCTGTCTGTCTGTCTGTCTCTCTGTCTAACTATGTCAGTCTGTGTGTTTTCCTGTATTTTTGAAGTCTCTATACTTTCACAGACTAGACTGACTACTGCTGGTAGAGTTAGGGATATTTCAATGCTGGAGCAAACCAGTGCTTTTATGATCATTGATTTCAGGGTTTGGTGGCTCACCAGAGAGTAACTGTTACCATCTCTTATGGATCACAGAAAGACCACAACTGCAGTTTTCGGAATGTAGAGTAATTCTGAAATAGAGGTTTCTTAGTAGCTTTCAGATCCTTCATCTCTCGTTTTTGTGCTCATATTCAAAGAAAGGATATTTAGAGTTTATTTGACAAGAGATGAAGATCTACTTTAAGTTCCTAAGTGAAAATGTCAGAACACATCCATACTATTTTCATTTAGCATTTGATTTAACAGCATTAGTCTGATACAGTACAAAAATTATTGTAGGAAACTTTTTAATGAAAACAAGGCTGTTCACCCCCTGTAAGACCTCTGCCCTCCTTCAGGCTTCACTTTTCTAGTTTTCTTATATATTGCCAGAAGGAGCATATAAATGGGCTACAGACATGCATAATAATGAAAATTTTATGATATATATTGCAGACACAAGGTATATTTCAAAATGAGATACAAGAGGAGCACATAATAAACTACTTTGCATATTGTGCTCTTTTATTTATTTTTGCTTTACACCCCTTTGACAAACAGTTCTATGAGTTTTGACAACTGAACAGCATCATAGAAATATCACAGAATCAAAATACAGAACAATTCAGTCAGCTCCCCTCTCCCAGAGATCCTCCCATGCTCTTATCCGTAGTCTAATCTCCACTGAATCCTTAGCTTTTGTAATCTGTTTCCTTCTTATAGTTTTGCTTTCCTTAAAATGCCCTATAAATGGAATCACATAGCAGTTAGCCTGTTAAGAAGGAGAATATTTAAAAATTGCTGGGGCATATTGCTGTGTTTTATATGTTAATTTGTGTTACTCTCCACAAATATAGAAGTGAAAGCCTATACACCATAGCATCTTTGCTGAGATGATTCAGTTAAAATGAAGTCATATAGATGATACTGATCCTGAATTAGGTTCACATCTTTATGAAAAGTGGTTAGCACACACACACACACACACACACAGAGAGAGAGAGAGAGAGAGAGAGAGAGAGAGAGAGAGAGAGAGAGAGAGAGAGAGACAGAGAGAGAGAGAGAGAGACAGACAGACAGACAGACAGACGGACGGACCAACAGACAGACAGACGGACGGACGGACCAACAGACAGACAGACAGACGGACAGACAGACACTTCTCCTGGCCATCTAGAAGATGAGGAGGAGGCCTCAGAAGAATAAAACCTGCAAATGCCTTGATTTTGGATTTCTAACCTCCAAAATGGTAGGAAAATACATTTTTCTTGTGTAATATACTCTGTATAAACCACAAACGGTGATAAACTATTTCTTTTGTCTGATGAATCTGGTCTACAATATTTTGTTATGAGAACCTTAGCAAAATAATGTAACTATTACTATATGATAAGTTTCCCTTCCTGATAGAGATTTAAGTATCCAAGCCAAAATTTCCTCTATAATAGCACTGATAAAATTATATAGTAAAACAGTAACTACTCCTCTGGTTACAATACTAAGCAAAAAATAAAAACACACTTACAACTTCAAAAGTTTAATACTGTATTACATGCCATTGTTTCCATTTAGATTAATTTCACAAGCATTTACTGGCTCTCCTTGTAAAGTCTGTTCTGTGGTTGAGAAAGTCCAATGTCCACATCCACTGGCGTTTAGCTTCATGTTCTGGCTCAGGACATACTGCCATTGAAACAAATAACCATAGAAAGATGTTTCTGTTTCTGTGGTGGAAGCATCATGGGTATCATAGGATCTAAACATATGGCTCAGCATTCAAGAGCTCTTGCTGCTCTTTTAGAGAACTGGAGTTTGGTTGCCAGCACCCACTTTGGCAGCTCTCAACTGCCTGAAATATCTGCTCCAGGCAAGTCTGACCCCTTTGGCCTCTGTAGCACCTAAACTCACCTGCATATATCTACACACAGATATAACAATAAGTATTACTCCTCCTCCTCCTCTTCCTGCTGCTGCTGCTGCTGCTGCTGCTGCTGCTGCTACTACTACTACCACTATTAAATACTTCAGACACAGAGAAAACTGTTTAGTTTAATAAAGTGTTTGTGAGTACAGGGGAGTGTTATAACAGCTGACAATGATTCTTTGATAAAGCAGACTTAAGGAAGAAATTAATTGAGATGTTAGTAGACGACCTATTTGGCACTGGAGAAAACATGAACATAAAAACCTGATGAGTAAAATAGAATGACTTACCATGTTGTAAGTCATTTATCCACATTGGGGTATCAGTTAGGAGGCAAGAAGGATAGGGATGAGAGGCAGTGGTGGGTAACAAGGATACCTAGAGCCTTGTAAACCATGTGGAGGTTGTTAAGTCCTACAAATAAGGAATAGTATTTAAAAGTAAAGTTTTAAGAATCTAAGCGTTTACAGTGGTGCTGAGGACAAATAGGAATGAGTCAGCCCTGGAAGCAGAAAGACCAACTAGGAGGTCATAGGAAATATTCAGAAAAGAAACAGTAATAGCCATAAGTGAAGAAATCTCCATGGAGACAGAGAAAAACATATTTAAATCTAAAATGTGAATTTCTATGTGTGCCAACACCGTTCCATGCTGGTGTGGAATTAGGTAGTAATAAACGCAGGACTCACCGGAAGGGATATTAGGAGCTGCGTATCTGTCTGCATAGGTTGAGCTGGGGCATGAGTGGGCATGTTCTTTGACTTCATTATTTCAAAAATTACAAAAAGCAGAACATCGAGTGGAAAATTGGAGTAAAAAGTCAAAGAGGGTTCTTAGATTTAGCTCGAGACTGGGTAGATTATATGAGATTGTATTGATATTTTAAAAAAGATGAATTTGCACTGTGAATATTTACACATACATGCATATTTTGGAGAATATTTTCATTTTATTATTTTGTGGTAGAAACTGGAAGAAACTCAGAACTTTAAGTTAGGTAGTTATACATAAACATAGAACCTAAAGGAATGTAAGACAATAAAGTTTTAAGAGTGATTAGCTCATTGATGTTAGCTTAAAAAGTCAGAAAACCAAAGATGAAAGAAAACATGAAAGATTTTTTTATCATTTTTTATTTTAATTTTAAATAGCTTGTTTTACATGTCAATCCCAGTTCCCTCTCCCTCCCCTCCTCCCAAACTCCCCTTCCCCCCCTCCCTCCCACCCTATTGCCAAATCCTTCCACATAGGGGATATCTAGAGTCTGTCATTTTACTCTTGGTAGGGTCAAGGCACTCCCCTAAGAGTCCAGGCTGAGAGAGCATCTCTCTTTGTGCTATAGGCACACGAAGACAGTTTGTATACCAGGGATAGACACTGATCCACAGCTCAGGGTCCCATAGGATGCCAAGGCCTTCTCACTGACACTCACATTTGGGGGGTCCAGATCAGTCCCATGCTGGCCTCCCCACTGTTGGTCTGGGGTCCAAGAGCTCTCCCCTGTTCAGATCAGCTGTCTCTGCTGGTTTTGCCAGCCCATTCTTTGCCAATTTGCTAATCACTCCTCTCTCTCTGTCACTGGGTTCCTTGGGTTCAGTTCAGTGATTGTGTGTTTGCCTCTACTTCCATCAGTCACAGGATGAAGGCTCCCAGATGGTTATAGACATCAAGTTCATTATCAGGGATGGGCATTCGAGGTGGTCCCTCCACTATTGCTTAGCTTGCCAATTGGTGTTATCCCTTTAGATCACTCGAGGTCACTCTGGTGCCTGATCTGTCTTCGAACCTATGATTCCCTCTTCCCCCTATTCTACCCCCACCCCCTCAACTTCCTGTTCCCCCATGACCTACTCCCTTCCTCTTCACCCCCTCTCTTCTTCCCAGGTCCCACTCCCCCCCACCCCTCGCCGTGTTCCCCATCCATTCAGAGGATCTTGTCTCCATCCTCTTCTCTTGGGTACTATGCATATATGCATATCTTTTAGGTTCTTTCCTGTTTCCCAGACTCTCTATCTGTGGAAGTGCACACTGGCACTATCCTGATCCATGTCTAAAATCCATATATGAGTGAGTACATACCATGTTTGTCTTTTTGTGACTGAGTTACCTCACTCAGGATGGTTTCTTCCAGTGCTATCCATTTTCCTGCGAATTTCAAGATTCCATTGTTTTTTTCTGCTGAGTAATACTCCATTGTGTAAATGTACCACATTTTCTCTATCCACTCTTCAGTTGAGGGGCATCTAGGTTGCTTCCAGGTTCTGGCTATTACAAACAATGCTGCTATGAACATAGTGGAGCAGATGCCCTTGTTGTATGAACCTGCCTCGTTTGGATAAATGCCTAAGAGTGGAATTGCTGGGACTAGTGGTAGATTAATTCCCATTTTCCTGAGGAATCTCCATACTGATTTCCAAAGAGGCTGTATGAGTCGGCACTCCCACCAGCAGTGGAGGAGTGTTCCTCTCTCTTCACATCCTCTCCAGCATAAATTGTCTTTGGTGTTTTTGATTCTAGCCATTCTGACAGGAGTAAGATGGTATCTCAGAGTTGTTTTGATTTGCAAATCCCTGATGGCTAAGGATGTTGAGCACTTTCTTAAGTGTCTCTTGGCCATTTTAGCCTCCTCTACTGAGAATTCTCTATTTAGCTCTGTTCCCCACCTTTCAAGTGGATCCTTTGGTGTTTTGGAGACTTGTTTCTTGAGTTCTTTGTAAATTTTGGAGATTAGCCCGCTGTCAGATGTAGGGTTAGTGAATATCTTTTCCCATTCTGTGGCCTGCCTTTTTGTCTTTTTGACTGTGTCCTTTGCCTTACAGAAGCTTTTTAGTTTCAGAAAGTCCCATTTGTTAATTGTCGATCTCAGTGCCTGTGCCACTAGTGTTATGTTTAGGAAGTGGTCTCCTGTACCAACTCGTTGAAGAGTATCTCCCACTTTCTCTTCTAAAAGTTTCAGTGTGGCTGGATGTATGTTGAGATCTTTGATCCATTTGGACTTAAGTTTTGTACAAGGCGATAAACCTGTATCTATCTGCAGTCTTCTGCATACCAGTACCCAGTTATGCCCGCACCATTTGTTGAAGATGCTTTCTTTTTTCCATTGTACAGTTTTAGCGTCTTTGTCAAAAATCAAGTGCTCATAGGTGTGTGGGTTAAAATTAGGGCTTTCTATTCGGTTCCATTGGTCTACCTGCCTATTTTTGTGCCAATACCAAGCTGTTTTCAGGACTATAGCTCTATAATAGAGCTTGAAGTCAGGGATGGTGATGCCTCCTGAAGTTCCTTTATTGTATAGGGATGTTTTGGCTATGCTGGGCCTTTTGTTTTTCCATATAAAGTTGATTAATGTTCTTTCCAGGTCCTTGAAGAATTGTGATGGAATTTTGATAGGGATTGCATTGAATCTATAGACTGCTTTTGGCAAGATTGCCATTTTTATTATGTTGATCCTACCAATCCAAGAGCATGGGAGATCTTTCCATTTTCTGGTATCTTCTTTGATTTCTTTCTTTAAAGACACAAAGTTCTTGATATACAGGTCTTTCACTTCCTTGGTTAACATTATCCCCAGATATTTGATGCTGTTTTTTGGCTATTGTAAAAGGTGATGTTTCTCTGATTTCTTTCTCAGTCACTTCATCATCTGTATATAATAGAGCCACTGATTTTTTTGAGTTTACCTTGTATCCTGCCACATTGCTGAAGGTGTTTATCAGCTCTAGGAGTAACCTTGCGGAGTTTTTTGGGTCACTTATGTAAACTATCATATCATCTGCAAATAGTGAAAGTTTGACTTCTTCTTTTCCTATTTGTATCCCCTTGATCTCCTTTTGTTGTCTTATTGCTGTAGCTAGAACTTCAAGTACAATATTGAAGAGATATGGAGAGAGTGGACAGCCTTGTCTTGTTCCTGATTTTAGAGGAATTGCTTTGAGTTTCTCTCCATTTAGTTTGATGTTAGCTGTTGGTTTACTGTATATTGCTTTTATTATATTCAGGTACGTTCCTGTTATCCCTGATCTCTCTAGGACCTTTATCATGAAGGGGTGCTGGATTTTGTCAAAGGCTTTTCCAGCATCTAGTGAGATGATCATGTAGTTTTTCTTTTGCAAAATGTTAATATGGTGGATAACATTGATAGATTTTCTAATGTTGAACCATCCCTGCATTCCTGGAATGAAGCCTACTTGATCATGTTGGATGATTTTTCTGATGTGTTCTTGAATCCGGTTTGCGAGTATTTTATTGAGTATTTTTGCATCAATGTTCATGAGGGAAATTGGTCTATAGTTCTCTTTCTTAGTTGTGTCTTTGTGTGGCTTGGGTATCAAGGTAATTGTAGCCTCGTAGAAACATTTTGGCAGTAAGCCTCCTGCTTCTATTGTGTGGAATACTTTGAGGAGTATTGGAATTAGCTCTTCTTTGAATTTCTGGTAGAATTCTGCACTGAAGCCATCTGGGCCTGGGCTTTTTTTGTTTGGGAGACTTTTGATGACTGCTTCTATTTCATTAGGGGTTATAGGTCTGTTTAGATTGTTTATCTGTTCTTGATTTAGTTTTGGCAAGTGATATCTATCCAGGAAATTGTCCATTTCATTTAAATTTTCAAATTTTGTGGAGTACAGATTTTCAAAGTATGCCCTGATGTTTCTCTTGATTTCCTCAAAGTCTGTTGTTATGTCCCCTTTTGCATCCCTGATTTTGTTAATTAGCATGCTCTCTCTCTGTCTTTTGGTTAGTTGGGACAGAGGTTTGTCTATTTTGTTGATTTTCTCAAAGGACCAACTCTTTGTTTCATTGATTCTTCTCAGTGTTTTCCTGGTTTCTACTTGGTTGATTTCAGCCCTCAATTTGATTATTTCCTGGCGTGCACTCCTCCTGGGGGAGTTTGCTTCTTTTTGTTCTAGAACATTCAGCTGTGCTATTAATTCTCTAATATGACTGTTCTCCAGTTTTTTCATGTGGGCACTTAGTGCTTTAAACTTTCCTCTCAGCACTGCTTTCAAAGTGTCCCATAAGTTTGTGTATGTTGTGTCTTCATTCTCATTGAAATCGAGGAAGTCTTTAATTTCTTTTTTTATTTGTTCCTTTACCCAGGGATGGTGCAATTGTGCATTGTTCAATCTCCATGAGTTTGTAGGGTTTCTGCGATTTGTGTTTTTGTTGAATTCTAATGTTAATGCATGGTGGTCTGATAAGATGCAGCGGGTTATTCCAATTTTTTTGGTATCTGTGGAGATTTGCTATGTTTCCTATTGTGGTCAATTTTAGAGAAGGTTCCATGTAGTGCCGAGAAGAAGGTATATCCCTTTGTATTTGGGTGGAATGTTCTATAGATGTCTGTTAAACCCAGTTGGGTCATAACTTCTATTAATTCTTTTGTTTCTTTGTTAAGTTTCTGTCTGGAGGTCCTGTCTAGCGGTGAGAGCGGAGTGTTGAAGTCTCCTACTATTAGTGTGTGAGATTTTATGTACATTTTGAGCTTTAGTAATGTTTCTTTCACGAATGTAGGTGCCTTTGTATTTGGGGCGTAGATGTTTAAAATTGAGACTTCGTCTTGATGTATTTTTCCTTTGATGAATATGAAGTGCCCTTCTTCATCTCTTTTGATTGATTTTAATTTGAAGTCTAATTTGTTAGATATTAGGATTGCTATGCCTGCTTGTTTCTTGGGGCCGTTTGATTGGAAGATCTTTTCCTAGCCCTTTACTCTGAGATAACGTCTGTCTTTGATGTTGAGATGTGTTTCTTGTATGCAGCAGAAGGAAGGGTTCTGTTTTCATATCCATTCTACTAGTCTGTGTCTTTTTATAGGCAAGTTGAGGCCGTTGACATTGAGGGATATTAATGACCATTGATTGGTGATCCTTGTTTGCACTTGATTTATTGTTAGTGAAGTTATTTTGTGTAGTTTCTCCTCCCTTTTTCTTTTGGTGTTTTGTAAAGTATGATTATATATTGCCTGTGTCTTAGTGAATGTAGTTATCTTCCTTGGCTCTAGGTTTTCCTTCTAGCATTTTCTGTAGAGCTGGATTCATGGATACGTATTGTTTAAATCTGGCTTTGTCATGGAATATTTTGTTTTCTCCATCTATGGTAATTGAGAGCTTTGCTGGATATAGTAGTCTGGGCTGGCATCCTTGTTCCCTTAGCGTTTGTAGGACATCTGACCAGGATCTTCTGGCTTTCATTGTTTCCATTGAGAAGTCAGGTGTAATTCGGATAAGTCTGCCTTTGTATGTTACTTGGCCTTTTTCTTTAGCTGCTCTTAATATTTTCTCTTTACTCTGTAGGTTTGATGTTTTGATTATTATATGGCGAGGTGACTTCTTTTTCTGGTCAAGCCTATTTGGTGTTCTGTAAGATTCTTGTACTTTCATAGGCATATCTTTCTTTAGGTTAGGGAAGTTTTCTTCTATGATTTTGTTGAATATGTTTTCTGTACCTTTAAGTTGAATATGTTCACCTTCTTCTATACCTATTATTCTCAGGTTTGGCTTCTTCACGGTGTCCCATATTTCCTGGATATTTTGTGTTAAGGATTTGTTGGTTTTGAGATTTTCTTTGGTTGACGACTCTATATCCTCTAATGAGTCTTCAACACCTGAGATTCTCTCTTCTATCTCTTGTATTCTATTGGTGATACTTGCATCTGTAGTTCCAGATCGTTTACCGAGCTTTTCTATTTCCAGCATCCCTTCATTCTGTGTTTTCTTTATCGTTTCTACTTCAGCTTTCAATCCTTCAGCTGTTTGAGCTGTTTCCTTAATTTTTTGGTTGTTTTTTCTTGGTGCTCTTTAGATTCTTTGAGAGATTTGTTTATTTCTTGAATTTTCCCCCATTTCATGGATTTTTTTGTTTGTTTTTTCTTCTATTTCTTTAAGGGATTTCCTCGTTTCTTCTTTGAGGGTCTCCATCATCTTCATGAAATAATTTTTAAGGTCTGTCTCCTCTTCTTCGTCTCTGTAGTGCTTTTCAGGTCTTGCTGGTGTTGGATCCCTGGATTCTGGTGGGGTCATGTTGGTGTTTCTATTGCTGAGTGATCTCTTATTCTGTCTTCTTCCCATCTCTTCTTCCAGTGGGTGCTGGTGGGGTCTTTCTGTCTCCACTGGTCTCCTTCCTTCCTGCAGCTGAAGCTGTGGATGCTGAAGCTGGACTCGCTGGGGTTGGGGTCTTGGAGGGGCTGATGTCTTTCCTGAAGCTGGACTCACTGGGTTTGGGGTCTTGGAGGGGCTGATGTCTTTCCTATGTGGGCGGGTCTTCTGGATGCTGGGAGCAGCCCGGAAAATCGCGGGGGATGGGTGATGGGCGGGCGGTCCCCGCCAGAGACCCAATCTCACCTGAAGCTCAACATGAAAGATTTTTAATGTTTCAAGATTTCCTTAAATTTATTAAAATAGTCAAATACCTCTGTACTCTGGTATCCTCTGGTAATGAAGATAATTAATTTCCCTTTGGCTCATTTTATCCATATCCCAAATGGAAATGTGACAAACTGCCTTTTATATTTTTTATCTCAAGTCATATCATTACAAAATCTAATATTAAAAAACTTCTCTATAATTTTGTTAACTATTCATAAATGCTGCAGTCACAATACATGGGGCTAAGTAATGGCATATTTAAATCTTACTACAAATGCTAAAATTATTTTTGAAGTTATCTGTTCAAAATTTCAATGTATACATCATTAAACCAGTGAGCCAGACAAAAAGACAAACATGGTATGTACTCACTCATATATGGATTTTAGATATGAATCAGGGGAGTGTCAGCCTACAATCCCAGTGCCAGTGAGTCTGGGAAACAAGGAGGTTTGCAAGAGAGATGCATGATACCTCCAGAGAAGTGGAATGAGGCAAGATCTCCTGAGCAGATTGGGAACATCGGGGGAGGGGAGAGGGAATCAGGAAAAAGAGAGGGGGTATGATGAGGGGAGAAGAAGGCATGGGAGAGCAGGAAGGTTGAGTTGAGGTAAGAATAGAGGAGAGCAGGATGAGAGATACCATAATAGATCGAGTCATTATAGGTTTGAGGAGAGAGCTGACACTAGTGAGATCTCCAGAGATCTACAAGGATAACACCAACTGGCAAACTAAGCAATGGTGGAGGGACTACATTAATAGCCCCTACTTGATGATAAGGTTGATGACTACCTTATACGCCATCCTAGAACCTTCATCCAGTGACTGATGGAAGCAGAGACAGATACCCACAGCTAAACACTGAACTGAACTCCTGGAACCTAGTGACAGAGATGGAGGAGTGATGAGCAAAGGGTCAAGACCATGATGGTGAAACCCAAAAAGACAGCTGACTGGATAAGGGGAGTTCTTGAATCCCAGACTGATGACTGAGAGGCCAACAGGGGACTGATTCAGACTCCATTAATGTAGTGTCAGTGAGGAGGCCACAGAAATCACTGGAGTAGTAGATCAGTGGTATAGTGGTGTACGAATGAATTCTGGGAGCCCATTCCAAATGGAGGGATGCTCTCTCATCCTGGACACATGGGGAAGGGCCTAGATCCTGCCCTGGATGAAATGACACACTTTGGAGATCCCCCCAAGGAGGGCCTCACGCTCCCTGGGAAATGATGTGGGGATTGGGTGGGAGGGCTGGGAGGCTGGTGGAGGGTCAGGGAGGAGGAGTGGGAGAGGGAGCTGGGATTGACATGTGAAGCATTCATGTTTCTAATTTAAATACAAACATATGTTGAGGGAAAAAAACAGTGTGTCAGAAAAACAAATCAGAATGGCCAAAACAGACATAATAGCTCCGTTTTTATGGCATTAAGTCTTCAGCTAAATACAAGGAACTTGATTTTTCTTGCTAGAACTCTGTCTTCTTAGATTCTTTCAAGTTGGGCCTCTCTCCTTTCTTCTATGACTGCACATCCTCTCACTAAATAGGCATCATGTATCACCTGTGTTGGACCAACTAGAGACTCCTCATACATCTTCTGCATTCTGCCTGTGTTGCTACCTGGTGTGTTCAAATCCTCCTGTGATCCAGGACTTTTCCCATCAATAACCTTTCACTCATTTTCATAATTTTTTGTTTGTTTTTACTTTTGATCCAGAGATAAGTTACTTACAATTCTTGGTTTGTATTTTATCATTTACTTTGATTTGTATGTCTTATAATATAATTTTCTCAATCTTAATTTATATACCACACTAATATCAGTATATAAAAGCACTGTATTTGCTCAATTATTTTAATCTTTCTACTTTGAGTCTGAATTGGATCATATATTTGCCATTAGTACAAAAAACTGATTCTTGATGACAGTGGAATTAGTGTTCTGAGGGAATAGACCCCAGAGCAAAAATATTTTATGCTTTTTTAAAGAGGTTATTAGTATCTCCAAAATATGTGTCATTTCTGAAGACTCCTGACTAATCATAGCTCAAATCACCATCACCTTGATTTTTTTTTGGTTTTACAAGACAGGGTTTCTCTGTATTGTTTTGGAGGCTGTCGGTCCAGCCTGGCCTCGAACTCACAGAGATCCTTCTGTCTCTGTCTCCCCAGTGCTGGGATTAAAGGCATGTGCCACCACCGCCTGGCCACCTTGATATTTTAATGATGTCAAGAAGATTGTCAGGAAACAATATTCCAGCAGAGTACCAGTGAGCATAAATGGTAGTTTCAAGCTTTACTCCCATATTCATTCACTAGAGAAAACAAACTAATGCAGTTTACAGGCCAGTGTTACATTAAATTCTACTGCATGCATTTATTGTAAGTGGAAAATCAATATGGATATATGTACCTATATAGTTACTTGTAATATATTTACTATTTATGAGGGTTCATTTTAATAAAGTTGTGAGGAATTAGTACTTATTGAATTAGTGCCAGGAGTTATATTAAAAGTGGAATACTAATATTTAAAATAAACAAGCAAGGACATATGAATGCTGTCCTTGTTTAGCTTTGGTGCAATAATCCATGTAGAGTGCTGAAGCCTATGAGAATCAGTTTATGTTTAGATCACATGGTGTGATTCACCAGAAAAAAAAAGCCCCAAACTGGGGAACCTTTAGTCAGCTAATAGTGGCTGATACTAGGTGTCAGAGAAACCTCCAAATAATTAGTTATATAATAACTGTAGAAGAATACCACACTTGCATAAATTTTGTAGAAATTTGGCCTTGAGGTTAAGTGGGCCTCAGCCTTAGCCTTTGTTTTCACCAGTCTGCCTTTTTGTGTGACTGCCTATGGTCTGTGTGTGTGTACCTGTATGGAGCTTTCCAGTAACAACTGTGTACTTGGGTACCTGTGGTGCCCTATCTAGTGGCTGTGAGATGGTCTGCTTAGAATGTATAAAATCTGTCTCATCTTCCTTTGACTCTGATCATTACTCAACCTCCCATCCTTTTAGGGCCCTCTTCCATTGGTAACATCAATGTTTGGACTTCACATTCACTCCTATAATGGTATTAATTATGTTTATATTTAGTCAAAAAGGTCATGGGAACTTCTCCTAAAACAGTGATATATTGGCTAGATGGATAAGCAAGAGCTTTTGAGAAATTAGTGGAAGGAAAATGATGAATGATGAGGGGTCTGGATTAGCAAATTATTGTTTGAGAGAATAGAGTGAAAACAGAGGTGGAGAAAATTAGAGACATGTCAAAGATGCATAATACTATGGAGTGTGAGAGCAAGCTTAGAAGGTAGCATTAGTTCTATGGAAGTTCATGTAGGGACTCAAGTAAAGGATTGCACTTCCTCTCAATAGAAAATCATTCAAGAGTGTTATTCATAGACAGTCTAGAAACTGAGTAAGTGATGTTGGTGAGGCACATGGAGAAGGGTCAGAATAGATGCCAGTAAGTATGTGTGCTAGTGATGTAGCCAAGTAAACAAATATGGTGGTAGCTTAGATTAGCATGTTAACAAAAAGATGGAGAAGTATGAATGCATTTAGGAATTATACAGAAGGAGTTGGGGTGCTGGAACGTCTATTAATAGTATGCACTGTTCTAGAAGAGGACCCAAGTTTAGTTCCCAGCATTTACCATGTAGGTAGGTTCACAAATCTTTTATTAAAAATAAAAATGAATCTTAAAAATATATTTTGGAGATACAAATAACATGACTGTTATGGATTGTGTGAGAAAAAATCAAGAATGAGTCCTCAAATTGCCAGTTTCTACAACTGGGTTAATGGCAAGCTGTTTACTCTGAGGTGATATTCTGTAAGAGAGGCTGAGGAAAGCAGCCAGGTTTAGTTTAATATTAATTGCTTTGATGTTTCTCTGAGTTACTTAAAAGGAATGTTAGGTTAATATTCAGATATGCAATAACCCAGAAAAAAGTTACAGCTGAAAATAGATATTTATGAATTTTCTGCATACAATCATTAAAATTTCAAATAAAGGAGATTTTCAAGTAATAGAACAAGGACAATACTTGTGAATTCAGGATGTCTTGAAGAATCCCATTGGTTAGCAACCTAGGTAACAAAAGGACAAGTGTGCACATTTGACAGCAATGATTTGAGTATGCGTGGGAGGGATTTACAAGGAATCCACAAAATGTGAGTTAATTAAAGGGGAATACTCAAGAGAGTTGAATGATTAAGAGAGAGAAATAAGATGAGAAAAATCCATATGTTTGATTTTTATGGAGATGATGGAAAAGACTCCAAAATAGTATTACAGAAGGTAATAATTATTGAGTTATACTGCAAGTTGTTGAAGAGTGAATGGGAAATAAAATACATGCAAAGTAAGAAGAAAAATGGTCCTGAAAAGGGAGGGAGGGGAAGAGGGCAGAAGGAAGAAATAAAGAGAGGCTTCGACTGTAACATTTTGTTATTTTTATTTACTCATTTGCTGTTTTAATATGCCAGTGAGGAAGAACAACTAGAAAAGAATTTAACACTAAGAAGTATATGTTTCTAAAAAAAAGTATAAAAGAAAGTGGAATAGTTTTGAATAAGGGAAAAAATTCTTGCTGAATCTGGACCAAAGTAATGCAGGTAATGTGTGCTCAGCTTCAGACACCTGCAAAGGCATCTGTTTTGTTTATGCAACAAAAGAGCATTACATGAGCTATGAGGACTGGGGAACAGTAAGAATTTTGGTGGGGAGAAAATTATTTACCTAGAGAACTCTAGTTAGAAATTTTAAAACCATTGAAGACCTTAATTAAAGTGATGTTTTTGGTTTCTTCTTTTGTTTCTTAGATAAAATCTTGTATCGTTTAATCTTATAGCAGCTGAATTGCTCAGGGCACAGAATTAAATCACCCTGGAATTGCAGGGGAAGGGAGATTAGGCATTTTCAAGAATGCAGTTAACACAGCATGGCGATCAGTAGACTATATCCTCGGTAGTGATTATGCCAATATGTGGATTTCAGAACTTTCTGTTCCCCTCAAAGTTTGGATAATCCTTCTTTTTCCACTTACTCCTTCCTCAGGAGAGTCAACTGCTTTGACTTTGTAGAAACAAGGGAAGTGGTTTTAAAGAAATTACTCATTTTGCTCAGACTGTGGATTCAAAGTAATGATGACTGTGGAATCTGAGCTTGATTAAAAAGAGAAAGAAGAAACTATAGAACTGATGGTTTGGGGGGTATTCCTGTTTCCATGTGATTTTTTTTGGCAAATATGTATAATCCTATTAAGTATTTATGATATTATGTAATCTTATGTTCACACAACTAAAAATTTCCTGTATTAATATTTCCATATTTTGTTTGGTCTTTCACTGACTTCTTTTAATAATTTCTCTGAGTAAAAAAAGAAACACACACACACCCCTTCTTGCTTATATGCTAGGGACATGTTATGTGGCTATTTAATTCTCAAGCTCAGGGAAGAAGTCTAATGATTAGGAGTCTGTTAGAGTTGCTCACCTCACTGGCTTCACACTGAACACTTCAACTCTACTCTCATAAGCCCATCCTAGTTAGCCTATGATACAGTCTCATGCATGGGTGGGAAAAAATTTGACAAATTGTTACAGACAGTTAACAATACGGAAAGAAATACAGTTTTCATGCTTTCTTGATTTGGTTCTTCTTTCTGAAATATGAAAATATCTTCTTCATGGCTTTTGTTTCCAAACATCTTTTATATTTACCTTTCATCTACCAAGTTTTGAGTTAGGAAAAGAGCTATAATATCACTGATCTTCAGTTTTCTGATGTAAATTTTGAGGCTTAGCTATCAAGGTATATATATATATATACATATATATAATGCACATGCACAGTATAAACATATATGATATACATACATATGCAGACAAAGACATACACACACATATGTATGCATGTATTCGATTTTCTACATTCTGATGGTTAGATTTGTAGGCTTTGCTCATCTTGATTGGATTACCATGCACTGGGATAGTAAATTTCAGGAGAGAGTAATCAGCATACCCATATTAAGACCAACCCAGACTCCACTGCAACCACTTCCTTCATTGATTCTCATATCCAGGTATCCACCAAGCCCTCCTAGTCATCTTGGAAGCAAGGGTGAGACAACCAAGGTCATTCCCTATGCCCTGAAATATACTAGACTCATTAAAATCGGTTAATCCCAAACATGCATTCCCTTCCTTGTGCATACTTTCCTATACAGCTACAATATAAGTTCCAGACTATTCCCCAGCCTCCTGTCTCTGTTTCCTTGGTTCCTGGTTACTGATGCAGATTTATCAGCATGCTCCCTGTAGAGTATGAATCTTTCCCCTTGGGAATATCAAACAAAAAGTTTTGATTCCAATGGTAGACCTCCATTGATTTGTCGGATTTATAGAGTTTCCATTCCTTCCCTATATTTCAAAACACTAATGTGTCTTGAATATGACAAAGGCAGATTTAGAACTCAGGCTCAGGTTCTTTGCATTTTAGCACTCTTCTTCACCTTTGGGGGAAGAACAAAAGAATAAGCTAAGGTATTGTTCACTGGGTTAGTTATATATGTGCATATTTGAAATGTTTTATAATATGCTGGGCAATACACAGTACTGAATACATGCTGAAAATAATGTACATATTTGTGTGGGTATAAAATAAGCACATTAACAAATATATGAATATATGATCATGGATAGTGACAAGAACTGAAGTAAAATAACACATCTAACACATGACTTTTCTATTTTACTTTTAGTGATAGAGAGATTTTGGAGGAACTAATATCTCAGCTCTGACCTGAAGAAAGAGAATGATAGAAAAGTACAGAAATTCTTAGGGGTGGTCTTGATAGCTGCGGGAATGGAAAGGAAACAGGAAGGTATAACTAGTCACATAATATAAAATTGAAGAAGCAAAAAATCAAATTATTCAGGACCTTGTAAGATACAGAATATGAATTACATTACCAGGGTGACAAAGAGCCATCAAAAGCTTTTAACAGGGGAGTTACAGGATTCCTTTTCTGCATCTGGATCTCTAGCTGCCATAGGAATTGCCAGGAGATAAAAGTAGAGAAAAGAGAGCAGATAAGAAGGGGTTTAATGGATTGGAGAAGATGCAGTGATGGCGTTTATGGCTAAGGTGATGACTGTGAAGGTAGAGTGAACAAGACAGCTCTATAACACAGTTTAGTGATGGATCTATAGCACATATGTGTTGACAGTGATAGGTACGAAATCCAAGAGCTCTGGTTTAAATAGGAAGTAAAATAATGATGTGGCAAGGGCTGGGGAAGAGAGTGTTTGTGTGTGTGTGTGTGTAAGAGTATGATGAAATGAATGGCAGGAAATTGACAACAGTCTCAAAAGGACAATTGTTAAGTTTTCCATGTTCTTTGAGCAGAGAATACTAGAAGGTACTCAGTTGTGAGTCTGCACTGCAGAATCAGAAGGTCCAACTGAAGGAGGATTTGAATCTGTTAAGCACGGTGATGCTACTGAACAGTGCATGAAGGATGAGCTCATCTGGGGCATCCAAAAGAGCTCATGAGAAAGGTCCAGAGTTTGGCATAGAATCTGCAATATTTTTAGCCAATGGTAAAAAGAGACACATAACTAGAAAGAGAGAAATGGAAGTGACAAATAAGAAAGTAGGAAACCAAAAATAAGAATGATTTGAAAAATAAGAATGATGACTATCTTTTTCCATTCTATGGGCTGCCCTTTTGTCATGTTGACTATGTCCTTTGCCTTACAGTAGCTTCTCAGCTGCCTTAAGTGCCCTCCTCCCATAATGAGATTGGTGACTACCTTATATGCCATCCTAGAGCTTTCATCCAGTGGCTGATGGAAGCAGAGGCAGACACCCACAGCTAAATACTGGAATCCAGTTGCAGAGAGGGAGGAGTTATGAGCAAAGGGGTCAAGACCTGGCTAGTGAAACCCACAGTGACAGCTGACCTGAACAAGGGAGAGCCCTTGGACCCCAGACTGGTGACTGAGAGGCCAGCATGGGACTGACCAAGACCCCCTGAAAGTGGGTGTCAGTGAGAAGGCCTCGGCAATCTATGGGGCCTTGGATAGTAGATCAGTATTTAGCCCTGGCATACAAATGGACTTTGAGAGCCCATTCCACATGGAGGGGTGCTGTATCTACCTGGACACATGGAGGAGAGCCAGGATAATATGACAGACTTTGAAGATTCCTTATGGAGGGTCTCATCCTCCTTGTGAAGTGGATGGGTGGGGGCTGGGGAAGTTCTTGGGGGACAGGGGAGAATAGGAGGGTGAGAGATCTGGAATTCACATGTCAAGCAAGCTTGTTCCTAATTTAAATAAAATTTAAAAATGAAAAAAATGATCACTATACAAATAAATCATAAGCTAATCAGATGCCAAGTGGTGTAATGTGATTAGTTTCAGTTGCCAGTTTGACATAATCTCAAATCTTCTGAGGAGGGCATCTCAATGAGGGACTGTCTAGAACAGGCTGGGCTATAGGCATTCCTGCCAGGGATTTTCTTACTGGGTTAACTGAGGTTGAAAAGCATACCTTGAACATAGGTGAGACCATTTCATGGGCTGGGGCCTGGACTGGATGGAGAGAGGGAACTAAACACTAACAAGTATTAATTCCTTTTTCTCTCTGCTCATACATGTAGATGTGTTATCAGGAGTTTATCAGTTCCTGCCTCTTTGACTTCCCTGCAATGATGGTTTGTTGTCTGAACTCGCATATCCGGTAAATCTTTTCTCCCTTAAGTTGCTTTTGTCATGGTGTCCTCTCACAATAATAGGAAATGAGATTCTTCAAAACATAATAAAATAGACCAAATTTCCAGCTTTAGTTGGCATTAAATATGACCTTGATAACAGGTTTTGCTATTGGGGAAAAGAGACTCTTCCAGACCTTTATTATTCCCATGGAGTCTACATCATGATATATCCCTTTCTTTATGCAATAATCGTGATAGCTAATGTTAAACATGGTGGATCTAGTGAGCAACTGTCACTTTTCTTGTTATTATGATTAACATGTGTGTTATAAATAACTTAAAGAAATAACTTACAGTCTAAATTGTCTCAATCCATTAAAGAGCAGAAGGCATAGAGGCTAGACTGGCTAGGTCAGTAGTAGGAGCATGCAGGGCAACTTGCTTACACTGCTTACTTGCTGACCAGGAAACAGAGAAGATGGGCCAGCAGTAGAGACAGTCTGTAAACCTCAAACACCCTCGGCAGTAGACATTGCCTACCAACAAGTTCCCATGTCCAAAATGTCCCAGAACATCTCAAAACATCATTCGCAAACACTTGGAGTCTAATGTGCAAATATATAAGCCTGTGGGGGGGAGACATTTCACATTCAAACCATCATACACTTTTGCCTCAGTTCCTAAAGGACTGAATGGACAAAAGCCTGCCTGTCAACTGTCTGAAGCCCTCTAGTTTGTATGTAAAGTGATCATGGGTCAGTTGCATTTGAATCCTTATACATTTGGTTTGATGTGTTTTTGCCATGTTGACAGAGTTTTATATTTCTCTTTTACCCTGTCTCATATGCTATTCATTGTACACCGTGGTGATGGTAACTACACTAATCTAAAATGACTCTTTACTTGAACAATAACATGAGAAATGGTAATACACTGGTCATATGATTCCCACATTCCTATAGTACCAGAGTCTGAGAGATGGAGGCAGGAACATCAGAAATTCCAAGTTAAGGTTGAACATACAGCAAGCTTAAGGCTACCTTTAGTTATATGAAACTGTCCCAAAAAAATAAAAATAAAATCCAATCAATTTAAAAAGCTACATCATTAGAAAACTGGACCATCGGGGATACTTTCTCGGCCTAGACACATGGGCAGGACCTAGGCCCTGCCCCAAAGGATATGACAGACTTAGATGATCCCTGGGGAGCAGAAGGCAAATGAGATAGGGGGTTGTTGGGGGGCATGGGAGGATGAGAGGGAGTGGGAACTAAGATTGATATGTAAAATAAGACTGTTTCTAATTTAAATAAATAATCTTGTAATTTGAAAAAAGAGAACAACTGAAAAAGTAAAAGAAAACTAGACCCACATGCAAACTTTCTATGTTCCAAATATCCAAAAGGAGAAAAATAAGGCAAATTATTCTTTTACTTAATGGGGATGATAAATAGTAATGCAAAATTGTTAAGAACTCCAGTCATTGGTAAAGCAAAGGATCATATTCTATCCACTACTACACTGTAAGTTCTTGGTGAAGCACACAGTCATCTTTGTGAGACTGTTGCCACTCAGAAGGCTCTTAAAGTTACACTGGAGACCACATAACCAAAAAAAAAGGAGCAAGATCAAGTTCACCATGTTCCCAATAGTACAAAAGAACTTCTGAAGAAGACAGGCCACAACAAGGGAAAGGAAACAAGACTGTGTAGCCCATCTGTGCCTGAACTTAAGGATACCCATGCAATAAGCATGCTCTGTAAGTCAAGTAGAAAAAGGCTTTGTCATTTGAAAGGTAGAAATAGAATAAAAGATAAAATAATCAAATTATGTGAAAGTTCCAACTCAAAATATGCTTTCCCATCTAGTTGTTGCACTAATAGCACATACATTTAGTATATGTGTTTTCATTGGTGTTTATTATAATATTGATTCTTTCATTCAAAAGTTCATTATTAAATGCTAATACAAATTAGAGATGGATCTAATAGTCCTTAGTGATTCTTAAGTAAGTGCCATAGGAGAAAGATTTTAATAATTTGAAATCAAAATATTTTATTAAAAATTAATCTTGAAAAGGTTCTTTTCCTAAGTCATACTCAAGAGATGGTTTATACATTGTCATTCAATACTATATTGATGTTGTAACCTGTAAGTAGATATGGTAGGGCATTATATATACTGAACCCTTGTCAACTAACTTTATTGTTTTATAGCTATTTCTAATTTGTAAAATTGGTTTTAGCTTTTTAAAAATGCTTGTTTAATTCTGGGTTTGTTCATATATAAACAATAGATGCTGACACCAGATGTCAATTAAAGTTTTTCCCTTTGTAGAGTATGAAGACTCAGATTGGGGGAATATTGATTTATTTATATATCTCACTAATGTGCTTTTACATCTCACTGTTAGCTCTAAATAATCTCCTTGTCCACTTCACATTTATAAAATATTTTGTTCAAGAGGTTTCTAAATTTCATTTTCAAGCACTTAATCCATGTGACATGGAGATGTGAGTTTGTGCTGGTAGAACTACTATTTTTAAATTTCTACTTTCAATAATTGAAAACATAGTGCCAAACAAGCATATCACATGATTAGTTTCAGCACCCAGACACCTTCAAGAACCATTAGGACAAAAGCCCCTTAGGAGGGTGAAAAAACATTTTCCCAGCTTTCTGTAATGTGGGCATGACCTCAAATGGGTTATTTTCTATAGCTACTGAGAAAACAAAAACAAAGTTCAGTTTCAACAAAAATTATGATTGCTCTTAAAAATATAAAGATATAGTTTTTCAGAAATCAAGTCTTGTAATCAAACCAAAACATTGGATGACAAATACAAAAGTGGAGTGTGTGTGTGTGTGTGTGTATGTGTGTGTGTGTATGTGTGTGCATAGGCACACCCATCGCTGAGGGTGCATGTCTGTGGAGGATCGAGTTCATACTTAGCTGTTAGCTGTTCATTCTCAAGCACTAGCTACCTTGTAAATTTTTTTTGTTTTTTGTTTTCATTTGTTAGGCAGGGATTCTCATTAGCTGGAAATCCACCAGATAAACTCTTTTAAGGAGTGCAAGGATCTGCCTGTCTCTACCTATCTAGCACTGCGATTACTAGCATGTGCCTCTCCCCTGGATTTTTTCTTTTTAATGGTTGTGGAGGATTAATCTTAGATCTAGTGTTTCAAAGGCAAGTCCTTTACTGACTGAGCTACCTCCCATGAGTGAAAATTATGTTTGACTGATAGGAGCGAAAGGTTAAAATTCTTATCTAGTTATATTTTAGTATTCTGAAATAATTTTTAATAATTTATGAAGTCATGTTGTTATGTATTTGTTTCTCCTAATTAGTATCCCTGTTCTTGACTTTTTCTTTCAAGAAGAGATGAGCCAGGCCCATCTTAGATAACAGAAATAGTTGGAAAAGATACTCTTGAATTTTAATCAAGAATTAAACATGACCTCTAACTACACCCATCCTAGTGATCACATTCTGCAAATACATTCTTTTCAAGCTACTTACCAGTACTGAGATCAGTTGGGGGAGAAAGAATATAATTTCTCATCAATACTAATAGCCATAATTGTAGGGCTATCTCCTAGTACATTACTCAACAAATATTGACCTGCTGAACATTAGATGGACAGAAAGCAATATTCTCTGCCTCTAGGAAATGCTTTTGAGTGGTTTCCATAATAGACTTGAAAATGGAATTCCTAAAAGCCAAGCAAAGAATCATCTCAAGGAATACATCTGAGCTACTGCCCCACTTCAAGCTTGACTCTCTGTTGATGTCACTAACTTAGGCCTTCTGTTACTAGTCTGAATATCTTCCAGTCTCAGTAGGTCAGTTAATATGTCTTGGGCCTGACACCTCAAGTGTCTTCACTGTATATAAAAAAATAGTCACATCTTTATTCAGTCAATGGAGCATAAGATTGCTCTTACAGATAGACATACTTCAGGTATCTGAAAGGAATTTATGAAACTTCAATGGAATGAAAGACACTATAAATTTTGCACAATGAATGAAACATGTTTTCCCAGCTCTTTTCATTCCGGAGAGATCTCTGTAAAACTCATTTCAGGTGTCAGCCACATGGCTGTCATCTATTTGTTACTCTGGTTTCATTTAGCTGGTATGGCAGCAAGGGACAGAGGACAGCAGAAACTCCACTCTTCCTCGTCTCTTATTGAAAGCTGAAACTCTTATAGAAAGCAATGTGGTTTTTATTCTTTTTTAAAAATAAAGTTTTGACTTGTGACTTTCAGTGGAAGCCAGCCCCAAACCAACAATTCAAAGGGATTGTCCTAGGGCAGGTTTTTGATTATGTCCTACTCAGAGTGATTCAGTGAGTATGTCTAAGAAATAAATTTCCCTCCAATGCTGTAGAATTCCCATTATATGAGATAAAGAGAAAATGATAGGAAAAGTAAATGATGAAGGCACAAAGCAAATGTTGGACTTCAGGAAAAAGAAAGGACTTTTCAAGAAATGTTTGACAGCTGACAGCATCGTTTTCTGGTATGGGTCCAATTTCATTCACAGGTGGTTTTGAATTTTCAATTATGTTGAAAAAAAATTGAACACTGGGCCTCCACTCTCTCATCTTTGATGAACCAGTGGAGGATTCTCTTTCTGAGGGAACTTTCTTGGATCCTGTTGATGCATTAGGGTTCCCTACCCATCATACAGGTTTTTGATCTTTGTCTCTTTCAGGGTTGTGGCTGGGGTAGTTGCTTGCTTACTCTTGGTTTTGGTGGTCACATATTTCCTCTAAGTTGGTAGCATTTGGAGGATCCATGTGTTACTTAGCTATCAATAGTAATTGACTTAATGTTGATTTTATGGCAAAGAAATCTGGAAAAGCAAGGACAAGAGCACTGAGATGGTCTTTTTAGGCAGCCCTCACTCTGTACCACATAATCAGTGGTACTTAATAACAGCTATTCCTTGATCCTCATTGCTGGTTCTTTTACTTTTGTTAATGATGGTGGAGTATGTGTCTTTAATTACATGCAATGGTATGAATATGACTGGCATTTTCTTAAACAGAGTCATTGTTTTGAATACAGAAATTGAGCCAATAAATTTCTAGCTTTAACAAACTTACCTAAATATCAGACATGAATTTTGTTGCTCACCAAAATTCCCCAGAAAATAAAAATCAGCTTTCCTTTCCTTTACATTCATTTCACAGCTTCAATCCATTTCCTGTGAGAGGCCGTACTTACAAAATGCATTATTTTATGAAGTCATCATTTTTTAGAGTGATTAGTATATTGATAACACAAGTCTTTTGGTGAATTTTTAAGTAACTTCTCATTTCTTTCAAGTTTTAATATTTTTTTGGGAATTGAAGAAAAGAAAGGATTAATTCGAGGGTGCAGTCAAACTATAATACACACTCTATACAAAATTCAAATACCACCAACACATAATCTTCACATAAACCAAAACTGTATCACAAAAATTTCAATATCCTTTTATCCTAACATATGCAGAAAATTATTCAATAGCTTTATTTAGGATATATATCAGTAGTGTTACTATGACTTAAGTCTTCTTATTTATTTTTATTTTTTCTTTCTATTGAAAATAATTTGTTACACATAGTACAAAACAAAAAAGCATGAGGAACAGACACATATGCAGGCACACACACACACACACACACACACACACATACACACGCACATGCACACACACAGGTACACCATAAAACAACAGGAAATTGGAAAGCATAATAGATAAACAAAAGACAAGTAAGATTATAAAATGACTGAATAAAGCATTATGAGACAAAACATCTCTAAAAATACCAGTGTGCTCATTTTGTGTTGCCATTTACTTCTGGGAATGGGGTCTCCCTTTTAAAAATATCTCATGCTTTTTTGTGTGCATTTTTACTTTTAAAAACTTTTACCTGTTTGTTTTTGTTTTATTCTGTTTTGTTTACTTGTTTGTTTTCTGTTGGCCTATTTGCTTTCTGGGGAGAGAGAGAGAAGGTTTTGAATTGGATAGGTCTCTTCTTAGTTATTGTTCTATTGCTGTGAAGACACAGCATGACACCAGCAACTCTTATAAAGGAAAGCATTTAATTGGAAATTATTTACAGGATTAGTCCATAATTAGCATAGTGGGAAACATGGTAGGACAGAGTCAGACATAGTCTTGAGAGTTTCGTGTCCAGATCTTATGGCAGCAGACAAAGAGAGACTCTGGGATTAGCTTGAGGGTTTGATACCCTAAAGCCTACCCCTAGTGTAACACTTTCTCAAACAAAAACACAGTCATATTCATTTCAAATAGTACCATTCCTTATAAGCCTATGGGAAGCATTTTCATTCAAAGCACCACAAGTAGAGAGGTGGGGAAGATCTTAGGGAAGGTAAGTGAGGGAGAGGAGAAAAAATATTTTTTCAACATAATAATTTTGTTGATACTTGGAAATTTAACATTATATACCCAGTCACATTCACTTTCCAGTCCTCCCAGGTCTGCGCACCTACCCTTGTGACCGCCCCCATAAAAGAAAAAGAAAAAGAGGAAGAGCATGAGGAAGAAAAATAAAAATCAAGTATAGTTTATGTTGCCATATACTTAGTGGAGCATGGTCAAACTCTCAGTGGCCAGTCCCTTAAAAAAAAAAAAAAACCCTGACTTGTACCCTTGCCCGAAGACATGAGTGGCAGAAAGCTACAATTCAGCATCCTTAAAACAGTTTTTAAGAGTTGTCTTCCATGGATCCATGGATTACTCTCTAGGCAGTTACTTTTGAGGGGATGGGATAGGGTGAGGGAAGAGGTTGTCACAGAAGACTTCTATGTACCTCTTTCTCAACTGTGAGCCTACTGTCATTGATACCACTGGGAAAGTGGCTTCTTTGCCCTTACAGTCAATGGAAGCATGCATCGTGAATGCCCAAATGGTTTCTGGCAACAGCATGGGCCACGAAAATCTACATGGTCTCTGGTGTCAGCACATGAGCATAGATGTCAGCAGGGTTTCTGGTGACAGAACAGACCATGGATATCAACATGACCCTCTTTCACAGTGTGGACCACAGAGTCATCATAGCCCTTGGCAGAACACAGACCAAGGGTATCAAAAATGGCCTCCAGGAAAACATAGACCAAGGACACCAATATTATACCCAGCCGCAGTCTATGCCATGGACATCAACATGGCTTCAGGCTACAGCACAGACCACAGACATCCTCCTGGCCATTGGTGTTAACACAGACAATAGACAAAAACATGACCTCTGGCTGTAGTAGAACCATGGAACTAGACATGACCCTTGGTGGCAGCACAGACCGCAAATATCAACATGGTCTCAGGTGATTGCACAGGCCAGTCACATCAACATGGTGGGAATGGAACCTCCCATAAGTATGATTTATATATCCAGTGAGATTCCATTGACAAAAACTAATTTTCCTTTTAAAGTTGTTGCCAATTGGAGATAGCTTCTGGGTTAGGGGCTTGAGTTAACTTGCCCTCTGAGAGCTAGGACTCCATCTGCCTTGTTCATATGCATGCTGCCAGTACCTATGAGTTTTTTCGTATTTGAATTCTATTGTGTTTGAAAGGCAATTTGCTTGACATTTTCCATCCCTTCTATCTCTTAGAATCTTTCTATCTCATCTTTTGGGTAGCTCCCTGATCCCTGAGGGAAGGGATTTGGTCAGGACATCCCATTTCAGACTGAGTGTTCTACCTTTTGCTGTCTGTTTATTGTCCAGTTGTGGGTTTCTGTATTATTTCCCATCTCCTGTAGAAAGAAACTTCTCTTTTTCTGGCTAAGTGAAACACTTATTTATGGTTATATAGCAGAATGTTTTCAAAGGTCATTTTATTGCTATGTCCTTTTAACAAAACAAAAGTAATTTGTTTTCCCTAGGTCCATGGCCTATCTAGTCTCAGGTTCTTGTCCACCCAGGGGTTATAGGGAACAGATTTCTTAAAACAATCAGATATTGATTGGTTAATATCATCATTTTTATGCCCTTATAACACCAGTGTATCATGCAGACAGGTCACCATTGTAGATCAAAGGGTGTTTAGCTTTCTCTTGTGGTAGTGTTCAGAGTACCTTTCAGTACCATGAACACTAGTTAGTAGGGGTAAAGGCACCAGCTTAAACTCTGCATGTTCAATGAGATATGTGAGTGCTGTCCTCAGCTATAAGGAATTATCATCAGTTTGTAGAAAGTGACCAATGATCTTGACAATACTCTCTGTTTGGGGTTTTCTGAGACCTCTTTTACTAACCAGTCAATAAGATGTAATCTATTCCTGGCAGTGGAGGTTTAGCTGTCTTTCATTAAATATATATTATAAGAAGCCCTTACTGCACTCAGGTTCCATATGACCTCTCAGATGACCTTTAGTGTTAGCTGCCCCTCCCCCATGTTCCCTCTCTTACCTCTCTCTTCCCTTGCCCTCTCTGTTTAAACCCCTTGTTCCATATCTTACTCCCAGTCCTATCTCTCCGTGGCTGTGTAATATATTTCCCCTACACTAGGAGCTCCTTCCAAACTCCCTAGTCCCTTATTATATAACTAATTTCTGTGATTATACAGATAGTAGCTTGCCATTTGAAGGCTTGAGGGCTAAACTGCCTGTAGAAGAGAACACATAGTTGCCTTTTGGGTCTGGGTCATTTTACTCAGAATGACTTATTTTTTCTAGCTCTATCCATTTACCTGCTGATTACTTTTATTACTTCTGTCTTTTTTAAAGAGTTGAGTAATATTCCATGGTATAAACATATCACATTTTTTATTATCCATTCATCTCTTAATGGATATAGAGACCGTTGCCAATTTCTGGATATTATGACTAGTGCAGCATTGAAAATGGAAGAGCAAGTGTCTGTGTAGTAATATACCTTTGGGTATATGACCAAGAGTTGTATAGGTTGATCTTGAGGTGAAATGATTCCCAGCTTCCCCAGGAATTACTACACTGATATTCATGGTGGCTATAAAAGTTGTACTCCCACCAGCAATCCTCAATCCTTGCCAGAAGGATCTGTCATTTATTTTATTATTCTTAGCTTTTCTGACTAGAGTAAGATAAAATCTCAAAAGTTCTGATTTGTACTTTCCTGATGACTAAGGATGTTGAACATTTTAAAATAATGTCTGTCAGTCATTTGTGTTTTGTCATTTTAAAACTCTCTGTTTAGTTTTGTACTCATTTTTTTATTGGATTGTTTTCTTGGTGTTCAATTTTATTAGGTCCTTTATTGGTTTGGATGTTAGCCTTGTATTGGATGTGTAATTGCTAAATATCTTTTCCTTTTCTGTAACCTGTTGATACTGAATGATGGTGTCCTTTGCCATACAGAAGTGTCTCTATTTCCCAAGGGCCTATATAATAATTGTTATTTTTAGTGGCTTGACCCTCATGTCAACTTCTTAAAGTCTCTTTCTGTGACAATGAGTTCAAGACTATTCTCTACTATCTTTTCTATCACTTTCTGGATCTGTGGATCACATAGAGTTAAGGCCTGTGCAAGATGATAAATGTGTATCTATTTGAATTCTTCTACATGCAGCTACCCATTTTGAACAGTACCATTTTATTGAAGATGCTGGGTTTTATGTCCACTGTGTATTTCTGGCTTCTTTGTAAAAAAAAAAAATCAGGTGTCCTAATGTATGTGGACTTTGTCTTTATCTTCAATTCACTTACATTGATCAACCTGACTGCTTTTGTGCCAATACCATGGTGTTTATATTACTCTAACTTTGTAGTACAATTTAAGATCAAGTTTGTTGATACCTCCAGCAATTCTTTTATTATTTGATATTGTTTTAGCTATCCTGTTTCTTTTCTTTATTTCTTTCATATTTCTGTTTTCATATGAAGCTGAAAATGGTCCTCTCAAGGTCTGCAAAGAATTATGTTAGAATTTTGCAGGGTATTACATTGAATCTGTGCATTGTTTTTGGTAGGATGGTCATTTTTACTACATTAATCCTTCTGATTAATGAACATTGGCAATCTTTCCATCTTGATGTCTTCTTCACTTGTTTTCTTCAATGTCTCAAAGGTTTTATTATACAAGATTTTAACTTAGTTGATTAGAGTTACCCAAGGTAGCTTATGTTTTTTTAGGGTATTTGTGACATGTAATTTTTCCTGATTTTTGTGTATTAATTTTCCAGTCTACTACGTAACTCTACATAACTGAAGGTGTTTATCAGTTGTAGACATTTTTTGCTGGGATTGTTAAGGTCATTTATGTGCAAATATTTTGAGGTTTTTTTTTTTTTTTGCTACCTGTATCCCCTTGAGTTCTTTCAAGTGTCTTACTGCTCTAGCTTAAGATTTCAAGTACCATATTAAATAGAATTGGAGGGAATGGACATCTTTGTCTTGTTCCTGATATTAGCAGAAACATTTTGAGTGTGATATAGGCATGCTGTAAACTGCCTTTATTATTTTGAAGTATGTCCCTTGCCTCTTCAGAATTTTTGTCATGAAGTGTCTTGGATTTTGTCAAGGGCCTTTTCTGTGTCTAGTAAAATGATTATGAAGATTTTGTCTTCCAGTAGGTTTATGTGGTATATTACATACATCAATTTAAGTGTGTTGAATTATCCCAGCATCTCTGGGATGAAGCCTACTTGATCATGCTTGGTAATCTTTTAAAATTTTTTCTTTAAATTTCAATTTACATTTCAACCACAGTTCTCTCTAGCCAACTTCGTCCTGCTCCCTTCACCTCCTCCCACTTCTCCATACCTCCCCACTCCCAGCCCACCCCAGTCCACTCCTCCTCATGGATAAGGACCTGGCAGGAGTTGGGGGAGGAGAAACCATAATCATAATACATTGTATGAAAATCGATTTTTATTTTAAAAAAAGAAGATAATTAACACAGCTTTAGAGACAATCTTGTGTTTGATGTCCTTATTTCATGACTGAAGAATCAGATGGGCTGGACTGAGAGAGAGAAAGAAACACTTGCCGATTCATGGCAAGAGTTTGTGGAGGCTGATCATGATGCATTTACAGAGTCATTAATGATAATGATCTTTTTCTTTCATTCTCTCTAGGACCTCAACCCATAGAATGGTATCCCCCATAGTTAAAGTAGGTCTGTCAACCTCAGCTAACCTAATCTTAATAATCCCTTAAGGACATTCCCTGAGGTTTCTTTATGAGGTGACCTAGATCTTATAAAGGTGACAGTAATGTTAACTACCACAGGGATATTAGACAGGAATGAGCAGGCCTACTGTTAAAGTCAGATCGATGGTGATAGCTTCATACTGACCACAGAATTAAAGGGTAGACTGTTGACAAAAATTCAGTTATCAATTTTCTTCCAGCTCAAAACTGATCAAAATCACAGGCAAACTGGTAACAATGATTTATGACAATTATTCGTGCCTTGCCCAAAGCTAAAACAACTCCATTGGAAACTTACAAAGGAGTTACAGGCAACATCTTACTATGTAGCCCTGGCTGGCCTGGAATTAATTTTTTAAATCTGCTCATCTCTACCCACCAAGTGCCAGGATTAGAGATTCATGCCATTAAACCCAGCTATTCCTTCCCATCTTAAATACTATTTGAGTTCTAGGCACAAAGAGCCACTCTTACTTGAGCATTTAAATAATGTTGAGGTTAAACAGTTACTTCTTAGTCCATAAGTAGAGGTTAGAGAGCTTCTTTCCTGCCCTAGGCCATGCCACTGTAATTTTGTGACTTATTCAGTATGATCTGTACAGAACAAAAGTTTTAGGCTCCCAGCTGTTTTCTTTCCTGAGTCTTTTCACCTTGTCCTCCAAAGAGCACCATGTTAACTTGTACTCTATTAAATGCACAACAAAAAATTATTTGGCCCAAAATATCAAAATACTGAACTCAGAAATAATAATGGAAAAGATTCAGAAATCCAACCAACCAAGCATAGATAGCAGGATCTATTACATGTGCAATTATGGTTGTTTTCTGACAACAGTCAAGCACCCTGCAGTTCCATTCTGTGTTGCCTTTTAAATTCTTTTATCAAGGATATGAAGAACCTGCAGAGGTGATCTGCTCCCCACATAAACAGCTTAAGGAATTAAAGAACTCTTTACAAGCATGCAGTTGTCTATACATAAACAAGGGAATAATGAAGCATCCTGGTGCTAGTTAATAGGGAAGAAAGGGTTATTTTCAATTTTTGGCCTGAAAGTGCAAGTTGGGGAAAGTCATTACCACAGTTTGAAGAAGAGAGACATGACCTTGAAAAGAGCAGTGACTTTGGGGTCAGAGTCACAGCTATTCTCACGTGACCCTCTTAGAAAACAAGCTGGGAAAATAAATAATCCATCCTTAGCATCTTCTCAAATTTCTCTTCACTATTCTGTAATAGCTGAGTTCAAATGGAAACCAGGCCAAGGGAGTCTAATGGTAGAGGAGCTGCTGAGGCAGAGATGCATGTCCCTGGATGGGCAAAAGGGAGCTATGCAGCAAGGGAAGATGGAGTAGATCAAACAGAAGCATTAGGTTTCTGGAGACAACCCACCTTCTCCTTGCTGATTCTTGAACAAGATTCTGTTTCTCAATCCATTGTGTTAGAGGACCATAAACCTGACTTGGAGAGTTCTTTGTAGAAATGACCACTAAAAATGAAAGTAAAACATTATGCAGGCATAAAGTGCCATATAGTTACTCGATATTTGTGATTACATCTCTGATTCTTAGCAATGCAATTCCAAGAGTAGGGATTGGATCCGAACCACAGAATTGGTTCTGAACCACAATCCTTTTCGAAATAATTCAGATATGAAAGACATATTGGCTACCTCCTGAACATCTGTGCCAGAAGAAATCTGTATTATTTTGTGCAGACTGTGTTTATTATGGCTGTGAGATACAAGGATACTGATTGAGGAAGAGAAGATCTCAATAAGAGGCAGATCACATTTATTATTCAATTTTCAAATCAAAATTCTCCCTATTGTTATTATTGTTCCAGCAACCAAAAGGTAGGTCTGACCCATACCCCTTGAGATAATGTTTCTGAAGCCTACATCTGGTCATTTTTTTTATATTGTCCCAAGAGAATATGTTTTTCCCCTCAATATATGTTTTTATTTAAATTAGAAACATGAATGCTTCACATGTCTATCCCAGCTCCCTCTCCTACCCCTCTTCCCTTGTCCCTCCATCAGCCCTCCCAGACCCCCACCCAATCCCCACATCATTCCCCAGGGAGAGTGAGGCCCTCTGAGAGGCCAACAAGAGAATACGTTTTTGATCAGGTTGATTTTGAAAACAAAACAAACAAACAAACAAAAACAAGACAAAACAAACAAAAAACCTACTACGCCTGCTTAGTCCTGTCCTCTGCTACAAAATGAAATGCCCTAGAGAGAAGAAACCAGCAGAGGTTTGATCATTCCTTAACGAAGGATTTGATCCTTTAGTCCAAACTATTGTTAATCAGTAGAGCAACCTGCGGTATGTGTATGTGTGTGTGTTTCTCTGTTCCCCCTCTCCTGGTATTACTTAAAAATTCTTTTGATTTTAAGCCATTGCAGTCTCATGTTCCAATGCAATCATAGACTATGTCAACATGAATAAACTAGGTAAGTAACATGACTGTTAAGCACAGAACCTGGCTCTGGTTCTTGCTGTATTTTCTCTCCTCTTGTTAGCTGACTCAAAGGAATCAGGAATCCACGTCTCCTCCTTTATAAAAAGTTAAATGTGCAGTCAGGGCCTTGGAGGACTTAGCGATAGCATTCTTCGTAAACTAAAGCTTGCAGAAGATGATTTAAGAAATAAGTGAAAGTTGCCTTTCTTAATTTTTAAGGGAACAGAAGACTTGGTAAGAACCTTGTCTATTTTTCATCTGGCTCTTCCAACCTCATTGTGCTGCCTTCCCAGAACCCCAGAATCCTGTCAACACTTTTAGAAAATCATTTAAGAAAAGAACTTTAAATTTTGCTCCTGTTTCAAGCCCAATTCAGTTCCACTTGGGAAATATTAAACTAGTAACAGTGACTGTCTTTTGAGCTCCCAATTCAAAATCATTTCAAATAAAAGTCACTATCTGAAAATATCCAAATATGCAATGAGAATTAATAAAGCCATTTGATGAATTGTGAGATTTTGGAAAGGAGACTCAGTATTTAAAGTGCAAAACCAGAAAAAATAAATGAATTGAAGAGACCATAATATCCTAAAGAGGGTAGAGTATGACGGTCTTTGGATTCTTTGCCAAGGGAAAGAATTAGAATGATAAATGAAGTAATCATATTCCATTCATAACTCCCATAATTGCAAATGTAATAGATCCTGCTATCTATGCTTGGTTGGTTGAATTTCTGAATCTTTTCCATTATTATTTCTGAGTTCAGCATTTTGATATTTTGGGCCAAATAATTTTTTTGTGCAGGTTTAGAAGTATACTTGATCTCTAGACAGTACACAACACTAGCAAACTCTTCCAGAGTGACCATAGAAAGTAGCTCCTAGACATTGCCAGTGTTCCTGAATGGAGAAGACAATAGCAATCAGGAGTCACTGGTTAATGTAACATAACTGATAAGCAAGATGCTAGGGAGATGCTTTTCTCAAATCACACAACTCCTCTGTCCTTTGTCACTTGCTCCTAAACATATTGTGTTTTCCTGTGCAGTGTAGCTGGAATATAACTCCCTTCCCCTTATATTTCACTAATGACACATATGATTCTAATAACAGTGGTCTCATCTAATATTCTATATTCCTTGAACATAAGTGATACCATTTCATGGGCTGGACCAGATGGAAAGGAGAGTGTGAGTTCAGCACTAACAAGTATGTGTTAAAGACATGGTGGTGCACACCTTTAATCCCGGCACTTGGGAGACAGAGGCAGGTGAATCTCTGTGAGTTCGAGGCCAGCGTGGTCTACAGAGTGAGTTCCAGGACAGGCTCCAGAGCTACACAGAGAAGCCATATCTCAAACCCCATTCCCCCAAAAGTTTCTGAGACATTTTTTTCTCTCAACATACAGAGCCATGTCTACAGGAGAGAATTTGTGGCAAGGAGAGAGTCAGACATGCATTCAGCTAGCAGTCATTACTTGAAAGGATATTATGTCAGAGGTGAGCCCAAGGCTTTTATATACTACTGGTCTTGACAGTTAATGTCTTTATAAAAATAATCCCTGAGCCCACAACTAATTCAGTTACTTGTAAGCTTTAATGCCTCCTGTATGTTCCCTACTGAATATTTTTCTGTCGAATCTTTAGCAGCTATTTAGAGAAATTAGCTATTAGTTTAAAAAAGCTCATCTGGGCAATAAATTTCTATGCCCAGAAACTAATACACCATGCTCTATAATTTTGAGCTTTGATTGGACTGGTATTGGAAAAGGAATTTATTGCTTTGAAGAAGTACAAAATCAATACACTTGGAGTAATGTGTTGGTAACCATGCCAACACAACTTACATACAAAGCTAGAGGGTGAAGTAGTTCTAAAATAATTGACAGAAAGATAATTAAGTCTAGTTGTGTCAAGACATGAGATAAATGATGATTCACTTGAAGCCCTCTGGTATTTCTTTAGCTGACAAAAATAAAAGCAACCATAGTAAATAGCAAATCTAATAAAAGATTCCTCTAGCCAGAGCTTCTCTGAGTATTTTTTAAGAGGGGACTTTTCCTGTTATTTTATGTTCCCTTTTACATTTGGTCCTTAGCTCATCCAATTTCTTTTCAAAGACTGTAAGGGCCTCCAGTTAGTCCATGTTTAAGATTTCCAAATGAGTAAACATGTAAGAACATCAGGACATCAGGGTTAAACAGGATCAGACTGTAAAGTGTTGAACTTGCCTTTGGTGGTTGTCCTTTATCAGTACCCTTCTCTGAATCATTCTGTATTTAATGTGCCCTTCAATGAGAAATGTCCTAAGAACTATTCCTAGGCCATGTTTTATGACAGCAGTTCAAACCCAGGCATCACTTCTCCAGAGAGGAATAACACTCTCCAAGGGGTAGGGAGATTTCATAGTATTAAGTGAAGAAATTTTTATTATTTTGAATTCTGTATTCACTTTTTCCTAAAACTGATTTATCTAAAATGTCTGCAGTTGACACATCAATCATCCTTCTTTTTCATAATTTTCTAGCTCACAAATCCAGATTTTTAATATGGTCCCAAAATTACTAGACTCTATAAATTCCAAGTTTCTATAATGGCTCTAAACATTTACTCTTGGTTATACAAGACATATAAAATGAAGGATATAAAAATAACCCAGGAGACTGAGTTACTTCAACAAATGTAGAAGTTTGTAATTCTACAATCTTTGTACTTGCTTGAACATCAAAGTCATAGTTGGAAATAAATACAATGTACTCTCTTACTCTATTTTCATATTTTCTCTGTAGATGGTTTTAATATGCAGTATACCAACATATAAACTCCCTAAATAATGGTTCATAAACCACTGAAAAAATTCAAACAGTTACCCAAGCACTCATGTTCAGTTTCACGGTGTTGAGCTACCATGAAGTTCCTTCAAAGCAATTTACAGCATCTTTTTAAAAAGCTCTTGATGGTGTGCACAGTTAAATTGCTTCAATACAGTCCACTCCAAAGGCAAATTACTCAGAGCCATGAACAATAAAACCTCAAGATTTTATTCCTTACTACACTCATGGGACCCTTTTGAAATGAGGCTGTGTTTCCAGAACACCTGAAGCAATTATGTACATGTAGATTGAAACTCCACTTGTCATAGTCCTTGCTTGTTTACAGAAAATAAAAACATTGTCCGCTCTGATCAAGCCTGTTCTTGGAGGTGCTTGGAAAACAAGATAAGACATTACAGGATATTTAACCTCTGCTGAGGAGACAGGACTTGCTTGGCATGTAAGCAACTTTTTGGATGTTGCTTGTGTGTGTGTGTGTGTGTGAGTGTGTGTATGTGTGCTTTGTTTACTCTAACATGTCTGTCACAAACAAATTCTCCTGCGTTCTGTAATAAATTATAATATATAATGGTTTTGGTCCCATGTTTAGTCTGTAAGCAGTATGTTCACAGCTGGTGGATCTGTTGTCTTGCTTCTGGCTGGCAATACTCATTTTATTTAAGAATGACATCAATTCATCAGTTCAAAGCTGTGGCTGCAACAGACACAATAAATATGCAGTGTGAGTCCATAAACCACAATCTGGGCTTGAGAACCAGTAGTGCTGAATTCTGAAGTTTGCTATGGCCCCTCTCCCACTAAACATTTTCCTTCCTCTCAAGTGGCCATATGAGCAAAATTGGGTCGCAGAACTTAATTGTAGTCAACAACACTATAAACATCAAAGCGTGATTTATTTTTTTTATTTTTATTTTATTTTATTTTTTTGGTTTTTTCGAGACAGGGTTTCTCTGTATTGTTTGGATGCTGTCGGTCCAGCCTGGCCTCAAACTCACAGAGATCCACCTGCCTCTGCCTGCCGAGTGCTGGGATTAAAGGCGTGTGCCACCACTGCCCGGCCAAAGCGTGATTTATTTTCTCCTCATTTAAACAAAACATACTTCCTTTGTTATGAATAATACTGAAAACCACAACAAACTCATCTGTCTAAAGCCCTTAGTCATGCTTTTGTTAGGGAGCCACCATGAGAGTTCAGATGGATAAGAGCCCTACATCTCAAAAACTGGGAACCAGAAAGCCTCATAAATCAATAGAGGGAGCTGGGAAAAAGAGAAGGAGAGAAGAGGAGGGGAGAGGAGGATCTGGGGGAGCAGGATGGCTGAGTCAGGGGAAGAATAGAGGAGAACAGGATGAGAGATACCATAATAGAGGGAGTCATTATAGGTTTGAGGAGAGATCTGGCACTAGTGTAATTTCCAGAGATCTACAAGGATGACACCAAATAGCAAACTAAGCAATAGTAGTGAGGGTACCTTAAAAACCCTTCCCCAAAAATAAGATTGAGGGACTAACTTATATGATATCCTAGAACCTTCATCCAGTGGCTGATGGAAGCAGAGGCAGACACCCACAGCTGAACAGTGATCTGAACTCCTCTGGAATTCAGATGCAGAGAGGGAGGAGTGATGAGCAAAGGGGTGAAGACCAGGCTTGTGAAATTCACAGAAATAGGTGACCTGAATAAGGGGGAGCCAGACCGATGGCTAAGAGGCCAGCATGGGACTTATCCAGACCCCGTAAATTTTGGTGTCAGTGAGGAGGCCTAAGCAATCTATTGGGCCTCTGGTAGTAGATCAGTATTTATCCCTGGCATAGGAATGGACTTTGGGAATCCATTCCACATGGAGGAATGCTCTCTCCTCCTGGACACATAGGGAAGGGCCTATTTCCTGCCTCAGATGGAATGACAGACTCTGGAGATCCACCATGGAGTGCCTTACCCTCCATAGTGTGTGAAGTGGGCATTGGGTAGGGAGTTGGAAGGGTTGGAGGGGGGCAGTGGAGGAGGGGAAGGAGAGGAAGCTGGGATTGACATGTGAAACAGGTTTGTTTCTAATTTAAATACATAAAAAAATGACCCAAGAGACAAGCATCATGAAAACAATGGTGATGGGCTGACAAGATGGCTCAGTGAGTCTACTACCAACCTGACAGATAACCCCAGTTTGATTACTGAGGAGCCCGGGGCGGGAGAACTCTTGGACTCTTGGAACTTGTCCCCTGACCATAACTAAGCAACCTGCCATGCGTTCTCCCTTTCCTGCAAAATGTTATAAAAACATGGAGTGTGAGTTAGTTCATAGAAGATTCCAGAAGTGAGACTCAGAAGTGACAGAAAGCACGCTTCAGCACTATTACAGGGAAATTGACTGCCAGGCATCACTCTTGTTGATTTTTCCAGAAAATGTGTGACTTGAAATGCCAAAAAGGACACTGTGCTTTACTTCAGAGTTTGCCACATGGGGTGCATAGTTTTGCCCTTATTTCATGCATTGTGGTTTAAGGTGAATTCTTTAGTTAGGGTACAACACACACCTATCCTCCATAATCACAGTATTAAAAATATATATGTGGGACAGGAGAGATGGCTCAGAGGTTAAGAGCACTGGCTGCTCTTCCAGAGGTCCTGAGTTGAGTTACCAGCAACCACATGGTAACTTACAACCATCTGTAATGTGACCTGATACCTTCTTCTGGCCTGGGCAGATCACTGTGTACATAATAAATAAATAATTATTATATATATGTATATGTATTATTAGGTGTGCAAAAAGTATAAAATGATTTTGAGATTTGACAGAAGAGACAATAAAATCAAGGGGACTTTGAATTATCTGGGATAAATATTAAGTTTTCCTAAATTGTAGCAGAGAGGAGTTTATTAAGAAAGATAATATTTCAAAGAGGTTCACATTCTAGAAATTAGAGATAAATAGCTCTGTGTCTCAAGTTTACTTTCAAATGGATCATCAAGAATATGTGTTGTGTGATACAAACTTTCTAAGTATGGGGAAATGCAAACAAAGGTTGGAAGTCTGAATTTGATTCTCTAGTTGTCACTGTCCTGTCCTTTCAGCTTTTTTGGTCTCAATATCCCAAAGACATGTAGAGAGAAGTATTTCACAATAACCAGGTGTCTTTGAAAGGGGTCTCTTAAAAACAGAACTGAGAGAATGAACTAATATATCTGAAATAGAAGGAGATTTATTAGAGTGTCCAACAACAGTAGTCCTATCTCCTTGGGGAAGAACTAAAGATAAAGAAGTTGTTCACTTCGCAAGACTTGATGTTTTGGCAGATCCAGTCTGGTGCTGAAGTCGCAGGGATTCCCTAGAGAGCTGCCAATTTTTACTCCGCATTAGAATCCTGAAAAGGAAGGTTCTAACACCAGCCAAGAAATGCCTTGGGAAGGATGAACTCACCAGTGGAGTGAGGGCTAGCAGTAAGGAAGCACAAGCTTCCTTCTTCCATATTTTTATGTGGGCTGCCACCAGAAGGCATGGCTCAGATTTAAGGTAGAACTTCCAACTGCAAAAAATCTAACCATGAGAAATCTCTTAGAGGCACCCAGGTGCTCAAGTTCATTTCCTTCCAAATGCAGTCAAGTTGACAACCGAGATGAGCAGTTACACCAGGTGTGGTTTGAGGTCCTGAGAAAAATATCAAATTGGTAAAACATTTGGTTATTCATTTATCAACCAGTGAATCCTGACAAGTTAAAAAAATAGTTTAAAACCTGTACTATGTATAATAAAGTTTATATATTCTACTAGTTTCAAAGTTCCTTCGTAATTCAAGACTCATTTAGATACAGTTAGTTTTGCCCATCTTGAGCTATCACTTGTTCAGTCAGAATATGTCTAGAGTGAACTTACATCATGGTGCTGGCTTTAAGTTATCTCAAGTGGGACCTTCATCCAAGATGGTCTGTGGAAGTCAGATAGATGCAGAAATCCTATCAACAGTGACAGGATAGGAAAAGAGAAAAGGTATGTACTGTCAAAGTGGTTGTCAGGGAAGAACTGTACTTTTTAAACACTGGAAGATGTAACTACTAGATCATTAGTTGATCATTCAGAAAGAATTTACTCACCCAGCATTGTGGGAAATATGTTCAATATTTAGAAGGAGTTAAAAATGTTAATTTTTACATTCATTTGTTTTCTGTGTATGGCCTGTAAGTGTGTATGTGCACCTCATATATTCAATTCATGCAAATGTGAGAAGAGGGTAGTCCTGGAGTTGGGGATGGCTGTAAGCCAGCATGTGGATGGTGGAAACTGAACCAGGGTACACTTCAAGAGTAACAAGCACTCATTACAGCTGAATTTTTTTTCAGCTCCACAAAGGAGCTAATCTTACTTGGAGAATGAAGGAAGAAGCTGATCTTACCTGGAGAATGTAGGTTAATATGCACAGTGCACCTGAAAAAAAATCCAAGATTACATATAATGGATACAGGTGCATACTCACACCTCTCTACAGAAGGAAGTGGCTGCTCTGAATCTAAAGAGTTTACTTCCCTGAGCATTCATTTCCCGTTTTTCCTGTCCTTTGTGATGCAAATGACAGATTTGTTCCTCTATTTCCATGTGATCTTTATCTTTAACATTAAAATTGAAATTATCATACTGATTATCATATATTTCAATTTTGTTGCACCGTTCAATTATTTGTATGTGTATGTGCACACATGTGCTTGCACATAAAATTCATGAAAATAAGAGCTACCCATTGCCTCATTCATGTGAGATGAAGATAGAATGTTCATCTCCCCAAAGTAAAAATAATGTAATTTGTTTGCAACTTTTTTTGTGTGATACTATCAATTGAAACCAGATCTTCCACAAGCTGGGCAAGTGTTCTCCCACTGACCTGTACCATCTAGCTCCTAGTTTTATAAATTTTATATGATCAGAAGAAATTATGAATTCCATATAAACCAGTATTGAAATACTAAGTTTTGTTTCCATTTTGTATATGAAGTAACTGAGGCAAAGGGATAAACAAAATGATGACAACTCTAGGGCCTCTATGATAGACTGCCTTTGAAACTGTCAGTTCCCATCAGTCTCATGTATACTGGTGGGGCTAGGCTTGAGACCAGCCTGGCCAGTAATGAAGTGGAGAAATGACATTTTGTAATCAAAAAGTCTCTTAGCCTAACCTATTTAACCTGAGACAAGGCCAAGTGTAATTCTCAGGTTACAAATTGCCATATTCTATTCAAACCCACTTACAGATTCTACAATGATGGTTGATGACTCAAATTCTCTTCATTTCATCTGAGAACAGTGGTATTTTCCTGTTGATTTCAGTTGACTCTGAAACCCCTTGAGGAGTCTTGGCTCTGGGAGGGCACTGGCCACTTTGTCTGCTTCTCATGCTCCCTTGGATTCCATGTTCCAGTCAAGTTTTTGAGCAACTTTGTTCCCTTTAAGAAACTGTTGATTGAGCCTGAGGGTTGCAGCTCATGTGGTGCCAATGGGTATTGAGACACTGTTGGCTTAGTAGGCTCTGTCTGCATTTGCTAGGCTTTCTTTGTTTTGTAGTGCCAGCAGGGTGGGGCTTCCAGAGGGGAGGTTCCTTGTGGGGAATCATAAGACAGATGGTTTTCTGCTTCTCATTTTAGTTGCTTTGCTTTGTTTTTCATTTCAATTTACAGCTGTCTGAGCATAAAACACTTGATGTGTTTAGCTAATATCTTAGACTGGAAGCTAAATGAATGTTTTCCGACCTTTCCCTCCCTAACTGATTTTTTTCCAGACTAAGAGTACAAAAGCAGATGGCAGAAATTCATCTCTGCATTAGCTCAATTGTAAGGGAGTGGAAACACTCATTTCCAACTAATATTACTGTGATAGTGTGTGTGTGTGTGTGTGTGTGTGTGTGTGTGTGTTGAAAACAGATATGCGCATAACAGTCAAGATTCATGTCTCACATGTAATCTGATGACATACTTAGCCTTTGTGTTTGTGGAAGCTAGAGATTCATTAGTTAAATCCCTCTGTGTTTACCTGATAGTCACAAGAAAGCCAGTTCAAACACCACATTAGGATATGCATAGCTAAAGATAGCACAAGATAATTTGGCTCTGAACATGCAATATATAATCATGAAAGCTCTATACAGTCAGGTTTTCAGAATTTTTCACCCCATTGAAGCTTTGTTTTTTTCTTAAGAACTTCAGCTCATTGCCTATCATGTGTGAAACCCCCACTAACACACACATACATACAAGCACACACACACACACACAAATCAATAACTGATGACTCAAATATAACTTCAAATTTCAAACCTTAATAGCCATGAATATTATTTGCTTTTTTTTTACAAGAGAGTCAATCTTTCTCTGTTGTACTAGGATATATGAAGGATAAGAAAGCCATTTTTGTGTAAGGGGGCGTTTCAGTTTTTGATGACATTTTGTTGTTACTGTTGGTAGAACTTGTATTCAGAAAGTGAAATGGAGGTGTGATGAAGGAAATTGGGAGGAAGAATGGGCAGAGTGTTTTAAATGGATATTACAGAGAAGTTAGTGAAAGAGTTCAAGAAATGGGTGCTGTTAAAGGATATGCTGGACACAAGTCCCAAGAAGTGGGAACAACCCCCCAGCAAGCCCAGGGTAACAGTTGGGCTGGGCAGAAAGTAAAAAGAGAGGGATGAATAATGGCAAGAATGTTCACTGTGGCTTTAGTGGAAGGACATGGACAAAGCACACTTTGTACTCTCAGGACTGGATAGTTTGAGCTATTTTAGTGAATGCTGGGGCAGAGGAACTGTCCCTATGATTTGTTAAACCACTAATAGTGATAAAACCCAATGGAGATTGAAATAGCATTCTCTTTCGTAACTTCTAAAAGGTTTATAAATTTAGATAATATTTAGAGTCATACTATATAAGCAAGTACATTGAATATAGGAGGTATAATTAGTTAGTTTACATATTAGTCAGTGTTCTAAAGAGGGGCAGAACAGAAATAATGAATTTATATGTAGATATATAAAGGGGATTTATCAGAGTGGCTTACAGGCTATGTTCCAGTTAGTCTAATGGCTGTTTACCAACAGGAAGTCCAAGAATCCAATAGTTATTCAGTCCATGAAACTAGGTGTCTCAGCTGGTCCTCGTTTTATGCCAGAATCCTGAAGAAGTAGGATGGACTTAACAGGGAGAACAAGGGTGAGAAGGCAAAAAGAGAGCTTCTATTTTTTTCATATCTGTGGCCCAGATTAAAGGTGTATCTTTCCACCTCAAAATATCTAGGTTAAAATGGGTTTTCTCACTTCAAATTATTTAATTAAGAAATAACTTACAGGTGTACTCATCCATTTATGTTTAGTTAATTCCAGGTGTGCTCAAGTTGATAACCAAGAATAACCATTATAAGACCACTCCATGTAAACTTGACATGCATTTATGTCATGCTAAATTTCCAAATAAAAGTAACAACCAGGTCATACTTGTGTCTAACATGATACAACTTTTCCAAATAAAATTCAAATGCATTTTACATTTTAGAATAGGTAACAATGTCCCTTAAGAAACTTTTTTATTAGTATCTCAAAACATAAATATAATAAACTGTTGTTACATTACATGATAGAAAAACCTAGGGAAGAAAACATAACTATCTTTATAGATTCTTAACAAAATATGACAGAAACACCCATATCAGTTATAATCCTAACTTCTGCAACAGGTCATGTGGCCTTACTTAGCGTTAATAACTATCTTCCTCTACTATGTATTCTGTGTCACCCTCAGCAAGCACCTCAGCAGATCTTGGCTCTTTGCATGGAGGAGTGACACATACCATCATTCCTGAAGGATCTAGTCCCTTTGCCATTCTGCCTGGATTAGGTTGTAATTTACTGTTGACTTTGATCGCAGGACATGGTAGCACCAAGAGAAACTCTAAAAGATCACTTGCATTCCAGACATAACCATTCTTAGCTCCATAATGTAAAAGGAAATCAATCTACCCTTGGTAAACTTGATCAATCACCCCTCCTACATCTGTTATTACTTTCTTAACCTGTTGAATTTAGTTTGACAGGGTGAAGTGTGAGCTTAAAGTTCAGTGGAATGTTTGTGTCTCCTGGAAGGGGCAGTCCACACTGTGGAACTTCAACTTCTGGACCAGGAAAATTTAAGGTCTCAGAAACAGGGAGAAAAACTTCTTCTAGTGGGCCATTAGAGGGTCATACTGGATAGAATATTCTTTTTACCCCTTGATTCCTTGACCAATGGATGCTGCTTATTGGAGAAACTATACCATATATTGGACACTGATTCAAAGCATGTACTAACTTCTGGAGAATCCTACCCCAGTCCTCCAGGCTGCTGTCACATAATTGACATTATAATTGAGTTTTCAAAAGGTCAATCCATTTTTCTATCAGGCCAGCTGCATCAGGATGGTGGAGAGCATGATAAGACCAGTGGATTCTATCATTATGGGTCTACCATAGCACTTCTCTATGAAGTGAATCCCTTGGTCAGAAATGTGGAAGACCATGATAGTGGATAAGGCATTATGCAAGCCCACAGATGGTGGTTTTGTCAGAAATATTACATACAGGAAAGGAAAATCCATAACTGGAATAAGTACTGCGGTAAGAACAAAGTGTTGTCCCTTTCCAGAGATGAAGTGGTCCAGTGTAGCCAAGTCACTGAGTGGTCAGTATTATCATAGAGTTCCTTGTCCTTCACTGTATTCTGATATGCTAGAAGTTGGTTAATTTTAATGGAACATATTATCTTCCTTTGTCAATTCATGCAGAAATGCTAGGAGAAAGCAACCATCTTCACCATCTTACTTAAATTTTTCCAAAAATTTTATAAACAGAGTAATCAAATCTATTGCCTCACACAATTAGTGAATCAAGATAATCAAATGCATTTGTTTTCATAAGTTTTTAAATTAGTTCACACCATGATATTCAATACTTTCTGAGATTCTAGGGGACACTTCAGTAAATGTAGGTGTTGGTAAGTTGGAAAACCTATTCCAGATACTTAAAAAAAGTCATCCTTATAATTATATTATTCAATAATTGCTTCTGGTATCAAATATGTATTAGTCACTGTTCTTTAGAGGAATGGAAATAATAGAATGAAACCATATACAGATATATAAAGGGATTTAATAAAGTGGCTTAACGGCTGTGGTTCAGCTAGCTTGCAATGGCTGTCTGCCAAGGGATGGTCCAAAAATTCAGTAGTTCAGTCCACAAAGCTGGGTGTCTTGGCAGCTCTACATTGTATGATGGAATCCTGAAGAAGTAGTCTCTACTGCCAGTGAAGGAATAGATTTGCCAGGGAAAGTGAAAGCAAGGATGTAAAAAGAACTTCCTTCTTCTATGATGATCATATAAGCTGCCAGCAAAAGACCATGCCACCTTAAATTATCTAGATTAAAATTGGGCCTTTCCACTTAAAATAATTTGATTATGAAAAAAATCCATCACTGGTATACTCAGCTGCTTGGGTTATAGGAAATTTCATAGATAGCCAAGTTGATAATCAAGAATAGTCTTCACTGTTACTATGCAACCAAAAACAGGACTGGAGAGACAAGTTAATAGAGGGGTGCAGAGTAGTCTGACATAGGACCTGACTTTGTTTCCCAGCATCAATATAGGGCCACTCACATGGCCTGTAAATATAGCCCCAAGAGAACTATTACCCTATTCCAGGCTCTATAGGCACTGAACACACATCCAAGCACCCTAAATAGACATATACATATATCCATAATTAAAAAAGAATAAAATAGGGATAAAATACAGTATACCTATTTTGTTATGTTTGGAAATCAAAAACAGTGGCAGTAGACTGTAACACTTTTGGTGCCTCTCTGCCCTTCCCCCAATAGATAAATAACTCACAAAGAGGTGACCATGACTGGCACTCAGATTTTCTTTTAATAACCTGTATGTTATGAGAGCAGTATTACTCACCAAAGCAGGATATGTCTATTCAAACTCTTTTAAAATATACTTTAGTTTCCAAACTAGTAGGGTTTATAAGGCTTAGTTTGACCTCACCTAGATCTACTCATCCTTTTCTCCACACCACTCTTCCCATGTTCATTTAAACCTTTAGGTGCCAGTATTCTCCCCATGTTCTTCTATGTCACATGTGTTCTGCTATCACCTCATATTATGTATTTTTTAAACTTTGATTGCTAGGGCATAGGTTCCCAAGTACACAAAGAAACTAACCATCTTTTTTCATTAAATTCCTTTCATAAATTATACCTAGACAGTATTTCCATGACAGATTTACAGTTGGACTACAAAGCTATAGTAATAAAAAACAAACTGCTATTGAGAAACCAATCTTGAATTGACCAGGAAACTCTCTATTTGGTAGATTTCATAGACCTGGAAGGTACTGTCCATGGTACTGGGGAAGAAGCCAAACCATGACAAGTGTCTATGCAGTGATGGGTCCTGTGTGCTATAATACTGACCTGGCAGAGAAGAGGTACCCATTGCACAATGGTATTAAGGCTGTTTTTAAGAGTTACCAACTACTTTCACAGATTGGAGCTGAGGCCTGCTCCGTTGGAGGGATTTCATGCCTGGTAATGTAAACACAGTAAAAATCAATGACTAGGGAAATTATGGACCCTGGGCTGAATCTATTGATGCTGTTTTTCTAAGCAGTTATGTCGTCAAAGTGCTTTCTCAACCTTGTTGTCTCTCTCTTTCTCCCTTCCCCCTTTTTTCTGAGTATGTGTGTATGTGGTGTATATATTCCTGCTGCTCTCAATTTGGTCACAGAAAATTCATTTTGCATTTTGTAGAGATTACAACAAAGACACACTAGCATTCAAGCCAGTGACTGAGTGCTCAGCCGTAGATGGAATGACTACATCACTCCCCAATCCCAAGGCATCACGGGACAGAGGGCAGAAAAAAATGGAGGGCAGGAGGATGGGAGAAGTGCTATGAAATGCTGTTTTCTTGAATGACAAGACTGGTGCACATATAAATTCACAGTAGCTTTTACCTACACAAGATCTTCATATGATCAAATAAGTTAAAAATTACAACATGGAGTGGAGAGGCTACTGAGTTTCCACCACAGGTGAGATACAGTGAATACATTGTTAATGCCAGACAGGCAAGAGTCACTTCTCTTTAGGAGTGTGGCAACTGATAGGTCTCATACTCCAGTGGATGAACCCACACCCATGCTCATTGAGTTAAAACTAAATAAATAAATAATTATAAAGGAGGACAAAAGAGTGGAGGTATGACTCAGTAATTAAGAGTCTGTGGTACTCTTGCTGCAGTCCTTAGTTAGTTACATAGCATACACATCAGATGGCTCACCACTGCCTCTTCTAGGGGCTCTGACACCTTCTGACCTCCGACAACATCTGTATGTACACATAAATTCACCCAACATACATACATAAACACAGATTTCCAACTAAATGAATATATATATTTTAAGAAAGGAGAAAGTAAAGTTGGGAGGGAGAGGACATGAAGAGTCCTGGCAACTAGAAAAAGAGTATGGAAGACCAGGAAACCAGTAGATCCAGGGAGACCAGGGGACCAGCTGGTCCAGTGGGACCAGATACAACAGGCCCCGCATCCGGGCCTGTGTTCCAGTGCCTGGGAACTGCACAGAGCTTCCAATCCCAGCGAATCCAAGCACGCCAGATTTCTGGTCTTCTCTTCCACTAACAAGACCAGGAAACCAGAAGATCCAGGAGACCAGGGGACCAGCTGTTCTGGCGGGACCAGGTAAAACAGGCCCTGCTTCTGGGCCTGTGTTTCAGTGCCTGGGGATTGCTTGGGAACTGCACAGAGATTCCAAAACCAGCAGGAGCCAAGCACCCGAGATTCCAGGTATTCTCTTCAACCAACAAGACCAGGAAACCAGCAGATGCAGCAAAGGAACCAGGGGACCAGGTGGGAGGCTAAGCAACCCAGATTCCTGGTCTTTTTCTCCACCCACAGGACCAGAACTTGGACAAGGAATAGAAGAACTACCAGATTATTGGACTTTCTAGCACCCACCAAAAGGGAACTCGGGTCCCCTAACCACCAGACCAGTAAGGGGCTCTTTCTGCACCCACTGGAAGAATAGATGGGAAAGAGACAATACAAAAACAAACTCAGCAACAGAAAAACAAATAAGACACCTCCAGATTCTAGAGACTCAACAACAGCAAGACTCCAACATTCCAATGCAAATGAAGCAGAAGAGAATGACCTTAAAACCACCTTCATGAAAATGATAGAGTCCCTAAAAGAGGATATTGGAAAATCCCTCAAAGAAATGGATGAAAAAAAAAACCAAAAAATGCAAGAAATGGAAGAAAAAACAAGCCAGAAATGCAAGAAATGAAAGAAAAAAACAAATCCCAAGAGGCAGAAAATGGAAGAAAAAACAAACCCAAAAAGGCAGAAAATGGAAGAAAAAACAGAAAAAAATGCAAGAAATAGAAGAAAGAACAAAACAAAAAATTCATAAAATGCAACAAATGGACGAAAAGATAAACTGAAAATTGCAAGAAACAATGCAAACAGTTTAAGGGTTGAAAACTGAAATAGAGACAATAAAAAAAAAACACAATCTGAAGAAAGGCTGGAAATAGAAAAGCTGGGCAAATGGTCAGGTGCTACCAATACAAGTATTATCAACAGAATACAAGAGATGGAAGAGAGAATCTCATGTGTTGAAGATACACTAGGAGAAATGGACTCATCAATCAAAGAAAGTCTTAAGTCTAACAAATCCTTAACACAAAACATCCAGGAAATATGGGACACCATGAAAAGACCAAATCTAAGAATAATAGGTATAGAAGAAGGAGAAGAAAACCAACTCAAAGGGGCAGAAAACCTATTCAACAAAACTATAGAAGAAAACTTTCCCAACCTTAATAAAGACATGCCAATTAAGCTACAAGAAGCTTACAGAACACCAAATAGAGTGGATCACAAAAAAGTCCCCTCGCCACATAATAATCAAGACACCAAATATACAGAATAAAGAAAGGATATTAAGAGCAGCTAAGGAAAAAGGCCAAGTAACATATAAAGGCAGACCTATTAGAATTACACCTGATTTCTCCATGGAAACTCTGAAAGCCAGAAGGTCCTGGATAGATATTCTATCAACACTAAGAGACCATGGATACCAGCCCAGACTATTATACCTGGAAAAGCTCTCAATCACTATAGATGGACTAAACAATATAGATTCAAGTAATATGTATACACTAACCCAGCCCTACAGAAGGTTTTGGAAGGAAAACTCCAACCCAAGGAAGCTAATTACAACCAGAAATATATAGGCATTAGAGAATCCCTCTCTACTAACAGCCAAAAGAACAATGGGGTGAAATTCCACACATAATTCCACCACCATTCAAAATCAAGGAAGAATGATCAATCAATGAGCATTAGTATCCCTCAACATTAATGGCCTTAACTCACCCATAAAAAGACACAGGCTAGCAGAATGGTTTCGAAGACAGAACACCTCCTTCTGAAGCATACAAGAAACACACCTCACCCTCAAAGACAGACATTACCTGAGATTTAAAAGTCGGGAAAAAATTTCCCAAGCCAATGGACCCAAGAAACAAGCAGGGGTAGCAATCCTAATATCTAACAAATTAGACTTTAAAATAAAATCAATCAAAAGAGATGAAGGAGGTCATTACATACTCATAACAGGTGAAATCCACCAAGATGAAGTGTCTTTCCTGAATACCTATGCCCCAAATACAAAGGCATCCACATTTGTAAAAGAAACATTACTAAAACTTAAATCACATATAAAGCCCCACACAATTATAGTGGGAGATTTCAACACACCACTCTCACCACTAGACAGGAATACCAGACAGAAACTCAACAAAGAAGCAAAGGGTCTAATAGAAGTAATGACCCACCTGGGATTAATAGACATCTATGGAACATTTCATCCACATAAAAAAGAATATACTTTCTTCTCAACACCACATGGAACCTTCTCAAAAATCGACCACATATTTGGCAACATATCAAACCTCAGCAGCTTCAAAAATATTGGAATAACTCCATGCATCTCATCAGACCACCATGCTTTAAAATTAGAATTCAACAACAACACAAATTGCAGGAAACCTACAACCTCATGGAAATTGAATAATGCACAACTTCACCATTCCTGGGTCAAAGAAGAAATAAAAAAAGAAATTAAAGACTTCCTGGAATTCAATGAGAATGAAGACACAACATACCCAAACCTATGGAACACTTTGAAAGCAGTGCTTCGGGGGAAGTTCATAGCACTAAGTGCCCACATGAAGAAACTGAAGAATAGTTATACTAGAGAATTAACAGCACAGCTGAAAGCTCTAGAACACAAAGAAGCAAACTCCCCCAGGAGGAGTAGATGCCAGGAAATAATCAAATTGAGGGCTGAAATCAATGAAGTAGAAACTAGGAAAACAATGCAAAGAATCAATGCAACAAAGAGTTGGTTCTTTGAGAAAATCAACAAGATAGACAAACCTTTGTCCAAACTTACCAAACAGCAGAGTGTGAACAGGCAAATTAACAAAATCAGAAATGAAAAGGGGGACATAACAACGGACTTTGAGGAAATTGAGAATCATCAGGTCATACTTTGTAAACCTATACTCCACAAAATTTGAAAATTTAAAGGAAATGGACAACTTCCTGGATAGCTATCACTTGCCAAAATTAAATCAAGAACAGATAAGCAATCTAAACAGACCTATAACCCTTAATGAAATAGAAGCAGTCATCAAAAGTCTCCCAACCAAAAAAAGCCCAGATCCAGATGGCCTCAGTGCAGAATTCTACCAGAAATTCAAAGAACAGCTTATACCAAGTCTTCTCAAAGTATTCCATGCAATAGAAGTAGAAGGGTCTTTGCTAAACTCTTTCTACGAGGCTTCAATAACCTTGGTCCCCAAGCCACACAAAGACACAACTAAGAAAAAGAACTTCAGACCAATATCCCTCATGAACACTGATGCAAAAATACTCAACAAAATACAGGCAAATAGGATCCAACAACACATCAAAGCAATCATTCACCATGGTCAAGTAAGTTTCATCCCAGGGATTCAGCGATCGTTCAACATATGAAAATCCATCAATGTAATCCACCATAAAAACAAGCTGAAAAACAAAAATCACATGATCATCTCACCAGATGCTGAAAAAGCCTTTGACAAAATCCAACACCCCTTCATCATAAAGGTCTTGGAGAGATCTGGGATAACAGGAACATACCTAAACATAATAAAAGCTATATAGAGAAAACCAACAGCCAACATCAAACTAAATGGACAGAAACTTAATGCAATTCCTCTGAAATCAGGAACAAGACAAGGCTTTCCACTCTCTCCATACCTTTTCAACATTGTATTTGAGGTTCTAGCCAGAGCCATACAACAACCAAAGGGGATGAAGGAGATAAAATTCGGAAGGAAGAGGTCAAACTTTCACTATTTGCAAATGATATGATAGTTTACATAAATGACCCAAAGAACTCTACCAGGGAACTCTTACATCTGATTAACACTAACACCTTCAGCCATGTGGCAAGCTACAAGATCAACTCAAGATCATCAGTAGCCCTATTATACAGATAATAAAATGGCTGAGAAAGAAATCAGAGAAACATCACCCTTTACAATTGCCACAAAAAATATAAAATACCTTGGGGTAATGCTAACCAACAAGCGAAAGACCTGTAAAGCAAGAACTTTGAATCTTTAAAGAAAGAAATTAAAGAAGCCCTCAGAAAATGGAAAGATCTCCCATGCTCTTGGATATGTAGGAGCAACGCAGTAAAAATGGCAATACTGCCAAAATCTACAGATTCAATGTAATCCCCATTAAAATCCAAGAACAATTCTTCACAGACCTTGAAAGAACAATAATCAATTTTGTATGGTAAAACAAAAGACCCAAGATAGTCTAAACAGCCCTGTTCAACAAGGCAACGTCTGGAGGCATCACCATCCCTGACTTCAAGCTCTATTATAGAGCTATAGTCCTGAAAACATCTTGGTATTGGCACAAAAATGACAGGTAGACCAATGGAATTGAATTGAAAACCCTGATATTAACCCACACACGAATGAACATCTGATCTTTGACAAAGAATCTAAAAATATACAATGGAATAAAGAAAGCATCTTCAACAAATGCTGCTGTCATAACTGGAGGCTGTCATGTAGAAGAATGTGGATCAATCCATGTTTATCGCCATGCACAAAACTTAAGTCCAAATGGATCAAAGACCTCAACATAAATCCAGTCACACTGAACCTCTTAGAAGAGAAAGTGGGTGGTACCCTTGAACGAATTGGTATAGGAGACAGCTTCTTGAACATAACACCAGTAGCACAGACAGTGAGATCAACAATTAATAAATGGGACCTCCTGAAACTGAGAAGCTTCTGTAAGGCAAAGGACACAGTCAATAAGACAAAAAGGCAGCCCACAGAATGGGGAAATTATTTACTAACCCTACGTCTGACAGAGGGTTGATCTCCAAACTTTACAAAATACTCAAGAAGCAAGTCTCCAAAACACCAAAGGATCCAATTAAAAAATGGGCCACAGAACTAAATAGAGAATTTTCAATAGAGGAGTCTAAAATGGCTGAGAGTCACTTGAGAAAGTGTTCAATATCCTTAGCCAACCGGGAAATGTATATCAAAACAACTCTGAGATACCATCTTACTCCTGTCAGAATGGCTAAAATCAAAAACACCAACGACAATTTATGCTAGAGAAGATGTGGTAAAAGGGGAACACTCCTCCATTGCTGGTGGGAGTGCCAACTTGTTCAGCCACTTTCGAAATGAGTATGGAGATTCATCAGAAAAATGGGAATAAACCTACCACAAGACCCAGCATCACCACTCTTAGGCATATATCCAAAAGATGCCCATTCATACAACAAGGATATCTGTTCCACTATGTTCATAGCCTCATTATTTGTAATAGCCAGAACTTAGATGCAACCTAGATGCCCCTCAACCAAAGAGTGGATAGAGAAAATGTGGTACATTTACACAATGGAGTACTATTCAGCAAAATAATAATAATAATAATAATGGAATCCTTAGATTTGCAGGCAAATGGCTCATCCTGATTGAGGTAACACAGTCAAAAAAAAAAAAGAAACATGGCATGTACTCTCTCATATATGGATTTTAGACATAGATCTGGGGAGTGCCAGCCTACAATCCCATGGCCAGAGATTCTGGGAAACAGAACCTTCATTCCGTGGCTGATGGAAGAGGCAGACTCCCACGGCTAAGCACTGAGCTGAACTCAAGAAAGCCAGTAACAAAGAGTGAGGACTGATGACCAAAGGGATTAAGACTGGGCTAGTTTAAACCCCAGAAATAGCTGACCTGACAAGGGTTAGCTCTTGAATCCCAGGCTGATGCCTGGGAATCCAGCATGGGACTGATCACGACCCCCTGAATGGGGGTGTCAGTGAGGAGATCTAGGTATCTATTGAGCCTTGGGCAGTAGATCCGTACCCATCCTGAGTATACACATGGACTTTGGACTCCCATCCAACAATGTGAGATGCACTCTCACCCTGAACTCTTGGGGGAGGGTCTAGGCCCTGCCCTGTATGAAATGACAGACAATGGACACCCCCATGGAGGGCCTCAGCCTCCCTGGGGAAATGAGGGTATATTGGGTGGTTTGGGGGGAAGGGCACGGGATGAGGGGAGGGAAACGGAGAGGGACCCGGAACTGACTTGTGAAGAAACCTTGTTTCTAATTTAAATTTAATTTAAAAATAAATAATAAAAATTTAAAAAAGAGTATGATCATCAAGATAAACAAAAATTAAAAATCCTTTTAAAAAGAATAAGCCTTTTAATAAATAATAAGAGTAATAAATAAATAAGAATAAATAATAAATATTATTATTTAATAAATAATAAGAATAAGACTTTTAAATAAATTCAAGAATGACATATGTAAATGTCACAACAAATTATTCAGGTTCTATTACCATTTTTCATGGTGGCTCATTAGATGGGAAGCATAGGGTTTAAGGAAAAGTGGACATAGAGGTGTAATAGAATATGTTCACTATGAAAGTGAAAGGAATACTACTAGAGGCAGAACTGTACATTTGTCCAGGAGTGGCAGGAATATGGGGGGAGAAGCTGAGGTGAGGGGGAACATCCATGACTGAGTATTTAGGAACATTATTTTATAAAGTAACCTGTTACTTTATATGTTAATGAAAAATGAATAATATTTTAAGCACAGGAATGAATTAAAAGGGTTCTTACATAATTTCTATAGCTACTACATATCAATCAGAACATAGTAAAACTAAATACATTAAATTTTCATATTTATCTTCATATATTTCTAAGTGATAGATTAAAACAATCCACAAGAAATGTACTTCAAGGGCATCACACCTAAATTTGAGACCTAAATGTCTGCCCAGACAATCCTAGAAATGTGTCATGATTACTATTTATTCTTACCCTGTTGCCACCTTATCGTTTGACACATTTGAAATGTCCAGATAGGCTCAGGTGTCTAAATGTTTAGTCTTGATATTTTGGAAGTCTGTGCAATTTGTGTATTACTGTCTTTTTTCTGTTGGTGTGGAAACATACCCTTACAAAAACAACTTAAGAGAGTAAAGGTGTATTCTGGATCACACGGATTATATACACTCTACATCATGTAGTAAAGTGAAGGAGACAGAAATTTAAAGCAGATGGTCAATGACATCCACAGTCAGGTAGCAAGAAAGAGATGAATGAATGTATGTTACCATTCAACTAGTTTTCTTCCCTTTCACATAGTATGGAGTCTCCTACCAAGAGAATGATCCCACTCATAATTAAGATGGGTCCTCCCACATTAATTAACACCACCAAGACAATCCCTCAAAGACATTCTCAGAGGCTAACTCTAATCCAAATAATCCCCCAGAAGCCTCCCTAATAAGTGAGTCCAGATTCTCTCAAGATACTAATCAACACCAGCCATCTCAGATTTTAATTTTTGTATCAGTTTAAGAGTCATGATTAAACTATTTTCTTATTTTCAAAGCAATTTTTAATTTGTGTTTTAAAAATAACATTCTTGGCTGGGAAATTGCTCAATATGGAAAGCACTTGCTGTACAATCATAAGGACCTAGTTCAGAGTCCCAGAATCCATGGCGTAGGCTAAGGATTTTGTCCCCCTGGTCCCACAGTCATTTAGTCCCAAATAAACACATAGAGGCTTATATTAATTATAAATGTCTTGGCCGACGACTCAGTCTTCTTATTAGCTAGGTCTCTCCTAATTATTAACCAGTTTCTATGAATCTATATATATCTCCACATCATCTTGGCTTATGGGAGAATGCCCAGGCATCCTATCTTCCCGGTAGCTACATGGCATCTCAGAGGAGACTCACTCTCTTCATTTCTCTTCCCTGAATTTTTGTAGTCTGGTCCCCTGCTTATACTTTGTGACTGGCTACCTTCTGCCTGTGTGTTGGCCAAAACAGCTTTATTCATCAATCAATAAGAGAACCATGTGTTAACAGAATACAGAAGGACATTCCCCATCATCATGGAATAAGTTGGATATTGCATCACATGTCTCGAGCTCCAGTGTGTATGTAAGGGGTCTGTAGACAAGAGAACCCTTGAAGTTAATTGTCTGACCAGCCTAACCAAATTTATGAATTTCACGTTTAATAATTGTAAAATTAAACGTGAAGACCCACTGAAAAAAGTACCCAACACTGACCTCCACATACAAGCATGTGTCTTTGTATATACATGTACATCCACTGCATATATGCATGCTACCATGTACACCACTCCACACAACAATAGTATATCAAATAATGGGCATTGTAAATTATTCTTTCATACTTTGTTTTATTGCTCCTCTTTCCCCATAGCTCTCCCCAGGCTCACCTTTGTCCCTTGGTCTCTTTTTCCCAAGTTTTCTTTCATGTCATATATTTTGGATTACCCTCTTTCTTTTCTGCATCCCAAATTTTCCCTAAAACTTTCCCCCTGTCACATACTGTCCTTTACTTTAGTAGAATAATACCTTGTATTTTGGCATTAAGTTTGATCAACCATAAATTGAACTAAATATTCTGTTACTAGCACATCATTTTTACTATGAATTAGAATTTTAAAATATAATTCTAAGGGAAATATTGTCTGCATCTTTCCACCTTTTGTTCCTTTTCATTAGTCTGATCAACTAAGAAGGACAAGGTTTGCTTCATGTAGTCACAATGTGAGAATTTCAAAATGTTTGTATAAACTGATAACATTCTAAATATTCTAAAAGTATTTAGTCTCCATTGATTTGCTGCAGGAAACAAAGAATTTTTACAATGCTGAGCTAACCATCATCTTGGTGATAGATTAAAGTGCTAAGCTGTCTTGACTGCTAAGGCATCTGCCGTCTTTATCTATTGGGCTCTTGCCAGTTTCCTAGGGCTTGGTGAATTCTCTATGGAGAAGATAAATGGAAAACTCCTCCAAGAAGAGAGAAAATGATTCTAAGTCTAATTTAAAAGTATTCCTTGGGAAAAGATTAATAAAACAGTTGTATGGCAGCTGAGAATAAATATGACCATATTTAACACAACAAAAACACCATGACCGAGAAGGGCATGTACCATTTTTTCTTTAACAGTTCCCCCCAGAAATTTTCCACATCATTTCTCCTACTGATCTTCAGTTCTCTTTCTCACTGCTTTGTCTAGTCACTCCTTCCTCCACACCTTCATGCATTAATATTGCATTATTTTTAAGTCTTTCTTTTTAATTGTTTTCATATTCCTTTATGTAGTTACTTCTCACTGAAATAACTGCATTACGTTTCACCAACTGTGACTCTATTATAAATACTAATTTTTGATCAAAAAGTTATTTTACTTTTAAAAAAGATTATATATGCATGTAAACATCTAAATATTGAGCTCAAGTCAGTTTTGCAAACACATATCCAATGCACATAATGAATCTTTAGTACCTAAGAACACACAAGTGAAACTTATAAATCCCATGAATAGTACAAATAACTAACCATAATTTAAAACAAAAGTTGCAGCCCAGAAAGAGCTAAGTATTTTTGTTCTAATTGTGTTTCCTTGTTTGTTTGTTATTTATTAACTTTTAATATTTTGGCTGAGAATAATACTTAGGGTCTCGGGAATACTGTGCAATATACCATTAAGCTTATATCCCAACCCATGTATTAAAATATTCTTTAATTTATCATAGTCTATCCCAAAGCAGTATCTTTTAAAATTAAAAATGTTTTTGATAAATAATCGTGAGACAAACAGAATGCCTACATATATAAAATGAGCTGAGAAAAGTGGTATTTGGAAGTAAAGAGAAAATAATAGTCAGAAAATGGATACAATCATATATAAATTTTTTCATGTAATATATTACTTAAGATATGAGGGAACCAGACAGTTATTTTAACAACTCTAAGGAAAAGTAAAAGAAGCATACAATGGGATGTAATAAAGGAATGTAATAAATATTATTGAAAATGAAGAGAAATCTGGACTCTCCAAAGGATGAAGAAAGTCAGAAAAAAATTTATCATCTGATTGCTATTTGAAATAGTTGACAAAACACCAAAGAATAATGAACGAATCAGGGAACACACCCATGGTCAGACACCAGGCTTAGACACAACAAAAAGGTGTAACTCTTGCAAATGTTTAAAGTCAGATCTTGTAAAAGTGAAGCATACATAATAATAAGCCACACTACTTTCTTGCATAAGTTCTGGATGTTCAATATATCCAGTAATGGAAACAAGAAAAAACATTACTGAATAGCAATGTAAATTACTGCCAGCAACTTAGTTCATCTTTGTCTCTCTTAATGACATACTGTAACTAAACATAATGGGTTCAAATCATAGAAAGTTAAGTTAAAATAAATGTAGGAGAGAGAAAACATGTGAACAGAGATTTGTTATTTGCGCCAGGTGAGGAAAGCACCTGTATCATTTCCAAAACAGAACCCTCCTGGAACAAAGAAAACATGGACATTTTCTTCAATAAGCCTGTATTCATATAAAAAATGGTACATACCTAAGCATACTCACTTTAAGTTCAAGGATACATGGATGCCTCAACTTGCACCAAATATTTCAACTGAAAACAAAGGAAAGGATACCTTGAGGTACCATGGCACAGGGTCTTCCTGTGAAGGTACCTATGTCACTTAATAAGTAGGAATTTCTCTGAAAAACAAAGTTCTTTTTTCAGAGTATCTACAAGAACCACAACCTTGTCATCTTACTCTTAGAGAGTAGATGAGCATCCGCAGTTGTCCTAAGCTGAGTTAGCTAGATCATCCCAAATAATACAAACTTTGAACTTGGTGTCAGTCACTATTTGGAGTATCTATGTGAATGTAGAAAATATTATAGTTATGGATCCAGTTATGGTCATTTTTAACATGTCCACAATGAAATAGTGAAAACTGGACTCACAAAATCAAGAGAAAGTTGCATCTAAACATGAAGAACTGAGAGGCAGAGTGCTGACTTCTCTAGAGTCTTGTTAAACACTGGGTGCTTGGTCTCAGTTCTACATGAACTGTGATGTTGGTGTGCAACAAAACAAGTAACATAAGACTCCTCCAGAAAGAGAAAAATATGTAATCAGAAATGTGAACCATGCTGAAGACCAGCATTTGCTCGTAAGCTAATGGAAATTATCAGTTTTTCTAGACTGCAAATTAACTTGTTTATTCAGACACTATAGGGTATTTCATTTCTTCTATTATAAAGAAATTGAACTTATGACTCAGAAAATCAAGTGCTGGCTAGTGAGGTGATGAGGCTAAAAGGAAAGTTTGAGTAAGCTCACATTTGGCTATTCTGTGCACTGTAATCAAGATTCCAGAATTTTTGTTTTCCCACTTTCTGTTTAAAGGAATGAAGATGTTTATTTTAACCAATTGTTTTAGCTGCAAATGATTTTGACACATTCAAGGGGTAAATCTATACAATAATTCAGGGTTTATGTCACATTCTTCTATAATTGCATAAGATCGTGAAACTTGACTACTCCAAAACCTAGTGATAATTCATGACTTGTTTCCAGTGTCAGGCATTACAGACTTATGATGGTTTTAAATTTACTATTCCATTTATCAGTGTTCTAAGTTATACCTTCCCCAATATGTCTCCAACTACTTAATGTTGGAAAGAGATCAACTAAAAACACATTGATACTCTGTCTCCACTAGCAGTGGAAGACTGGAAGGAGCATGGCTTCTATGGAACATACACACATAAAAACACACATACTTGTATACAAAATGATAAATTACCTTGAATACATCAAAAATAGTTTGTAGCTAGTCTGCGAAGGAAGGATGGCTTCCTATACACATAGATGAAGTATTACTCCTCTTTAGGATGGTAGGATTAAAGGCAGAACCTCCATATGAAGATGGAAGGAGAAATTAAGGTGGAAGTTTATGGATTCAATAAAAACTGAATGTGACTGGCAAGAGGACATAATATCAGCAGGATGTCCTTCTATAAGGAGTTTGAGTCTTCCTATAAGTACTGAAGAAATTCACTAGTCTCTTGAGGAAGAGTGGAGGCATGAGGTGTTAGTAGAAACTTTACTTATGATGAAACTTGGAAGGAATAGCTGTCCTTTGCCCTCAATGATCAAAAATTGTAAACTGCTGAAAGAGCTCAATGCATGCTTTATCCTGCTCAATTCATGCATTAGCCCATGCATCTGGGGCAAGAATGATTAGAGAAGCAAGCAACATTGGAAATGTTTGGGGCTCTAGATGACATAACATTCCAAATAATAGAGGAGGGATGGAGACACAGAGAAAGGTCTTCCTCTCAATTGTACAAACTTGATGCCTAAAAACACATGGTAGAATTAAATTGTCTTATAATCTATGAAAAACTGTGAATAACAAACATATGTAGTTGGGTAAGGTTGAGTTTAAGAGATATGGATGCTTTAAATGAAATGATTTTCAAGGAATTGGAGTTGATGGGTCTGGTGTACATATTTATCATGGTCCTGGTTGCCTAATGGATTGCATAAATAATACATATGTAAATTATTTATGATCTTTTGTAATATAAATTATTGAATGAGAATTTTCAGTTTGTGGTAATAGAGACACATATATTAGAGTCTTCAAATAGATTTGAATGAAAGACCATATTCTATAATATTTCTTCACCATGACAGTGCCCTGCGCAAAAGCTCCCAAAAAAAGAGGGAAGAAGCAAGCAAAGGGATTCATTTAGTTTTGAACTTTTGATTGATGATACTAACACTGGTGTATTTTATAGACTGTAGCAGCTATAAGGTAGAATCCAGTAAATACACAGTTACATAACTTTTTATTTTCTTGCCTAAGTATGGTGGTATGATGGCTATTATTACTTGTCAATTTGACATATCAAGGAGGAGGGAGCAGCAACTGAAAAGCTATCTTCATCCAATTGGCCTGTGGGTATATATGGGGCAGTTTTTGATTGCTAATTAGTTTGTGGAGGCTCAACTCACTGTGGGAATGATCAACCCTAAGCAGTTGGATCTGGGCAGTGGTGAATATGAGCCAGGAAGCAATCCAGTAAGAAGCATTCTTTTTCTTCTTCTTCTTCTTCTTTTTAATAGGTTCTGTTTCAAGTTCTCATCCTGCTTGAGTTCCAGCCCTAACTTTCCTTAAGGATGGATTGTGACCTGAAAATGTAAGCAAACCGTACCCTTTATTCCCCAATTTGACATCAGTTAGCATGTTATATTACAGCAACAGAAAGAAACTAGAGTGGATGGTGTCGAAAGTCAACTTCACCGGGTATGGAATCACCTAGAAGATAGGTATCAAGGCACACCTACGGGGAATTATTTAGATTAGGTTAACCTACAGGAATGTTTATGAGGGTTATTGGTTTCAGTTTAGTTGTGCTGGGAAGTCCCACTCTAAAAGAAGGTGACGTTATTCCTGGGTTTGGATCCATAGACTATATTGGGAGAAGAGAACTAGCTGAACATGACAATTTATTTTCCCTTCTTCCTGGCTGTGGATGCAATGTAAACAGCTATCTCACTCTTCTATTCCGTTGACTTCCCCTTAAACTTTTAAGGCCAAATAAACCTCTCTATCACAATAGGAAAAGTTGTGGTGGCAGGAGATTGAGGTCATTGGCCACACTGCAGTTCTATCATTCAGAGAGAGATGAATGTTCATGCTAAACTAACTTTCTCTTTCTTCTGTAATTTGGGGCTCCAACCCATACATGTGCTGCCCACATTTAAGGAAGGTCTTCTCACCAGCACCGAGATTTGTGGGCTGGGTAATTCTAGATCTTGTCAGTTTGACAATCAGAATTCATCATCATAAAAGTACTATTTTAGTGTTATGAGGTATCTTAGATTGTTTTCTGTTGCTATGAAAAAGTATGTGACACTGGGTATATTATAACAATAACAACATAAGGAATTTGTTTCTGTTGATGGTTCTGAAAGGCAAGGGAATCCAAGCATGCATGAGTGTCTGCTCCACTTCTGGTGAAGGACTAATGGTAGGAGACTAAGAAGACAGTACAGAAGATATTAAACAGGAGGAGCAGTCTCATTTCGTTAGAATATGCTTTATTGGCACACCTGTAGGAATGATACTAGTCTCACTTACTGATTTAACAATCCTTTAATGATACCAAATGCCAACACGACCACAATAAGAAACAAATCTATGTACCTCATAGAAAATATTCAAATAATAATGTGATATATTTGCTGTGAAAGTGAGTGTACACAGGTGTGTGCATGTGTGGCGCTCTGAACACACACACATATGCACACATGTGTGACTGTGTGTGTGTGTGTGTGCTGTGTATAAGTAGCCTCATTCTGCCTATTAAAATGGCTAAAATATTACTCAGTGATGAACATCACTGACCTTATCTAGGTAAAGCTTTGTAAATACAATATCTTTCTTGAAACAAATTGATTTCACCTTTTGATCTATGCCAGGGCCCTCGGTCAAAAGTGCTCAAGAAAATCCTGGCATATTTGTTATCTTACATACATGTGCCTGTCCATTACTCAAATACTATACATATGAAAACTGGAAAAATGAAAAAGCTATTGTCTCTCTTCTTAGATTCTCAGATTCCAGAGTTTTCTTTCACTGAGGTACCTTTGGAGAGATTTTGCAAATATTTCCCCAGTCTGTGAGAGTGGGGCACATGAGTTAGGATTTTCCTAGATGACTTTTTTTAAGGAATGACTTTGAGCCATAGAAAAGCCTGGTGCCTACTTCATAATCAGAACCAAATCCTCATTAATATGGATGCAGAAGTATTTAAAGTCCCTGTTTGCCCATTTTCCCACCTGACTGAAATGTTTACTTCCGGTTTTTTTGCCAATTTCATGATTGTTAAGTAGAATTTCACATTAAATTTCAGTTGCCTAGTGTTTATTGTCAAATGCTCTGTAGTAATGAAAATGAGGTTTCTGTTAGAAGTTGTAAGAACAAACCACGCTCCAGCCTAAACTGATGCACAGATGCTGAACTAAACTGTGCCACAGATGGTACATTCATTTTGTTTAGCTGCCCAAGACTGAAATGTCTTCTGTGATCTTTCTGATAGGTTTGTACACACAAGCTCTGTTAGAGTGTCCTGATATGAGCTCATTCTTCAGCTTGTCCTCTTTTTGAGATGGAGAATCTGGAGGTGACCTTCGTGTGTCCCTCACTTGAGAGTATTGTAAGCCAGCCTGGTAAGCTGATGATAAAACTGAAGTTTCAAGAGCATCTCTTCTGGATGGCCGAAATTAACTATGCTTGTAAAGGGAGAGTCACTTGAACTAAACAGAGGTGCCATGCTTTTTCTCTGTTTGGCTGTGAACACTACTCTTTCCAGGCTAGACATAATGATGAAAATTGAGAAGCTGGCATTCCTGCACATGCTGCAAAACATTAAACTAACACTACAGTAGTCTGCATTGTTTTCCCTAGCTGGGAAATAAAAGAGATAAGGAGTTGAAGGATAGGTGATGATTCTCTACCTGGTCTTCTTTCACCACCAAATTCAGGTAAGAAACAATTATAAATGAATTGCCTTAACAATGAGTCAAGGGCAATGTGTCTTAGGATTGTGTCGAGATAAACTTAAATGATAGATTTCAATTGGAATGTATAGAATGTGTGATCATAAAACAGAAATAGTACCAACCGAAGAAAAGCCAGAGTTAGCAGCGGTATAGCCCAGTGTTCCTGTGTGTTTATTTCTCTTTTATCCTCTTTAGGTTAGAAACACAGAGCTGAGTTTCCCAGGGCACTTTAAACTCTGTAGGAAAATGTAAACTTTTTAACGAGGCTTCTTTCTTTGGAGAAGCCAGAGGAAAAAAAACCCAGGGTGTGAAAAAGGAACTCTGGGTAGTTTATTAAGTCTGCCTTCATGGTTCTTTTCACTACTTCTTTTCCCCTCTATCAATAACCCAGCTACTTCACACAAAGCAGCAAGAAACTTCTAAAGCAACAGAGATTCTTGGCTGATCTAGATGAAAAGTAGTTTTACCCAAACTGCTGAGCAACCTGGATATGTCAGTGAAATATCATACCTGGTAGCAGATTAGAAATGGAAGTTAGAGATGATTTTCAAGATTAATGAAGGTGAGAGCTTAAAATAGACTGGGATTTGACATCTCACATGAACATTTGCCTTCCTGGAGGGAGGTGTGGATTCAGGAGTTACATCACTACATTCTAATTATTTAGATTCATTTTCTTATCTTTAATTTTTTTATTACACTTAGTATGTGGGGTGTGTGTGTGGGTGCGCACAAATGCATGTTTGTGTGTGTAGGTGTGTGCTGTGAGATGTCATAGCACACATAGCAAGATTAGAAGGCAACTTGAGAGAGTTGGTTCTCGTCTTCTAATTTGTGGATCCCAGGGACTAAAAATTTAGGCTATCAGTTTGGGTTGCAAGCACTCTTACCTGCTTAGCTAGCTTTTCAGCTCTCATTTTTTTATTTTTAGTTAATGTAAAAATAGAAATAGAATATATTACTGTCTTAATGTTAGGTTCATTGGATGTACAGATAATGTCCAGAATTCTTTCAACAAGCTAGGCCACATAAACATATTTTTGGTAACTTTGAACCTTATTATTTTACAGTGCTTGCTACATTACTCACTAAACCACAAACAACATGTCTTGTGCCTTAAGTTCATTAAGTTATTCTTAGCTACATCATATAGCCACAAGGTAGTGATATGGCAAAATTGAAAGACTACATTTCAAACATTATTTCTGAAAATGGCACAAAAAATGTTGTAAAAATCCCAGGTCACAAAGAGACAAATATCTTCAATATATCTATTCAAAATTCCCAAGTAATTGTTTTTCTCAAGAAAATACAGACCAGCAACCCCAAGACAGTTTGGGGGACTAGAGGCTTGAGGACATCTCACCTAAGGTATCAAAAAAATGACAACTTTAAGCCTTTTCAACCTGATTGTGGTATTGTCTCCAAGCTTGGGAGACCTACTTATTTCCATATCACCAATGGTGGTGAACAGTCTAAGGCTCAGGCTGTTGCTATGGATCCAGTTGTAGCTTAGGGTGCAGTGTTCTAGGACTCATAAAATCTCCAGAGCAGAGACCTCTCTCAGCAAGTATGAGGACAGAATATGGGTATGACCTTTGGTGACTCTGATGGACTGGTGTCATGAGCCACTTCTGCAAATAAAACTGTGGTAATATCTGTAAGTACATACAAGACCACAGTGTAGCCCTGATTCTCAAAAAACATTCTCACTACAGTGTTGATTTGCATCAAAATAATAATTTAAAATTCATCATTGGAACTAGGGACAAAGTGTAAGTTGTTTAAGTTCATTTTCCAGGTTTGTCATTCTATTTTAAATAATAGAGAAATAGTCATGACTAGAGTCCCTTTCTATGAGATAACCTTGTTGGATGAGAGCCACCACTGTTGTAAACACCACCCTCTGTACTTGGACTGGCAGTGTGACACTCAAATATACCTAGAGCTGCTCATTATTGATTATTCTCTTCAACAACTTTGGCTGACATTTCCTCAAGACATATGTTTATGCAGCAATAGAAATGTTCCAAGTTAATTTCCACACATGTTCTGAGCTATTGTCAAAGAAATGTCCCCTTCTCTATTGCCTTTTCAACCTTAACACCCTAAACAACTTGAGTTTAAATCAATTCCACAAAACAGCAACTAGTTAGGATTGGAAGTGCAGACAGTAAAGGCTGTTAGTCGACATTTTTTTCTTAGATGTAGAAAAATCAATTGTAATAAAAAATAAACAACTGATCATACTCTATGTAAGTTCCTAGATTTGCAAACATTAACAAAGCAGAAATGGGCACCTTATGATTTGTGCATAGATTCCTCTCCTGCTGGAGCTGCAGAGGAACTGGAGGGCACTTACCAGATGCAGCTTCGGCAAGCAGGATGTGGGTTATTATGCCTGTGATCATCTACTCTTCTATCCGAGGAGAACAAGCAGAGCTGTCACAGTGGGGGACAAAGAAAGGAAGCAATTAAAATGAATGTTCTTCCCCAGATGACAAGAATTTATTTTTCAAAGTCTGAATGAGTTGAAAAACAAACTGGGTGTGAGGTTCTTCACACAGAATGCTCCCTTGACAGTTTCTTGACTTAGTTGGTTCATGAACACCTTTATGGGAAATACTTGAATATAAAATAAGTGGAAGTTTGCTAGAAATGATCTGAACTAATATTTATTCTTGAGTAAATCAAACTAATTTGATGAAAATGGGGCTATAATGTGCCAATTTCACTGAAAAAAAATGCACCATTGTAACTAAAATTAGTCTCCTGACATTTATTGGAAATAAGTGGAGGTAAAATTTGAAATATGGGCATCAAAAGCATAATCTCCTGATTTCAACATCTTTTATAATCATTAATTCAACGATTGGATGTCTCTGAAGCCAGTGTGTGTGTTTGGGGTGGACTGTTGTGGAATCTTATTCTGATACCATTTTTTTCTTTGTGGCATTATTATATGTGCAAGGAGACTTGGAAATTAACTCATATAAATCTCTCAACTTATGGAAATAAACATCAGCCAATGACAAATGCTAAAGGCTATTGGCATCTTGCTGCAACAAGGAGACCTACAACCATCACATATGTCTGGAAGAGATTCAAAAGCAGACATTGGCATGGGGATGCTTAATAGTGGATTAAAGGTATGGCTTTGGAAATGGCCTGACAGGGGGCTACTGGCTTGGGGCGTGGCAGCAGGTCTACAGATGACGGAATCCAATGTCATTAGATTGGGACAAATGTTTGACTTTCTCATGTTGTTCCTAAATGGTCATCAGGGACAAAAGTTAGAGAATTTAAGTTGTCACTCAGTTTTTGGCTATTTGGGCCTGATTATTACAGAAATTATTAGTTGGCTAACCAAGATGGTGTTATAGACTGAGTCTGTCATTCTCCATGTCTTGTTTCTAGCAGACTGTGAGTACTTCTTGAACTGTGAGTACTAAACTGATTTCCAGATCAGGATTCTGGAAGCAATAATTAAGAGTTTTAATTTTTTTTCTTTTTCTTTCTTTAGAAACAATTATTTTACATATCAATTCCCCTGTTCCCCCTCCCTCTCATCCTCCCATCCATTCTACCAATTCCCCCAACCCACTCCCTATCTGCACCCCAAGTGTTGGGGTACCCTGAATTGAGGAGGGGTCCCCAAGCTGGATTCGTCACCCCAAGAATCAAGAGTCCACATGCCAATTGATGCAACATGCAAGAGGCTTTAATTAGGCATCTGCAGATGGGCCTCGGTCAGCTTTTAGACCGATTGGCACCGAGGTTCAGTTACAATCAGCTTTTAAAGACAAAAACCACAAGCCTTTGGGAGGGGTCCCTATCTTGTGACGGGGAGGGGGGGGTAACGTGACTACTGACCAGGGGAAGTAGATGTCTTCCTGACCTACATATTGTAAATTCCTCAAACCTTGGTATCTCTCCCTACGTAAATTGTGGTTATCATCTCCTTGTTTCCATCTTGTTTGCCCATCTCTGACGCCCTAGTAAGTTCTTCACAGGTGGTCAGCAGCCCGGAATTGGCCTTTTGTGGGTTTACAGCCCTTCTGCAATTAAGGTTGCTAAACCATACATTCCATTCTGTGGTTTGGCCAGTTCCTGGGATGGGGTCCTTTGTTCACTTTCCAAGTTCTCTAGTGGGGTACCCTCCCTGTTTAAGCTTATATTTTATTTCTATAAATTTGGGGTCTTTCATTCCTCCCTTTTCTCTAGGGCATAGTTTTAATCATAAAACTTTTTAGGGGGCCTCAATGTTAGATACAGCTTGATATTATTGGGTTAGGACAAGGGCCTGGGTAATAGACAGCCTCTCTCATATAAATTGCAAAAGCCTGTTAAGGAGACAGAGGGTGAGCCCAGTATTACAGGCCCACCATAGTCTTGAGTTGGGTACCAGATACATACAGCCCATGTTAGTTTTGGGTTGTAGGAGGGTTTGGTTACAGAGGTCCTGGTGGGACCTGGGGACATTTCCCAAGCGTGTGCCCTTTCCTGAGACTTGGGTGAGGGTCAGCTGTTGGGGAGCATGTGGGGTTCCCTCAGTTGTGGTGGGGAAACAGAAAAGCATTAAGCATAACAAGACAATCAAGCAGTTTGTGAGAGTCTTAGCTTGAACGGGTTTTGAGTGCGCTGTAACTTCCATTTCGTCGACCTGTCCTCTGCTGAACCTCCGCTGGCCACAGCCTTCTTGGCGTGAGAGGCATGGATCCATGCTGCAATCCCATCAATGTTGAGAGCCTTGGGGGTCATCAAGATCACGGTGTAAGGGCCTTTCCAGTGGGGTTCAAGAGTCTTAGCTTGGTGGTGTCGGACGTACATGGAGTCCCCGATCTGGAACGGGTAGGGCACTGTGGAATTTCCAGCCTGGTATACTGCAGCCAGTGGTTTCCAGATCTGATTCTGAATGAGTTGAAGGGTATGTAACTGGGCCTGGAGGGATGGGGGTCAATGGGATAATTAGGGTCTATGGGAAGTGTACTCAGGATAGGCGGGGGCCCTCCAAATTGGATCTCAAATGGAGTTAGCCCATGCACTGAAGGGGTGTTCCGAACTGGAACAGTGCCATGGCTAGGAGTCGTACAGAGTCTCTAGTGCCAGTCTCTATGGTCAATTTGGTTAAGGTCTGTTCAATTTTCCTATTTACCCTCTCTACCTGTCCTGAACTTTGGGGTCTGTATGCACAATGTAGTTTCCAATCAATTTCCAATGTTTTGGCCACCAAAAAAAACAAAAACAAAAACATGTTGACTCACCTGAGAGACAAAGGCAGGTCTGTTACCAGACCTCGTTACCTTGGGTAGCCCGAACCGTGGGAAGATCTCTTTAAGGATTTTCTTGACCACCACTTGTGCAGCCTCATGCTTGGTGGGAAATGCCTCAGTCCATCCTGAAAAAGTGTCTATGAAAACCAAAAGGTACCTGTTTCCGAGGCTTCCAGGTTTGATTTCAGTGAAGTTGACTTCCCAGTTAGTTCCAGGTGGCTCCCCTCTGACTCTAATCTCCTCAGGCAGCTTGAGCCGCCCGCCCTGTGTTTACTTGTGTTTACTTAGGTCCACCCTGTGTTTACTTAGGCCCAGGGAGCTCAGGAACTGTTGATTTGCTGAAGGAGGCTGTTGAGCTTGTTCTTTGAGTTTCTTATGCCCGAGGTGGGTCCATCGATGTAACTGGAGTAGGACTTCTTTGGATGTTGGGGTCCCTCGAATTGAGGAGGGGTCCCCAAGCTGGATTTAGGAATGTGGCTGCCCTGAACCACAACTTGTCAGGGTTAAGGAGCAGCGCCTGATAATGGGCCATTTGTGCATTTGAAAGTTATCTACCAGGTGGCTGTCGGGCCACAGCATGGGGGACCACCACTGTGAGTGGCTGACCCAAAGTCAATTTGTCTGCATCTTTGGCAAGGACAGCCACTACAGCCACCATTCGGAGGCATGGGGACAATCCTGACGCTACATTGTCCAGTTTCTTTGAGAAGTATGCTACCAGTCTCTTTCATGGCCCGAGCTGTTGGGTTAGGACTCCTTTTGCCAGTCCTGCCCTTTCATCCACGTAGAGGATGAAGGGCTTGTTTATATCGGGGAGACTCAGGGCAGGTGCTGAAAGCAAGGCCCATTTGATATTGTCAAAGGCCTCCTTGTACTCCTTTTTCCATACAAAGGGGGGGGGGCATAACTTTAGTCAAAGGGTAGAGTGGGGCTGCTAATTCTGCAAAGCCAGGAATCCAGAGGCAGCAGAACCCCGCGCTACCCAGAAACTCACACACCTCCCTGGAATTTTTGGGTGGGGGAATCAGGGCTACAGCCTGTTTTCGTCCCTCCATCAGCCAGCGCTGACCGTCCTGAAGCCGATACCCTAGGTAGGTGACTTGCTTCTTACAGAGCTGAGCCTTTTTTTGCTGATGCCCGATACCCCAATTCCCCCAACCTTTGTAACAATGCCCCGGTACCTTGGAAGCAGTCATGTTCTGATTCTGCGGCCAGAAGGAGATCATCTACATATTGGAGTAAAATTATATTGGGGTTGTGGACTCGGAAGTCCGCCAAATCTTGGTGCAGGGCTTCATCAGAGAGGGTTGGTGAGTTCCTGAACTCTTGAGGGAGTCACGTCCATGTGAGCTGGCCAGAGAACCCGGTCCTGGGATCTTTCCATTCAAAGGCAAATAGGGGCTGACTCTGAGGGCTCAGTCTGAGGCAAAAGAATGCATCTTTAAGGTTGAGCACCATATACCAGACATGGCTTGGAGGCAGGTTGGGTACTGTTGGATGAATGTCCTCAGTCCTCCGATTCACTTCCCAGAGGTCCTGCACTGGCCTATAGTCCCCTGCGTCTGGCTTCTTCACAGGGAGGAAGGGAGTGTTCCATGGACTATGACAGAGTTTAAGGGTACCCAACTGCATTAGCTTAGTCTTGCTTTGTCTCCCAGGTCTCTCGCCTGTCTAGGCCTATTTTTAGACTCCTGCACTATGGTGGCCAAAATGTTAATTTCTGATTGCGCTTTCTATCTCTCTTGTCCTCTCTTTCTCCTCCTGCAACTTACATAGCCTCTCCTCCTTCTCTTCCTGTGTCTCCCAAAATTTTAATTCCTGATTGTGCTTTCTATCTTTCTTGTTCTCTCTCTCTCCTCCTGCAACTTACATAGCCACTCCTCCTTCTCTTCCTGCGCTTTTTATCTCTCTTGTCCCCTCTTTCTCCTCCTGCAACTTACATAGCCTCTCCTCCTTCTCTTCCTGCGTCTCCCTTTTGTTAAAAATCTTTTCAGCCTCCTTTACTAAGTCCTGCAGGGTATAGTCCTGCAGCCCCTCAAGGCATTGTAACTTAGTGCATATATCGGGTGCTGACTGTCTGATGAATGACATGATTATGTCAGCTTCCCTCTCCTGGGCCTGGGGGTCAAAAAGAGTATACATTCTGTAAGCCTCCATGAGGCACTCTAGAAACCCGGCAGGGGTTTCTTCCTTACCTTGAGTTACTGCATGTACCTTGCCCAAATTTGTGGGGCATCTCCCTGCCCCTTTGAGACCCACCAACAGAGTCTGGCAATAGAGATGGTGACGCTCCCTACCGTGTGGTGTGTTGAAGTCCCATTCCGGGCGGGTTAAGGGAAAGTGTGCTTCTATCTCATTGGGAAGCTGGGTAGGTCTCCTGTCCGGCCCCAGGACGTTCTTTCTAGCTTCCAGGAGGACTCTCTGCCTCTCCTCTGTTGTGAGGAGAGTTTGTAGTAGCTGCTGGCAATCATCCCATGAGGATGGACTCGATCGGACCTGTTAGGGCCTGGGGGTCTTGTGAGAAAGAAGGATTATGAGTTTTCCAGTTGTAGAGATCAGCAGAGGAGAAGGGCCAGTGTTGGTAGTTCCCTCCCCCCATCTAGTGGAGTGGGAAAGCCTGGGAGGTCCCAGGCTTATCGGCTCCCTCCTGCTGTTGGATCTTTCTGTGGCTGCAGCCTGGTAGAGGGAGGTGGGTTGCAGCTCAGACTTTCCCAGGTGACAATGTAAGGGACCTGGTCTGGACGGCCTTGAGGTTTGGGTTGAACAACCCGAGCTTTAACCTGCAAAATAATGGTGATATTAAAGGTACTATCCCTAGGCCATTCTGAAGAACAGAAAGTTTGCTATCTCTTCTTTCGGACCTCCATTGCTTCATCGTGGGCCCGGTCCAGGACATCTGGCCAATGATCTAAAGTCAAACTTAAGGGGGTTGTTAGACATTGTCCCATGGGTACAGATAAACACAAACAGTATGAAAGACGACAGACAGACCTCTGCTATAAAGGAGATTCTGGTGCAGGCAAGAAATACAGGTCCTGCAGGCACTTCAGGTCCTCACAACTTTTGTCTGAGGCTCAAATACAGGTCCCTGGCACCTCCGTCCAGGGCACAATACAGGTCCCTGGAACTTTCATCCCAGGGCACAATACAGGTCCCTGGAACTTCCATCCCAGGGCACAATACAGGTCCCTGGAACTTCCGTCCCAGGGCACAATACAGGTCCCTGGAACTTTCGTCCCAGGGCACAATACAGGTCTCTGGGGCGCAAAAATGAAACCCGGGTAATACAGGCCCCCCAGAGCACAAATACAGGTCCCACACCAGAATAGACTCAGACAGGAGAGAACACACAGAACATAAATTTTGAGCTCAGTCTTACCTCCAATTGGAAGTGGAGTTGAGTCTGGGGGACACAATCTTGGTGGGACCTCCAATGTTGGGGTACCCGGAATTGAGGAGGGGTCCCCAAGCTGGATTCATCACCCCAAGAATCAAGAGTCCACGTGCCAATTGATGCAACATGCAAGAGGCTTTAATTAGGCATCTGCAGATGGCCCTCTCGGTCAGCTTTTAGACCGATTGGCCCCGAGGTTCAGTTACAATCAGCTTTTAAAGACAAAAACCACAAGCCTTTGGGAGGGGTCCCTATCTTGTGACAGGGGGGGTACGTGGCTACTGACCAGGGGAAGTAGATGTCTTCCTGACCTACACGTTGTAAATTCCTCAAACCTTGGTATGAGTTAATCATCTCTCCCTACGTAAATTGTGGTTATCATCTCCTTGTTTCCATCTTGTTTGCCCATCTCTGACGTCCTGGTAAGTTCTTCACAGGTGGTCAGAAGCCCAGAATTGGCCTTTTGTGGGTTTATAGCCCTTCTGCAATTAAGGTTGCTAAACCATACATTCCATTCTGTGGTTTGGCCAGTTCCTGATGGGGTCCTTTGTTCACTTCCCAAGTTCTCTAGTGGGGTGCCCTCCCTGTTTAAGCTTATATTTTATTTCTATAAATTCGGGGTCTTTCACAAGGACAGTGAGGCCTTCGATGGGGGATCATAAAAGTTTGTCACAACATTTGGAGGAGGGTCTAGGCCCTCACCTGTGTTACTGGGCTGATACAGTATCCCTCCACAGGGAATGTACTCCAAAAATCCATTTGTGCACTAGGGATAAATACTGGTTCCACTGCTAGAGGTCCCATAGACTGCCCAAGCCTCCTAACTGGCACCAATATTCAGAGGGTTTGGTTCAGTCTAATGCTGGTTTCAGCATTAGACTTGGGTCTGAGCTCTCACTAGTTCAGGTCAGCTGGTTCTGTAGGTTTCTCCAGCACAGTCTTGACTTCTTTGCTCAACCCTCCTTCCTCTCTATACATGGTCTACCAAAGAAGGAGAAAGGGATAAGAACTCCTGAGCAAGCGGGGAGCATTGGGGGGGGAGGTATAGAGAGATGCCCTTTTCTTGTCTGCTGCTTTGGTTTTTTTCCCCACCAGTTACCTGGGCTCTGCCAAGTTGTAGTCCCCAAATAACACACAAGACACTGTATTAATTACGAAACCGTTGGCCTTGCTTGTTTCTTACTGGCTATCTCTGACTTAAGTACTTACCCCATAGCTGTTAATCTAAGTAGTTATCTTACTGGAGAAAAGTTTCATGGCTTCTTACCCCTATGGCGGTTACATCTTGACTCCTTGTGTTTCTCCTACTCAGAGTCCTCCTGGACTCCTAGTCCCACCTATCTTGCTTCCGTATTGGCCAACAATGATTTATTGACATATACACAGGACTTCCCCAACATCTCCTCTTTTCTGTTTAAACAAAAAGAAAGGTCTTAACTTTAACATAGTCAAATTATATATAACAGAACAGTTATCGAGTAAGAACACAGTTACAATATTTTGTTTAACAACATTCAGCAAGATTTAAAGACAATATCATCCTTCCCATCCTTGCGAGTCCAAAGTTCTATATGTAGTTTATCCTTCATCATAACTAAGGAAAACTATAATTTATAACTATCTGTCTTCAACTCTATCAAAGACCACAGAAGGATAATATATAAACACTAGGATTGACAGAGACATCTTACTGCCTGGACAGTCACACGAAGTTCCTCTGTAACGTTGGGGCATCTGTCTTCAGGCCATAGGCCATAATGTGTCTGGAAGACTTTTCAGCAAATCAGGAAATTTTAACTTGTCCATCTGCATCAGCAGTCTGTCAGTCATTTTTCTCTGTCCTGCAGAAAGTTTCAGAGACTTTTCCATGAATCAGGAACCTGAAGGTCTATTTGAGTTCAGCAGTCACTTACCTGTGGGTCCTGCATATCCAGTTTATACAGCAAGAGTCCAGCAGTCTAGGCAAGAATAGTTTCTTGCCCAAATGGCTAATCTTGCCATGTTGAAAGCAAACTCCATAATGAGTTTCTTTGATACCCATCTTCCTCTCAGACATAATTGGTGATGCCAGGAGCAGACATTTTTCATTGTTAAGAAAAACCCTAAACCATTTTAAACACCATTTTCTGAAGGTCTTTGAAAGGTTTGAAGACTGTCTATCTATCTCAAATATGTCTCTGTATATATAGAAAACCTAACTTACCTAACTATAAGTTCTGACTATTATAAGTGACTATCTATAATCTGTATTTAGTTATGTATTATGTTTTAAGAGATCAGTATAAACACAATACTTAATCAAGAGGAGAAATATACATATCACAAAATTGACCTTGAATTTGTATCAATAAATGAAAAACCATACCCATACCAAGTATTCATTTCCATACCATAATTCCCCTTTTTACCCATTAAAAGGAGATTGGCTGTGATCATTAACCAATTATAAGCAACCCCATTCAAATGAAAACAAAGATTTATAAACAATATGGGGATTTGGATGTCTCTCATTCCAAACTGCTTCCTGCTGGAAGGGGGCGCTGTTCATACCATGGGGATCATGACAAAACTCAGAAACCTGTATAAGTCCTTATTTTCGGGGTCTGTAGGACTGCATTATCTTAGCTGTTTCAATTGTTGGAACACAAGACCCACTGCTTCCGGGGGTCTTGGTTCATTAAACCACAGAAGCCTGGAAGGAATCCTCAGCTTTTCATTTCCTGTAGAAACATAAACAAAAACTCCTTTCCAAAGTAACATATCCTTATACTTAAATTTTGAAGTCAAGGCATTTTTACAAGATAGAAGTTGAATTAATTCAGTAGCATTTATAATCAAGTGTACTTTAGCAGCTGTTCCTTCCTTAGCAATCAAAAAACTGAAAAACACAATAGCATACAGTATCCAGACTCTCTGTGTATTTTCCATCTTTATGCGGCTTATTTATTTATCTATTATTACTTTATTTCTTTTACTTTTATTTATCTTTCTCTGAGACAGGGTTTCTCTTGAAATCTGCCTGCCTCTGCCTCTGCAGCAACTCCTACCAGCATGCACCACAACAGCCGGCTTCTCTATTTATTTAACACTGCAGTTTCTTTTTCTCTCTCAATCCTACATATATTTTTAAACACATTGTAAACCTTTAGAGGTTTTCCTCATCCAAGTCTGACTTTACTGTAAATCTTTATGTTTTTCTGGCCACATGTCTTATCTGTTAAAACCGTGGCTGTTTAAACTGCAGTTTTTCTAAGATGGCAGGCATAAGTGTGATTCCAGCTCAGTGCCTCAGTCTATGCTTGGAGATGTGGTCATTTCCACTTCCAGCTGTATGTACACACCTTTAAATCATTAGCAGAGCCTCTTAAAAGAACCTTGGTGGTTTTTTGTTTTTTGTTTTTAACTTATGCTGAGTCAGGAAGACTCCCTTAAGCAAAAACGCATGAGTCTCTGCTTGTTGCTCGCAAAACAGAGCCCACCTGAGAAAAATGCTGCTACCAAGAACCCATGCTTTTCTCTGTTCTTTTGTTTCTAAAATTCCTTTAAAGTTTTTGTCATTCTACTTGGAAATTCATGATCCCATTCCTGATCACCATTTGTAGAGAGATGCCTTTTACTTGTCTGCCACTTTGGTTTTTTTCCCCACCAGTCACCTGGGCTCTGCCAAGTTGTAGTCCCCAAATAACACACAAGACGCTGTATTAATTATGAAGCTGTTGGCCTTGCTTGTTTCTTACTGGCTATCTCTGACTTAAGTATTTACCCCATAGCTATTAATCTAAGTAGTTATCTTACTGGAGAAAAGTTTCCGGGCTTCTTACCCCTATGGCGGTTACATCTTGACTCCATGTTTCTCCTACCCAGAGTCCTCCTTGACTCCTAGTCCCACCTATCTTGCTTCCTCATTGGCCAACAGTGCTTTACTGACATATACACAGGACTTCCCCAATAGGGAGGGATGTAGGAAAAAGAGATAAGAGGAGGGGGAAGGAGAACAAGAAGGATCAAGAAGACTGAGACAGGGGAGGAACATAGAAGAGCAAGAAAAAAAGAGATACCTTAACAGAGGAAGCCAGCATAGATTTAAAGAGAAATCTGGCACTAGGGAAATGTTCAGAGATTCACAAAGATGACCCCAACTACGAATCTGGGCAGCAGTGGAGAGGCTGCCTTTGATGCCCTTCCCCTATAATGAGATTGATGACTCCCTTAATTGTTATCCTAGAACCTTCAACCAGTAGTTGATGGAAGCAGAATCAGGCACCAACAACTAAGCCCTGAGCCATACTCCTGGAATCTTGTTGTAGAGAAGAATTTGATTTTTATGTAACATTTAGTCATTGTTGGTTTTTTATATGTTGTTTCTTCAAGTTAATTAACAGGTCAGTAAAAGAGGGGATTTTGCAATCTATCTCAATAGAAAGTTTCAATGTGAGAAATGTATCAAAAGAGGAAAAACATTGTACTTTATAGATGTGAATATATAGGAGAATCTTGAAGAAGCATGAAGTAGGATCTTATTTGAACTTCTGGGTACCGATGGAGATTGGATTTTCAGAATAAACTCAGGCAAGGGCTTCTTTGCTATTAACCCCAATGGTCATGATGGACAGGGGAACTCCCAAGTCTGTTTATCTTCTTAAAGCAGAGTTATTCAATGATATACCTGGTAATTAGTAGGTTGTTTAATGACAATTTAAATGCCTATCAATATCAGGTCATCAGATCAAATCTCACTGTGTCATTTACCTATGCATTGTTCTTTGACAAATCATACAGTATGTTTCTGTAAGAACTATGAAGGCAGCAATATAACTTTGTACTGTGTAAGGTTCATGAACATGCCTAAGATGTGCTTTGGAGGCCAGCTAGGTTGTAGGTAGGAGTTGTAGGAAGGTGAAATGGAGCATAATAGGATCCAAAGTAGTAAAATCTCAAAACCTCTTGGCTGGCTTGAAAACATGCTACAGACTTACAGTTGTACAGAGAAACATGAATTAAAATGAAAGAAAAAGATGAATCCCAAAGATTAATGAATGTATAAATCACTTCATGGATAATGGGGATGTAATGGAAATGTCAAAGCCAGTATTACTCTTTGAGAAAGCCAGTTTCATGTAAAACTAAGGCTGTATTCCTAAAAATGAATCAATAAGGAGCTTAGAAATCATTGAAACTGATTTGAGTAATGGACGATGAAGAGATGTTGTGCAGAGGAGGCAATGAAGACAGCTACAGTTATTGTTTGTCCAGTTTATCCTTCTTTCCTATGGTAAGGGTGTGTCCAACTTACTTTTTCTTTTGTTTTTTTTTCCTTATTCGTGTCTATATCTTATATTTTACCTTCTCCTATGAAGTATAGACCTTATTTTGAGGAGGTATGTCATGCAATATGGAGCAATGTAAGTGTAATTTTGGAACGATATCCTCATGTTTATGTAGAAAACTTTATACATAACTTTTTGTCCTCAAACTCATCATCTCTTCTACCTTATCTACTAAGTGAAGGATACTAGCTAGCATCCATGAAGCCAAACTACTAGAGACTTAAAAATGATTCTCAACTACATTCTCTCTTCTGTTTCACAGATATAATTAACAAGGAAAATTTACTTTCTTACTTAGCAAACTACTTTCGAATCTAAGGTCTATCCCCTATATTTCAAAAACCCTATCATGTCATGAGTAACTTCTAAATGCCTTTCTGAAACCCCCTCATCCCTGACCTTTCTCAGATGCCCACTGATTGCATTAGGGTCAAGACAATCATTAACTCTGTGCAGGCTAGATAAGGAATTCTCCTACTGTTCTATTTTCTTTTTACCATCCATAGTATAAAAGTCAAACTCCTCTACACATGCTAAAGCTTTTATCTCTTCCGCCATCTTGATTTACCAATTTCATCTTTCCTGTCTCCTCTAATGAAATGAATGTAATTTAATCTCTTGAATAGCATGTTCCTTGCACTGACAAACTTTCACTATGCTTTCTAGGGCTTGTGGACTTTCCTTTCCTCTCATCTCCTAATGTCTTGCTGTACAAATCTCCTCATAAATTTTTACTTATCCTTTATATTTTATCTCATATTTTGTTTCCTTCATGAGCACAAATTAGCCTAAAGCTTGTGAGAGAGACTAGGTGCTTGAGATGAGATAAGCACATGATGGAGAATATTCAAAGTAAGTAGAAATTATCAGAAAAGTTACAGTGAGCAAAAGGAAATTAGCAGCGATGTCTCTTTGCAGGGGCAGCATTGCTGCCAGAAGTGGGAGAACAACATAAAGTTAGGTAATGATCATTAAGATCTGTAGGTAATGACACATCTAAGACAGAATCAGATGCATGATTGAACTCTGTTCGGTGTGAGATCTGGAAAACATCCTTTACATTTCTCTATTTAGAGATTCTGTTTAGAGAGCTGACAAGGGCAGTGTTCATGTAGAAGTAAAGTGTCTGTGTGCTGACTATAAAGATAGTGACAAAGCACAGAAGTTACGAAGCACAAAATACTCACTTGAGAAGAAAGAATGATGAGGAAATGAAAGGGAAGTATCACCATTATAGATTCAGGAAAATGGAGATGGGACAAAGGTTTGTGTGTTATTACAAACTGGAGAGAACTATAGTGTAGCCCAGGGGAATTCATTTCCTTTCCCATTATCCATTATACTTTCTGTACAGGCATCTTAGGAACCCTACAGATAACTTGCTTAAGAAGTGGGAAGATGTAGCAGCATGACACTAGAAGTTGCTGATCAGAAGAGTATCTACAGTAATTTATATAACACTTTAAGAAAATCATTTTCATTTACATCAGTAGTTATTTTATATAAAAATCTAACCTATGCCATGACTTCTTGAGGAATTTAGATTATTATTTGTCAAAACTATGTGAGTAGAAAGTTTTCTATCTTCCTTCATCAATACTTGTTACTCTGTCTTACCACCTACTTTAGGCTGTGTATCAGACTGTCATTCAAAATGGAACACAAACATGACTATCACTTTCTTTCTTCCTGGAGCATAAGCTCAGTACAAAGATGGAGTACATTGCCTCAGGGAATAGTGAGTTACACCTCAGTGGGACTGTTCAAATATCCAACAATCATTTGGATCCATGGCAAACTTAGGCAATTTTTAAAGCTATTTCATCCCCATGGTCTATGAGTTCACAGGTCTAAATGACTTTTAAACTTAGATGCAAGCTACATGCCAAGTTAATGATAAACAGATATGAGCTGCTTACACAACAAACCTTGAAGTGGATTATTAGCTTTGTTATCAAGATTTGTCAAAGGTGATCTGCCTTAAAAGAACTGAGAATTTAGCTTACTAATGTTAATTGTTCCTTTTTTGAACAAATTTCCATCTTATGTTGACATTTTAATTTATATGTTCATGAAGAATGAGAAGGTATGCAATACTAGAGTCCCACCATTTTGTATCTGTGTAGAATCTTGATGGTAAGTGCAGTTTGTATTAATGAACTGTTTCAAAGGAGGTACCAAGCCCACCTTCCTTGACCCTGTGTAAGGCTGCGGTTGGCCCATGCTGGTGGCTGCTGTCATTCATCCTTTCTTAGATGTTTTTCCATTTTAGAAATCTTTCAGGTGAGGAAACAAATCAAAGAGATTATGAATACTCCAAGGGCAAGCAAGCATGGAATCAATGAAGAATAATCACCATCTTTGTCAGGAAAAAACATCATAAGAGACTGATTCAAGGTAAAAAGGTCTTTCATTGGGCTCCTGCTGTGATACTGACCACTACTTCATGCTTAGCATTTTGACATGCCCAGCATGGTTTTCATGCTTTCCATCAGTAAAAGTTGAATTACTACTGATACCTTCATGTTGTTGCCTATAGAACAATTAAATAAAAATCAGACATTTTGTAGAACTGGGGCTGGGGAGATGGCTCAGCGGTTAAGAGTACTGACTACTGATTTTGCTAAGGATGAATAATGTAATAATGTTTTCTAAGCTTTGAGGGAATCAAGCAAAAAACCCAAGAGAGGTATGTGTGGTACCCCAGAGAAGAGGAATGAGGCAAGATCTTCTGAGCAGATTGGGATCGGTGTGGGGAGTGTGACCTGGAAAAAAGAGAGGGGGAGAAGAGGAGGTAGGGGTGTCATGGGGAAGCAGGAAGGTTAAGTTGGGGAAAGAATAGGGGAGAACAGGATGAGAGATACCATAATAGAGGGAGTCATTGTAGGCTTGAGGAGAGATCTGGCACCAATGAGATCTCTAGTGATCTACAAGGATGACACCAACTGGCAAACTAAGCAATAGTGGAGAGACTACCTTAAGTGCCCATCTCTGATAATGAGTTTGATGACTATCTTATATGCCATCCTAGAACCTTCATCCAGTGACTGATGGAAGCAGAGGCAAACACCCACAGTTAAACAATGAACTGAACCCCTGGAACCCAGTGACAGAGAGGGAGGACTGGTGAGTATGGGACTGATACAGACCCCGTTAGTGTGGGTGTCAGTGAAGAGGCCTGAACAACCTATGGGGCCCTGGGCAGTAGATCAGTATTTATCCCAGGCATACAAATGGACTTTGTATGTCCATAACACAAAGAGAGATGCTCTCTCAGCCTGAACTCTGAGGGAGGACCCAGGCTCTGCCCTGAAGGAAATGATAGACTCTGGATATCCCTATGGTGAAGGGAGTGGGGATATGTTGGGAGGTTGGGGGGACTGGTGGGTTGGTGCGGGAAGAGGGGAGGGAGAGGGAGCTGGGATTGACAGGTGAATTTTATTATTATTATATTATTATAAATAATAATAAAAAAGTTGCATGATCTTAGGAGGAAAAAATAGTCACATTATTCCTGAACTCATTTCATGAATGTTTACAGTGAAAAATCTCAGATGGTAAGCTTCGGCTTGTCCAAAAAAAAAATCCTATTTTAATTACATTTTCTAAGCTAAGGATCATTTAAATCTTTAAATTTAGATGCTAAATTTAATTTTAGACAAAGATCCTAGGATGTAATCAAATGATTGATTAGATATATTTGAATGGACATGATTTTTGAAGATGTTTTAGTGAGAAACCATGACTCTGTTCCTTCTGAATATATTGCTTGTGTTCTACTTGAAAATTTCCAGACAACTGCTTTTTTATGGCCTGATTTTATATTATAGATATATTTGCAAAGGAGTCTTTTTTTCTGAGTCAGTCCAAACAACAATAAAACCATGTGAAATGATGTGCAGGAGATAAATAATAGGACTAGAACACAGATCCAAGTTCAGTTTCTACTGAACTTCTGATCAGTGCTTGTGCAAACTGGCCTGAGGTCTAGATATAAGAATCATGGCAAAAATCAACCATCCAGAAAAACCAAAAAGATAGCTCATTAAAAAAAATTAGATTTCTTTAATGGATAAATACTTTGAATGTTTTCATATGTCTCTGTGCATTTGTGTTTCTTCTTTTATAACCTACTCATATTTAATGAATGGTTTTATTTTTGAGTTCCTTATATATTATAAATGCTAATCCATTGTCACATATACAGCTATAAAATATATTTGATCATTATATAGGCTGTCTTTTCAGTTTATTTTTTGCAGTTTTATGTACGTATATTTTTATTTATGTGTATGTGTATATGTTGATGCCATTATAAGCCAAAGAAAAACATTAGTTCACCTAGAACTTCATTCAAGTCACTTGCGAGTGAGTGGAAGCTAGGATCCAAATTCAGGTTCTCTGGTAAAGCAGCAAGCATTCTTAATCAAGAAGAAATCTATGTGGACTCATGTGAACCCTTTTTAATTTCGTGCAATCTTATTTGTCACTTGTCAGTAGTATTCTGAATTTCAGTAGATGCTGAATTTTGTTTAAAAAGTCTTTTTATATCCCTGTAGAGAGCTGCGAAGTGCCACACCATTAAGATGGCGCTGGCTTCTGCCTTCTGCTAGCCCTACAGCAAGTGCTCTCTGTGATTAACAACTCTTAGGAGCCCCACCTCTATTTGGTTAAGGCTGGATATCAGGCTTGCTTCCGCGTACTGTGGTCAGAAGATTGTTCAAGGTTCCTGAATAAACTGCTTAAAGAAGAGTCGGAGCTTTGCATCTTCCTTTCTGGTCGAGGTGGTCGCGACATATCCCTATATTTTTTAAGTGTTTCCCCTAACAATTTTAGAGTTTGCATTAAGATTTTTGAAACATTTTAAAATTTATTTTCATACACAGAAAGCTAACATTATTCTTCTGCATACAGTGTCCAGTTTTCCCAACACTGTTGAAGAAACTCTCTTTTCTCCAAAGTATGTTCTTAAGTGTTTTGAAAATGCACATGGCTATAGACACATGAGTTCAATTCTCAGTCCAGTGACCACTCCACTAATACATGTGTCTGTTTTGTGGCAGTGTCATTCTATTGTTACTATGGATCTCTAGTGCTACTTGAGAGAAGACAACTTTGCTCTTTTCAATAAGGATTGTTTTATCTATTCAGGGCTTTTTTCTTTCCACATAAGTTTTAGAATATTTTCTGTTTTCTGAATTTTGTTTGGAATTGCATTAAATCTTCAGGTCGCTTTTGGCAATGCATCCATCCTGTTGTATTCATTTTGCTGATCATGAGTGTGGTTGCTATTCCATCTTCTGCCATCTTTAATACCTTTCTTTAAAGTTTTAAATTGTTCATTGTAGATGTTTTTCACTTGCTTGGATAAATTAATTCATAGTGATTTCACCTTTTAAGCTATTATAAACAGGGATCTTTTCTTTAATTTTTTTCTCAATTGTTTCATCATCACCTCAATCCAGGTATTCTTGCATGCTAGGCAAATGCTCAGGCAACTGAGCTACATGATCAGCCCAAGATAGGTTTTAAAATAAGCTCATTTGGCAACAATTGGTAGGATAACCATTTTCATTTAACAATAAATTTTAAACAATGTAAAATAATAAACAAAGCAGAAAGCATTAGTCAAAAAAAATCATAGCCAGCATATCTAGAATGGCTACTACATATCATTTTCTGGCTAGGTGCATTGCACAATTTCTTTATTTTTATCATCTTCTCTCTACTGTAGTTTCACTACACATTCTACTATGATCTGTAGAGTAAGGATTAGAAGAACATAGCAGCATGTGTCAAACCAAACAGTGACAAGACCACGGAAATGCCACTCTAGTCCTACTTTTTCTTTTCTCAAAACACATATCCATCTCTGGGAAAAACCAGCAGATTTTCTCATACATTTTTCTTGTTCAAACCCTGCTATGTGGTCCCTTCCACCTTTAAAATCTACCAGGAGACACATGCTATTCTCTACAGATGTTCATGACTGTTGGACTAGCATAATATAATATGTAGGAGATAATGAATTCGACATAGCAGCTCCTATCACATTTTATAAGGTGCATGCCAGTCACACTGAATCTTCAGGTTGTCGGGGTCTTTGTTTTGTCATTTTAATATTTATCCTTTTACTTTTTTTATTTGACTGATACCATGTTAGTTACACAAATTTTAAGAGCATAATTGTTTTACGTATTTTCTTTTTTGGTTTTTACGAGACAGGGTCTCTCTGTATTGTTTCAAAGGCTATCGGTCAAGCCCGGCCTCGAACTCACAGAGATCCGCCTGCCTCTGCCTCCCGAGTGCTGGGATTAAAGGCATGCGCCACCACCGCCTGGCCTGTTTTACATATTTTCTTATCAATACTTCGTTTATTTATTGCTTAAAAGGGACTATTGGGGAAGGGCCTAGGCCCTGCCCTGGATGAAATGACAGTTACTGGAGATCCATCATGGAGGATCTCACCCTCCTTGGGGATCAGAATGGAGATTGGGTGGAGGACTGGGGGACCTGGTGGGGAGGGTGGGGGAGCAGGGGAGGGAGAGGTAGCAGGGATTAACATGTGAAACAAGATTGTTTCTAACTTAAATTTAAAAAAGGACTAAATTTTTTAAAAAAGTAATGACAGAAGAGATGAAAAAAAAAAAAAAAAAGAACCAACAGGGGGATGAAGGGATTGCTCAGTTGTTAAGAACATTTCTAGCTTTTCCAGAGAATTTGAATTCAGTTCCAGCACCTATGCAGAGGCTCACAAACATCTATAGATCCAGTTCTAGAGGATCTGAGGGCATGCACTAGCTATACATTGGCATATATATAGACAAACACCCATATATACAAACAAATGAATAGGTAAATAATTTAAAAATGAGGGCTTTTGCCCCGCATTATTGTATCTTGTTTTGTCCTGTTTGGCTGTCATTTTTTGAAGGCCTGCTCTTTTCTGAAGAGGAAACAGGGGAATTGAATTTGGGAGAGAAAGGAGGTTAAGAAGCAGGGAGAAGTGGAGGGAGGGAAAACTGTACTTAGGATGTATTGTATGAGAGAAGAATTTATCTTAAAAAGGAAAGGCAGCCTCAGTAAAACAATAAGCAAATTAGGAGAAAGAACTGCCCCTAATTACTAGAAGGTTTGAAAAAAAGGAGAAAATCCTCCTTAATTCAAAGGGAGAAAGGTCTTCTTCATGCAGCCAAGGTAGTCCTGAGACTTCAGTCCACAAATGTTCCTACTCCTTTCTGAATGGTGGCATCTGGCCCACTGCCAGGGTAGGTAAAGGTGAGTACTGTGAGCTATGAGAGGATCCTTTTCTTAGTTTTGTCTGGAAGCATGGGACTTGTGAGACACTTCTGGTCAGTTAGAGTTTCTTGACTGAAGAGGTGTGCCAGTAAAACATTTTCTGCTTTCTTTTTCTCAATAACACAGTTTGTGTAGGTTCCCCAATTTAATTTGTAGTGTAACACCAAGGAAAGGAATATGTAATGCAATACCCTTAAAGAAAAGCAACCACTGGGCAGAACTAGAATGAATATCCAAATAAAGCCAACTTTTCTCTTGCTTCTTTTCTTCTATATTCTCCACATGTGGTTATCTAGGCACAGTTCCTCAGTGTAATACAATGAGCCCATTAACAATAGTCTAGCAGGAAACAGCATTTGCATTTTTGTGGCACTGGGGCTGGGCAGCTTTGTGCATACCAAGAGTGGCCTAGCTTATCCCTGTGACTTCCCTGCCATGGCCTCGCCTCAGGGCCAATGACATTCACTTGGACTCTCAGGGGCTCACTCTATTAACTGATAAACCCATTAGAGAATAAACAACAAAATGCCAAGTCCCCATTCAATGTATGGTGTTTTTACATCTGGCTAGGGTAGCAAAGGATTTATCTAAGGTTGAATTCTTTAATGACTTTGGCCAGCCCCATTACACAGACCAATTTAAAGACAGTGCTTACAAATTACAAAATACTTGGGGGAAAAATCAGAAAAGATTGTTTCTGTGGCTTTAGTTCCAACTGCTACTTACTAAATACACGTTTTTAAAAAATAATCATAGAGCTTAAACACAACTGAAGAGAATCCTTTCCCAGCAAATCATATAGACGAAATATCTCAGCTTGAATTATGTACCTTAGGGCCTGATCAAATTGTAACTTTCCAGGCTTATTGTTTTTCAACAGTACTATTTTCCTGCAAACATCTGTTTGAAATATTTATGCCAATGCTCTTGTGCTTTCTGTAATGGGGTTTCAACATTGAGGAGTGGGGAGTGACTACCACAGATGGTGCCTGTTATTTGGACTATGGTCTCTGAACAAAACCAGATAATTCTTTATATTCACCCTGCCTTGAGAATTCTTGCTTCCCTCATTACCAATCCCAGCACAGCACACCTGTGGCCCACCAATACTGGTTTCATATACAGGGTCCACTGGGGAAACCATTTCATTACGCTGTGGCACAGAAGTAAGAAAGGGTATTATTATTGAATCACATTTAAACTTCTTGCATATATACTGACCTGGCTGAGGACTAAGGGATCTAGGAATTTCAAGGATTTTTATAAAACAAACCCACAAAAATCACAAAATTTGTCCCACAGAGAATCAGATGGAAACCTCGAGAGAAATTTAATTCATGCAGAGGAAAATGTTCACTGTATTACAGATACTTACATGTAGGGGACAGACATGTTGACTTAATTAGGCAGACTTTTTGAGCAACACTGGCTCCAGCTCATATCTTTCATAGGTCAGGTATTACTTGGAGGCTACATAGGATATTTATATTTTAAAAGTGAAGCATGTCTCAGGAAAATTAGTGGGTAAGCTTGCTATTTAATTGACAATGGCAAGAATCCCTGGACTTTGTTTTTCACCATGAGTTTTATGTAGGCATAGAACAACTTACATATTCTATATAATCATAGAGTATCACACACACACACACACACACACACACACACACACACACACATACACACACACTTTAAAATATACTATTGAAACCCTAAGTGCTAAGACTGTTATTGTCACTGGGAATATTGCCAATAATGGAGTGCATAGTCAAAGCTTAATACCAAGAAATTTAGTGGCAGTTCATGATACCTAAAGAGGTCTTTGCTAGAAAGGGCTGTATTACATCATTTGAAAGACTAAGGAGAAAGGGAAAAAACAGAACAGGAGCCAAAAACCATGAAGGGAGGCAACTGCAAAAGTTAATACTGCATATCAGTTACAGAAAATGGAGAATGCAAGACAAAGGGTTGATACACAATTTTGCATAAGGACAAGACCATGAATGTGTTCCTAGAAATGATCTAGAACCAAAGGGCAGCTGGTATTGTGAAACTAGGAAGTTCAGATTAGCTTTCAAAGCAAATTTAGCAGGACCTCTTTATGCTCAGCCATGTGTATAGGTTAATGTCACACAGTGGCAAGTTACTAATGTCTGCCTAGCTAACCCATGAACTGGTAGTCATGAGTCAAGGTGTAAAATTCTCTTCTGTTTGAGTTCAAGGATACAGCTTCACCCATTGTAAGGTTAAAACCAGATGGGACTAAAATGATAATGTCACTCAACCCAAGAGTGAGATTCATCCTTCAGATTAAATGTAATTGATGGTCCAGTAAAATCCTACTTTATGGTTTTACAGAAAGATGACTACAAGATCATTAGTCAACCCACTTATGTAGTTTGCTTTGTCTCCAAAATGTTAATGCCTAATCTTTATATTGGTTTCTGTTATAGAGTCCAGTAAACATTTTCAAGAAACTTTAAGAGAAAAATAAAATCAGCAATTTCTGAAATTTGTAATTTTCCATGGGTATTGTGAGTCTTCTATCAAGGCCCAACAGATAAGTGTGCTCATTTGTTTAAGAGGATTGACATAAGCATCACATAAGGTGTGTGACGTTGGGGCCCCTGACATTTTATTTGAAATGTCCTATTTGTTTGTAATTTTGCTTTTAGGAATCCTAAATTAGCAAAGAAAACTGGGTATAGAGAAGTTAGCCATGTCAGACGAATCTAATTTTCTTTTATGACAGAGTGACCAGCTGTGTAGATGGGAAAAGCAATAGGTACAATATATCTTTCTTTCAGGAGAGTTTTGACTTTGCTCTCCAAGATATGATCATAAACAAGCCATAAACTATAGTGCTTTATTTATGTCAGATGTCAGATGTGTTGAGGTTCAAGAGACTAGTTATCAATGATTCAGAGTCAACATACCAGAACCCACTTATTGGCTCTTTGGGTTTGGCCACAAGTTAAATTGTAGAACAAACACATGTCATATTCCCTTATTTAGGATAATTGACTGATGACTTTGAAAAATGATTGACCTGAAAATTTAGTTGATAAAGTTTGAATAGGATGGATTCAATTATTTATGGAATAACATCTTTGTAAATCTAAAAGGAACAAAAATGATGAATAATATTATGATGGAATTCTGTGTTCTTAGAAAACATGTTTAGCCCTACTTCCTACATCTCTGGCTCTGTTTCCCTGGGTGTTTTCTGCTGGTAGAGAAGACCTGCAGAAATGATCACCCTGAGTCCACCCACATCTGTGTCTTCCAGTCCTTTCCTGGTGCTTAAGGTGAGTGGGGGCTCTGCTTTGAAGCCCAACTTACAACATCCCCTGGCTCTGTCTCCCTGGGCATTTTCTGTGCTTAGAGAAGACCTGCCCCTCCTGGAAGGACCACTCTGAGTCTGCCCACACCTCAGTCTTCAGTATCATCTGGTCCTTTCCCAGTGCTTAAGGAGAGAAAGAGACCCCACAAGCTCCAACTGAAAGAAAGGATGGGAAGAAGTCAATATAAAAACACAGTCAACAACAGAGGAACCAGTATGACACCACCAGGTTCTAGAAACTCTACACCAGCAAGACCTGAACATATCAACACAGATGAAACAGAAAAGAACGACCTTCAAAACACCCTCCTGAAATTGATAGAGGCCCTCAAAGAGGATATGAGAAAATCCCTTAAAGAAATGGAAGAAAACACAAACCACAAAATGCAAGAAATCAACAAATCTCTTAAAGAAAGCAAGGAAACCCCAGTAAAAACTATCAAACAGATGAAGGAAATATTTCAAACAGTTCAAGACCTAAAACCAAAATGGAGACAATAAGAAAAACACAAACTGAGGTAATGCTAGAATTCAAAAGGTAGAATAAACAATCAGGAACTACAGATGCAAGCATAACTAACAGAATAGAAGAGATGGAAGACAGAATCTCATGCACTGAAGATAAACTAGAGGAAATAGATTCATTGACAAAAGAAAGTCTTAAATTCAACAAATCCTTAACACAAAATATCCAGGAAATATGGGACACTGTGAAAAGACCAAATCTAAGAATAATAGGTACAGAAGAAGGCAAAGAAGCCCAGCTCAATGTTACAGAAAACATATTCAACAAAAGCATAGAAGAAAAATTTCCCAACGTGAAGAAGGAGATGCCTACAAAACTACAAGAAGCTTACCGAACACCAAATAGACTGGACCAAAAAAAAAGTCCCTTTGCCACATAATAATAAAAACATCAATAATATAGAATAAAGAACAAATACTAAAAGCAGCAAATTAAAAAGGCCAAGTAACATATAAATGCAAACCTATCAGAATTATATCCGACTTCCCCATGGAAACTATGAAAGACAGAAGGTCCTGGATAGATGTTCTACAAACACTAAGAGACCACAGATTCCAGTCTAGACTACTATTCCCAGGAAAACTCTCAATCATTATAGGTGGAGAAAACAAGATAGTCCATGACAAAACCAGATTTATTCAATATGTATCCACAAATCCAACCCTATAGAAAATTCTAGAAGGAAAACTCTGACCTAAGGAAGTTAACCACACTCAAAATAAGAAGGGCAATAGATAATCTAAGTTTACCAAAAATCAGAAATAAGAGAAAAACTCACACATTGCAGGGAGCCAAGATGTGTGGCCGCCATTCCAAGATGGTGCTGGGCCCCTGCAGGGTTGGAGTAAACAACTCCATATAAGGCCTTAACTAGAATCGCCAACCCGAGCATGCTCAGTGTCCTCAGGTCACCAGACCAATCAAGGAGCCTGGAGTGTCTGCCGAGTGAGCTCGGCCAATAAGGCGCTTGCACGTCGCCTTAGTCCCTATATAAGCAGCTGCAGTTCCCTGCTCGCTCTCTCTCGCTTCCTGCTCTCCCTTCAACCAAGAGGCTCCAAAAAAGCGTGATTTGGGAAGAATCCTTGTCTGGTGGTTGTCTTTCCTGCTGGTCAGGGAGCGCAACACAACACATAAAATAACCATCAAAAAAGGATCCAAAGCAAACAAGAATCAACAATCAATGGTCATTAATATCCCTGAATATCAATGGTCTTAACTCACCTATAAAAAGACACAGGCTAACAGAATGGATACGAAGACAGAATCCATCCTTCTGCTTCATACAAGAAACACACCTCAATTTCAAAGACAGATGTTACCTCAAATTTAAGGGTTGAGAAAAGACTTTCCAATCAAATGGGCATAAGACACAAGTGGGTGTAGGTATCCTAATATCTAACAAAATAGACTTCAAACTAAAATTAATCAAAAGAGATGAAGAAGGTTACTTCATATTCATCATAGGAAAACTCCATCAGGAAGAAGTCTCAATTCTGAACATATGTGCCCCAAATATAAAGACACCCATGTTCATAAAAGGAAACATTACTACAACTCAAATCACACATTAAACTCCACACACTTATAGTGGGAGACATCAACACCCCACTCTCACCACTGGACAGGTCCACCAGACAGAAACTTAAAGAAACAATGGCACTAACAGAATTTGTCACCCAATTGGGTTTAACAGACATCTATAGAACATTTCACCCAAACAAAAAAGAATATAACTTCTTCTCAGCACCACACGGAACCTTCTCTAAAATCCACCACATACTTTGCAGTAAAGCAATCCTCAACAGATACAAAAAATATTAATAGCCCCCTGTATTCTGTTGGACCACCATGGCTTAAAATTAGAATTCAACATCAGCAGAAATTGCAGAAACCTCACAAACTCATGGAAATTGAAAAATATTCAATTGCATCACCCCTGGGTAAAGGAAGAAATAAAGAAATAAAAGACTTCCTAGATATCAATAAAAATGAAGGCACAACATACCGGAATGTTTGGGATACTTTGAAAGCAGCTCTAAGAGGAAAATTCATGGCACTAAGTGCCCACATGAAGAAATTGGAGGATTGCCAAACTAGAGAATTAACATGACATCTGAAAACTCTAGAACAAAAAGAAGCAAACTCACCCTGGAGAAGTACATGCCAGGAAATAATCAAATTGGGAGCTGAAATCAATAAAGTAGAAACAAAAAAACAATACAAAGAATCAATGAAACAAAGAGTTAGTTCTTTGAGAAAATCAACAAGATAGACAAACCTTTATCAAACCTAACTAAAAGACACAGAGAGAACATGCTAATTAACAAAATCAGAAATGAAAAAGGGGACATAATAACAGACACTGGGGAAATCCAAAGAGTCATCAGGTCACATTTTGAAAATCTGTACTAGACTAAATTGGAAAATCTGAAGGAAATAGATGATTTTCTGGATAGATATCACTTACCAAAATTAAATCAAGAAGAGATAAACAACTTAAACAGACCTATATCCCCCAAAGAAATAGAATAAAAAGAAATAAAGAAATAAAAATTCTTTCAACCAAGAAAAGTCCAGGGCCAGATGGTTTCAGTGCAGAATTCTACCAAAAATTCAAGGAAGAGCTAGTTCCAATACTCTTCAAATTGTTCCAAACAATAGAAGTAGAAGGGCTACCGCCAATTTTTTTTTATGAGGCTACAATTACACTAGTAGCAAAACCACACAAAGACACAACCAAGATAGGGAATTACAGACCAATCTCTCTCATGAACATTGATACAAAAAAACTCAATAAAATACTGGCAAATGGAATCCAAGAACACATCAGAAAAATCATACATCATGATCAAGTAGGCTTCATCCCAGGGATACAGGGATGGTTCAACATATGAAAATCCATCAATCCATATAAATAAACTGAAAAATAAAAATAACACATGATCATCTCACTAGATACTGAAAAATCCTTTGACAAAATCCAACACCCCTTCATTATAAAATTCTTGGAGAGATCAGGGATAACAGGAACATACCTAAACATAATAAAAGCTATATTCAGCAAATCAATAGCCAGCATCAAGCTAAATGGAGAGAAACTAAAGGCGATTCCTCTAAAATCAGGAACAAGACAAAGATGTCCACTCTCTCCATATCTCTTCAATATTGTACTTGAAGTACTAGCTAGAGCAATAAAACAACAAAAAGAGAACAAGGGGATATGACTTGGAAGGGAGGAAGTCAAACTTTAACTATTTGCAGATGATATGATTGTCAATGAAAGAAACCCAAAGAATTCTACCAGTAAACTCGTACAGCTGATAAACACCTTCAGTAAAGTGACAGGGTACAAAATTAACTAAAAAAATCAGTAGCCCTAGTGTAAATAGACAGTAAAGGGGAAAAGAAAGAAATCAGAGAAACATCTCCCTTTACAATAGCCACAAACACCATAAAATATCTTGGGGTAACTCTAACCAAGCAAGTGAAAGACCTGTATAACAAGAACTTTGAGTCTTTAAAGAAAGAAATTAAAGAGGAAACCAGAAAATAGAAAGATCTCCCATGCTCTTGGATAGGCAGCTTCAATGTAGTAAAAATGGCAATCTTACCAAATGCAATCTACAGTTCCAATGCAATCCCTATCAAAATACAAGCACAGTTTTTCACCAAACTCAAAAGGACAATCCTTAACTTTAAATGGAAAAACAAAAGACTCAGGATAGCCAAGGCAACCCTGTACAATAAAGGAACATCCAGAGGCATCAGCATCCCTGACTTCAAGCTCTATTATAGAGCTATAGTCCTGAAAAGAGCTTGGTACTGGCACAAAAGCAGACAGGTAGACCAATGGAATCGAATTGAAGACCCTGATATCAACCCACACACCTTTGAACATCTGATCTTTGACAAAGAAGCTAAAACTATCCAATGGAAAAAAGAAAGAATCTTCAACAAATGGTATGCTGAACTAACTGGATGCTGGCATGTAAAAGACAACAGATAGATCCATATCTATCAACATGCACAAAGCTTAAGTCCAAATGTATCAAAGACCTCAACATCAATCCAGCTATACTGAATCTCCTAGAGGAGAAAGTGGAGGTACCCTTGAATGAATTGATACAGGAGACAGCTTCCTGAACATCACCAGTAGCACAGACACTGAGATAGACAATTAATAAATGGGACCTCCTGAAACTGAGGAGCTTCTGCAGGGCAAAGGACACAGTCAACAAGACAAAACAACAGTCCACAGAATGGGAAAAGGTATTTACAAACCCCACATTTTACAGAGGGCTGATCTCCAAAATTTACAAAGAACTCAAGAAGCAAGACTCCAGAACACCAAAGTATCCAATTAAAAATGGGGTACAGAACTAAAGAGAGAATTCTCAATAGAGGAGTTCAAAATTGCCAAGAGACACTTGAGAAAATGTTCAACATCTTTAGCCATTAGGGAAATGCAAATCAAATCTCTGAGATACCATCTCACTCCATGTCAGATTGGCTAAAATCAAAAATACTAATGACAGTTTATGCTGGAGGGGATGTGTAGAAAGGGGTACTCTCCTCGACTGCTGGTGGGAATGCCAACTTGTGCAGCCACTTTGGAGATCGGTATGGAGATTCCTCAGAACAATGGAAATAAGTCTACCACAAGATCCAGCAATTCCACTCTTAGGCATGTACCAAGAAGATGTACCCTCATACAATAAGGACATCTGCTCAACTATGTTCATAGCAGCATTGGTTGTAATTGCCAGAAATGGAAAGAACCTAGATGTCCCTCAACTGAAATCTGGATATAGAAAATGTGGCACATTTACACAATGGAGTAGTACTCAGTAGAAAAAAAATGGAATCTTGAAATTTACAGGCAAATGGATGGCACTGGAAGAAACCATCCTGAGTGAGGTAACCCAGTATCAAAAAGAGAAGCATGGTATGTACTCACTTATATATGGATTTTAGACATGGAGCAGGGCATTGCCAGCCCACAATCCCACCGCCAGAAAGTCTGGGGTGCAAGGAGCACCCTAAGAGAGATATGCATGGTAACCTGGAGAAGGGTTAGGGCATTCAATCTCCTAATTGGATTGGTGGGGGGAGAAGAGGATAGTAGAAGGAGATGGGAGAAAGAGAGAGAGAAAGAGGAGGGGAGAGGAGGACATGGGAGAGCAGGAAAGTTGAGCCAGGGTAAGAATAGAGGAGTAAAGAATGGGAGATACCATAAAAGAGGGAGGGAGCCAGTATAAATTAGAGGAGAGATTTGGCATTAGTGAGATCTTCACAGATCTACAAGAATGACATTTACTGGCATTAAGTCTACCTTAAATGTTCTCCCATGATAATGAGAATGATGACTACCTTATATACCATCCTAGAACTGTCATCAATGGCTGATAGAGGCCGAGGCAGACACCCACAGCTGTGAACCGAATTGAACTCCTGGAATCCAGTTGAAAAAAAGAGTGATGACCAAAGGAATCAAGATTGGGCTGGCAAACCCACAGAGGCAGCTGACCTAAACAAGGGGGAACACATGGACTCCAGACTGATGACTGAGGGGCCAGCATGGGACTGATCCACACACCCTCCCACCGAACCTGGGTGACATAGACGATGCCTTGGCAATCTGTGTGAACTGGGAGAGTGGAGCAGTACTTATTCCTGGCATACAGAAGGACTCTGGAATACCATGCCACGTGGAGAGATGCTCTCTCAGCCTGGACACATGAGGAGGAAGAACCTGGGCCCTACCCAGGATGATGTGACAGACCCTGAAATCCCTCATGGAGGCCCTTGCCCTGCCTGGGGAGCATGGGGGGAGGAGTGGGGGTGATGGGTTGAGAGGATTGGGGGCACGGGAGGAGGGGAGGGAGGGGGAACTGAAAGTGACATGCATAAAAACTTAAATAAAAATATGTGGAAATAAAGAAAACATGTTTAAATCTATGTTTGTTTATCTATGAATGTGACCTTTTTGGGTACAGAATCTTCTTAGGTACATTGAAGTTCAGAGGACACTGTCTGTGTGAATCCTAATTTAATATGACTATTTTCCTCAACTAAGAGGACATTAAAGCCAGAAACACACAGGAAGAATGTCATGTGAGGATCAGGGAAGACAGTAGGGTAATGCAATTATATTCAAAGATATGTGACCAAGAATGGCTACCGCAAAATTCTGCCTAGAGTCTCAGATGAAGTATGTCCCTGTTGACCTTTTAACTTCAGATTTCTAATACCCTCAAATGGCGAAGAATAACTTTTTTGTTTTGAGTTTCCCAGTGTATATGAATTTTTAAAATATATATGACCAACAGAAGATTACGTTATCAAATGAAGTTGCATATATATGGTGCTGATATACCAGCGAAGCAAAAAGGCTCCAAAGGTGAACTAGCCCAGGTACTCATCAACATTGAGTATAGGCAAAATTCTTACTCATCTGGTCCTTAGTTTTTTTCAGTTTTTAAAGGAGAGATGATGGGATGGCATGTAATTATATCATATCTTCCTAAAAAGTATTATTATCCTAGGAACATTCTTTTCAAATAGAAAACATTTTAAGACAACATATTTTTATTAATTCTATTTTGAATTATTTTAAAATATGTTTTTTTTATTTTAACAGACAATGTAAAAAACATGAAAATTTATGGGGTGCCATGTGATTTCTGTAAGCATTTCGATGGATGGGATGGGACAGGTATTCTGGCACACAGGAGTCACAGAATACTGAGTGTTACACAGGTCAGATGGGAAGGTATCCTGGATCTTGGGAGCCAAGGAATACCACAAGCCACAGTAAGCATAGCAGCTTATAGCCCTGCTTCAGGGAAAGGCTTCCCCAGTATATCAGCTCTGCTCCAGCAGGAAAGGGTTTCCCTGCTGGGGATGGTTTCCCAGTGTAGCCGTTGCTTCAGCAGGACAGGGCCTCCCACTCCGCTCCAGGACAGTGGAGAGCAGAGTGCAACAACTCTTCTCTGCCAGGGAAAGGTTTCCCTGGCAGAAGTGTTACAGCCTGACTCACTCTGCCCAGCTCAGTGTTGTCTCTGCTCAGCTGCAAAAGAAGGTCATTACCTGAAGCTCATCCAAGGGGTTTATTAGCAGGGAAGAATCCAGGAGAGTGGCTGCCCTTTGCTAGAGTGACAGAGGACAGCTGGGTAGCAGGAACAGCCACAAGCTGAACAGACACAGGGTTTATATAGGGATTCTTGGGAGCCGGAGAAGTGTTTCCAGGTTGGGGATTGGTCAGATTTCAATCTCATGCTCAGGGATTGGCTAGTTTTCTACACAGAGTTAGGGTCATATTTGGCTCTGATTTCAGGGCCAAAGTGTGTTTCTTTCTCTGGTCCTTTTCAGCCTGTTGGCTCCAGATTTAGGGCCAGGGCGTATTTCTTTCATTGGCTCTGATTCCAGGGACAAAGTGTGTTTCTTTGGCACTGGTTGTAGGGTCAGGGTTCATTTCTTTGGTTCTGGTTGCAGAGCCAAAATGTGTTTCTTTGGCTCTGCTCAGGTTGGACCCTTTTCCCTACATTCCTCCTTCTTTGTTTAATAAAACAACTGGGGTTTGAAAAAGGGGAGGTGTTATCATTAGACTACTTCCTGCTGAACTGGGGCATTGAGGTTCATGGGACAAACTTCATCTTCTTCATCCGGATGTGTCTAGGTGCTGCAGCTCTCTGGCTCTGTAACTAGGGGCTGGTAATCCTGCAACAGCAACTGGTTGAAAGTCTGGTTAGAAACTCTCTGAACTTGTTGTTGGAATCTTGGCAAGAAGTTTGTAATGCAGGGTGCCACTAGTAGGATTAAGCAAAGAGAGAGAAGAGGGTTTTAGAAAGGTAGCATCCAGTTCTATATTGGACAAGCAGTGACCTACTGGTCAGAAGCATCAAGCTGTTCCTCAAGTTTTGAAGGTCTGTCTGAGTTTGTTGAATCTTAACTTTCACTATACCTGATTCATTAACATAGAAGCAACATTCTAGATAAAGGATGAGGATAGTCTGAGCTACTGTTGGAAATCCTGGATGGATTTGGAGGGAAGCCTATAGTACATATTTGGAGAAGTAGTTAGTCCTGCTGCTCCATTGGCCACAGCTGCAGATATGCCCAGGGCTGCCAGAAGTGGTATGACCTGGATTGCTCATGTAATACTGTGCTGCTATAAATTTAGTGATGAGAACTGGCAAGGGCTCTTCAACAGGTGCCACCCCTAATTTAGGGAAAGGGAACAACATGACGTAGATCCCTGTCTACCCAGCAGGTGGGCAGTGGTATACTTGTGCACTACAAAGAATTAAAAAGGCACTGTGAATGTTTGGACATAGGGGCTGTGTGTTAGTGCTAAGTGTTGTGATATTATTGCAATCTGCAGAATCCAGAGTGCCCACACAGTGTTTTTCTGAGGAGTTAAAGTAGTCTGCCATAACAAAGAGAGAGATGTGGAAGAGATAAGGGATGGAAGTAATGTTTGGCTCAGAGCAGTTTACAAGTGGCAAGGTAGGAAAGTCTGATAAGACAATGGGTTAGGCCACAAATGGTTTTGAGTTTGACCCAGGAGGGACACACAACCAGCATTCTTTAAAGCGGTTAGGCAAGGCATTATTTAATAAACCAATATGTAGAGACTAAGTATGTGTATACATTGATATAAAGTCTAAATCAGATTAACCATTTATATCCTCTCAAAGATATTTATCATTCTTTTGTGATAAAATCATTTATAACACATTCTATTAGCTTTTTGAAATATAAAAAATCATTGTTGCCATCAGTTTCAATGCAGTTCTTCCTCGCTTTATATAATTTTAGCATTAAGTTAGAGTTATCTGAGGGAATAGAACTTCAATTGAAAAATTACCTTTATAAGATCTGGCTGTAGGTAGATAGGTTTGTAGGGCATTTTCTAAATTTGTGATTGATATGTGAAGGTTCAGGTCATTATAGGTGGTGCCACCTCAGGGCTAGTGGTTCCAGATGCTATAAGAAAGAGGAATAAGCAAGAAATAAGGAACAAGTCAGGAAGCAGCACTCCTCCATGGCCTCTGTGTCAACTCTTGTTTCAAGATTTCCACTTGTTTCGAGTTCCTAGTTTTGTTTCCCTCAATTTTATAGGCACTATTGGGAAGTTGTACACATATTAAGAATCAGGGTCAATCTGAAGTAATGGATCCAATAGGAGGTCATAGGCAACATGCCCTAGAAGGACATATTGAGACCTGGTTTCGCTCTTTTTGCTTCCTGGCTTCCACACATGAAGATTTCTCTTTTGCCATGGTCTTACACCATGATATATGGCTTTCTTGTAGGTCCTGAAGTAACAGGACCAAATGACCACGGGATGAAACCTCTGAGCCTTTGCACCAGAGTAAACCTTTGCTTCCTTAACACTGCAGGGATTTTGTCACAGTGCAGGAAGCTGGCTAGCATAGATACGTGCCCACAGGTGGGACTGCTGCTTCCTTTGGCAGTTCTGTCTTTAACTTTTGAAGAGCTCCACTCTGCTTCCCACAAACCTAGATTAATGCATATTTTCTGGCAACAGTCTGGTATTCTACTTTGCTACAATCTCCCCAGCATTTGTTGAATTTTCAGGACTGAGATCATGATGTCAAAACTGTGCTGTACATGCATATCTTTGCCCCGACCTACGGGACATTCAACATGGGTCTGGTGGAATCCTAGGAGAAAGATGGAGGACAGAGGGATACAAGAAAGGACACCAAGACAGGAGTCTGATCAAGGCAATGTCTTTATTCATCACAAAGAGATTTATATAGGAAAAGTGAGGAGAGGAATGGGTGAAGGAGTACTTGCAGCTGCAGGGGCAAGAGGTCAGTAGGAGTGGTGGTCTGCTGCATTGCCTGGCGACCTAATCTACAGGGCAAGAGGTCATGAGTAGGACCTTCTGTGTTGTTCGTTAACTTGACAGCAGGGTCTGATCCTATCTATTACAATTTACTATTGCTCAGGCATATCTCCTGAGGACCTTGTAGTTTTCCAATTAACTACTTTAACTGAGAGGTAAACCGCAGGCCTGTCTCTTGGAATTTGCTTTATGTCAGAAGAGATGGCAGGGTGGTCTTAGTGTCATGTCTTCTCTTCTCTATGAGTACGTGATACACCCTAGGTGACTAATGGCTGGAGGCCCCTGACATATCTTTGTCCTGTTCCAGATTTGAATGGAAGCTTTCATGCTTTTCCTGTGTTGTAGGATGTTAGCTTTTAACTTCTGTATCTGGCATTCATTATGTTGATGATATTCACTTAATACCCACTTTCTCTAAAATTTTTGTCATAAACGGACAGAGAATTTTGTGAAATGTCCTTTTAGGATATATGGAGATGATGCCATGGATTTTGTATTTCTTTCCATTGATTCTATTGATGTGATTAATATGGTGATCAGTTTTTATAAATTGAATTAGCATTCTTGATAAAGTCCAACTTTTCAGGAAATGCCAATTTCTTCAAGGTTATTAAATTTGTTGATATGTAGCTAACAATAATAACTTCTAATGATACCAACTGTAATGTTTAATTTTCATCTAAGACTATATTCACTTGAGTCTTCCCTTTGTGTTTAATTGTCAATCTAATCTTTTTTCAAAATTTTTTAGATAAAAACTCAGTTTCATTTATTTCTACTATGAGATTTATTTATATTTCAAATAATTTTAGGTTTTGTGCTTGATTTCTTTGGGCTTTGTTAATTCCTTGGGGCAGTGTATAATCCTTTTTAAAACATGGCATCTTTCAATTTTAATTCAGGATATTATTTCTCTAAGCTCACCTTTTAGGATTGCTTTTCCTGTATTTAATAGATTTTATCCACCCATAATGCAGCTCCAATTTTGTTTCAGGAACATTTTAAACTCAGTTCTTGATTACTTCCATGACCTACTGGTTACTCAGGTGTAAGTTCCTTCATTTTTAAAGGCTCCAATTTTTTGAGTTACTGATTTCCAGTTTTATTTCATTGTGTTCAGAAACTGTATTTGATATTATTTTAACATCATGATGAGCCTTATTTTGTGTGTGTTATAGGATTCATAGGACCTTCCCTGGAAGATAGCCCATGTACTATTGATGTATATTTTGCACATGTTGGAAGGAATGTTCTATACATATCATTAAGACCATTGGTCTAGTGTTCAATTTAACCCTACCACTTCCTTCTGGATTGAATTGGAAAACTAAATTCCCCTAAAACTAGAGATTTAAGTCCACCACTCATCAAATTTACTTGTTTTACACATGTAGATTTAATGATGTTAGAGCTATTAGTACATCTATGTATGTAATTTGTAATTCTTCTGGTATTTTCCACTTTACGAATATATAACAACCTTATTTATATTATTTTCTATTTTGTTTATTTTTAAGTATATGAGTGTTTTGTGTTCATGTTTGTCTGTGTACTATGTGTATGACAATGCTCATGGAGGACAGAAGAAGGCATCCTATCTCCTGTTATTGGAGTTACAGTTGTAAGCTGCCATGAGGGCAATGCGAATCAAACTTGGGTCTTCTGGAAATGCAGCCAGTGCTCTCAACCATTGATCTATCTCACCATTCCCCCTTGTATCATTATTGGTCTTTATTTAAGATATATTTTGTCTGTGTATGTCTAATTTTGTTTTCTTTCCATCCCATTCATATAAAGTGCATAATTCCATCTCATTCAATTTATGTCTTCAAACATGTAGTGGTGTCTTTTTTCAGTTACATTTTTCTGTTTAATCTTTTAAATGGAAAATGTATATCATTTATAGTTAAATAATTACAAATAGATAAGGTTTTCTACAGTCATTTTAAATTGTGTTAAATCTGTAGCATTCTTTCTTCCATTCTTTCTATCTTTCTTTCATATTCTTTTGTGGTTTTGATTTAGTCAATGAAATATTTTCTATTTCTTCTTATTTTTCAGTTCTGTGTTATAGATTCACTTTATTGTTACCATGAGGCTTACCAAAATGTTTTCTGTTGTAGCAAGCTACTTTGAAATCATTGTAACTTAGTATAATCATTAAAAGGATACCACAAAATTAATTATACTAATAAAATCCATTGCATTCCATCTCAACATTTAGAAGCTTTGAAGATCTACTTTTTTAAAGATTTTTTTATTCATATTAGGAACAAGCTTGCTTCACATGTCAATTACAGCTCCCTCTCCCTTCCCTTCTCCCCCACTCCCTCCAGGCCCCCACCCAATCCCCACTCTGTTCCCCACAGAGGGTGAGGCCCTCCATGGGAGATCTCCAGAGTCTGTCATTTTATTCAGGACAGGGCCTAGGCCCTCCCCCAAGAGTCCAGGCTGAGAGAACACCCCTCATTGTGGGATGGGCACCCAAAGTTCATTTGTATACCAGGGATAAACACTGATCTACTGCTCAAGGCCCCATAGATTGCCTAGGCCTCTTCATTGACACCCACGTTCAGGGGGCCTGGATAAGTCCCATGCTGGCCTCCCAGGCATCAGTCTGGGGTCCAAGAGCTCCCACTCATTCAGGTCAACTGTTTCCTGTGGGTTAAACAAACTCAATCTTGACCCCTTTGCTCGTCAGTCCTCCATCTCTGGCGCTGGGTGCCAGGAGTTCAGTTCAGTGTTTAGCTGTGGGCATCTGCAGGTGCTTCCATCAGTCACTGGATGAAGGTTGTTTCCCAGTATCTCTGGCAGTAAGCTGGTACTCTCCTGATCCATGTCTAAAACCCGTATATGAGAGAGTACATACCATGTTTGTCTTTTTGTGACTGGGTTACCTCACTCAGAATGGTTTCTTCTAGTGCCATACATTTGTCTGCAAATTTCAAGATTCCATAGGTTTTTTTTTTCCTCTGAGTAGCACTCCATTGTGTAAATGTACCAAATTTTCTCTAGACCTACTTTTTATCTTTCTATGTATCTTATTTTTAACTCTTCAGCACACGTATTCTAATTATTTTGCTTTAAAATTTCAGGCTAAAGATAAGAATTTCTTTTCACTGTGCTTATAATATTATAATATTCTGAATTTGTATTTCTTTTATGGTTGAGTTTTATATCTTGTGATGTTCTTTTGTTTCTTTTTTATTAATTTCCCCTTCTATTTGAAGAACTATGTTTAGTATTTACTAGATGATAGTTCTGGAGGGAAAATATTCTCTTGGCTTTTGTCAATATTTATTTCTATTTCTGAAGTACAGCTTTTATCTACATAGTATTCTGGTTTGGGATTTAACAATGTTAAGAGTTCATGATGTTGTCTTTTGATCTACAGGATTTCTTATGTGAAATATATTGTCAGGTAAACTGGAATACACTTAGGTATCTCTTTTTTTTCCTGTGTCTCTTGAAGACTTCAGACTCTTTTCTTTTTCTTTGACCTGTGAGAGCCTGGTAATAATATATTTGGAATAGACTTGGCTGAATTGAATCTGGAAAATGTTTTTTGGCCTTTTTTTGTACCAATTTATTTGCATCTTTCCCAAAGTTTGGGATAAAAATGATTATTTCCATAGTTTCCTAGCTTTCTTTCAATTCAAAGCATAGGCTCCAGCTTAGATTCTTGCATTTATCTATTTAAAAGCATTATGGTAGTGCCTTCCCTTGGCTTCTTCCTGGCAGTGATTGCAATGTCTCCTAGCCAGTAAAGTTTAAAAAGAGAGAAAGAAAGAGATCTTAATTTTCAGTCTTCTGCCATCCACCAAGGTCCTGCTCATCCTCTTGTTTTGTCCATTATATTTTCTTTGTCTGTGCTCGTCTATCATTCTCTCCTAGCTCATGTCATTCACCTATTTCATAATGTAGCAGTTAATCACTTTTATTTTCAGTCATTATTGTTTCCCATATATGTACAAATATAACATACTGACTCCTGAATAAATGGTTTGGAAAATTTTAAGATAATGAAAAAAATCCTTATATCAATTTTATGATAATTATTGTAAATACTTTTAACTTCAGTATCAGTGTTTGTAAAATTCAGCCAAGGTGGTTAGTGACAAATATTTCCTTTTATATTCTCATGAAAAGTTAAATGCAGGAAGAAAGAAGTGGAAAAAAGACAGTAGAATATTATGAGCCATTATTTGTAAATCCCAGTGCATAGCAGGAACATTTCCCCCATTTAGTTGAAGAAATAGGAGGGTTATAGGTACCAGCATCTTAATCATCGTGTTCCCATTTTAAATAGATGTTGGATCAACAGCATGACCTTTAACAACAGACTTGATAACTATCACTGTGGTGAGGAGAATACACTCCTGAAGTCCTTCCAAGTCATGGGCTATATAAGAAAAATAATTACATCCTCAAAAGCCACAAAGCCCAAAGGAAAGTAGCAAAGATTAAGTAGGTAATTCCATGAAGACCTATTCAGAGCAGCGTCTGCATTTACAGCCAATTTCCTTCCTCATGATGTTTATTTCTTTGTCAGATATTTATAGTCCAAATACCAAAAGTCCATTGAACATCAGCCATTGATACAGTAATATAAAGCAGATTTATATATACTGCTTGTCTGATACTCAATTGGGAAGAGAAGGCATTGCTCAACCTAATAGCCTCCTTTCTTAAGAGGTATTCATTTTAAAATGTGTCTTATAAATACAAGATGGGTTAAGATGCTGTGCTCTAAATATTTTTAAGGGATTTATGTTTGCATTCACTGTCCTTTTAATCAAACTTCAATGCATTTCTAATACTGCAGAACTTTTAGGGAGAAAATACTACTTGCTACTTCTGAAGCTAGAAGTTTGCTATTAGAAAGGAAGTCTTGAGAGTTACTAAAAGAGGCTGTTATGGAAACACTGTCAGACATTTTATCATTTACACAAAATATTTCTGAATTAACTGACCTGTGAAGTTTAAAGAGCTTTAAATTTTTGTCTTGACTAATTCACGAAAATACTCTGAAGTTGTATATATACATTTCCAGAATATAAAAAATATGTAACATCTTACCTACTCAATGCCTGAATAAATTTCCTTTTTTGTTTGATGTTTTGGTTTCTAAAATATTTGTGGTATCTTCTCAGACTAGTACAATGGAAGACATTGCAAGTGTATGTTATTCTGTTGATCCTTTCTTTTTACATTAATGTTTTCTTTCCATTAACTGTGATTTTCTCCAAACCAGGAGCTATTTTCTTTTTTCCAAATCTAACATACTCCTCAACCCTGCACCATTTCTCCTTGTTTTCATTTCTACACTTCTTGGAGCAATTACTCAAAAACTGTTTCTCTGTTTTCTTAGCATATGTTTGCTTATCAACACTTTGTGATCTCAGCAGTGCAAAATATGTAAAATTTCTTTTTCTGCTGTCTTTAACAGGAAGAAGCAATGGAACTTTCACTAACTAACTAACTAACTAACTCATTTAGTTGACTTTGTTGAAACATGATGTCATTCATTCATCAACAAAACTGAAACAAATTTTGTGTTGCCTTTTACATGGTGAAATGTTATTTCAAAGTCTGACAATGATGACTTTGCTGTTGGGGGAGCTAAACTATAATAATTATTAAAATGTTTTGATTGCAATTAAAAAATCCTAACTTAGAAACTCTTCAAATTTGGAAAGAAGATTTGCAATTACCTAACAAGGGACTGGAACGAGGTCACCACTGATGCTAGCTAGGATGCAGTTCTGAGCACAAGGCTCATGTAGAAATAAAAATGGTGGTGAGAGATCAGAATGTAGTGGACAATCACCTTTCTAAGCTTAATAATTATCAGAAAAGCACAAGTTTTTCTTGAGTTCTACTACTGTCAGTTCCTGAAATCCAGAACTCACAAACTCAACCCTCAGAAGTTCGAGAAAGAATACATTTAGGAGAATTGGACTATGCCTTCTACAGGTTTTTACCTGATGGAGATCATTGCCACACTGAGAAAAATAAAAAAAATATTAGTGACAGGAAACATGGAGGCAGAGGCTGAGGTATTGAAGGAGCAACTAATAGTTTTTATAACATCTATTATCTCATCCTCTCTTTTTTTTATTTATGTGTCTTTAGATATTAATGGAAAACTTTCTGATGAAGCCAAGAATATTTTTAAATTTAAAGTAAATTTATTTTGGCTACTGGAAGATACTGAACCCATTCCTAGAAGTTCATCAAGATGAAGTAATTAAAACTGTTTTCCTATGTACACCACTCCTCGTACCACTGGGATTGCTGCAAACAGCAGAGCTCATTTGGAGAATCAATAATCCTTTTTACTGATAGACCTCGACGATCTCAAAACTTGAAGAACATTAAAAATGTTCAAGTGCTTTCTTCAGAAACTCCTGACCCCCATACCATTGAGCTCCTGAGTATTTCAAGAAGATAGCTGAAAGACTGAGAATAGTGTTGTGTTCCTTTGAACACACAGATTGAACTACTTATTGGCAACAGTCTCTGTGGCCAGGAGAGTAAACAAGTATAACTTGACATATTTTTCCCTACACGATAAAAAGAAATTGATGACTCTCAAGCCCTCAATCAACAAATAAAGCTTTGTGACCATAACAAAGTAATGTCAGAAGATTTTTTTAACTATCTTAGCAACTTGGAACTGGTTACTTGTGTAGTTCATGAAATAAAAAAGATCATACAAAATATAATATGAAAATACTAAGATTAAATAAATGGAAAAACATGCAATAAAATTCAATGTTTCAAAATAAATAGCTTTCCATTATGCCATTATGTAATACCATAATAATAACTTAATTATTTGTGTAATAGGTAAGAAAATGAAGTATACAAGCAAAATTGGCTTTATTTAATATTCTTATGGTGAATAATAAGTGTTCTTGATTAGTTCACAAAATCATGAATGCAATTGAGGAAATATGATGATCTGTTAACAGTGAAACCAGGTAAAGTATTACAAATACAGTCCCTTCTTATTATCCTATAGTCAGCAAAATGTGTTGCTGTTTAAGACAAGACAAATTTCTGGGTTGGTTTTAAGCAAGACATTTAATATTTTCTATGAAAAGGTCAGGGGATGGACCAGGCACCAGAAGAAGATTAACAATAGCTAAATGGTAGCACAGGTCATTATTGAACACCTTTCTTATTTGTCATGAAACTTCATTTTCTCATTTGTCAAATGAAAGTGGGAGTTAAAGCATTTACTTCACTGAGTGGTTTTAAGCAATGAATCAATAGCATAATATAATACTGTCCCAAGAAAGACTAGCAGCAAAAATTAAAAAAAGATATTGCATTACTTTTTGTATATTAGTTTAATATGTACACAATTAGAATTAGTTTTACATCTCTTTCAAGGAGTATGTTGTTGAGACTACTGTTCCAGATATGTGCTATCTGTAATTTTTTCCTTCTGTGTAAGCATAGTAATACGCTGGTATCTCAGTGGGTGGTCTGACACTAAAAGTTAGTAGGCCCTCAGCAGGTAATGGTGCATCTGCTTATGCTGAAAACCTGAGTTTGGTTCCCAGCAATTGTGTTAGGTGGCTAACAACTGCCTGAAACTCCAGCTACAAGGAGTTCAACACCCTCTTCTCTACATAGGCGCATCCAAGCCCCCTCTCCCGCCCCGCCTTGTGTGTGTGAGCATTTAGGAAAAAAGATTAAGCGTACAAAGTATTGGTCTCAAAACATGGATTCCCTGATACTGTGAAGCTACAGGAATAACTGTCAGTACATTGACAATCCTTGTGTTATTTGAGTGGTATCTACATCAATACCAGTGTTGCCATTGCTGATGTACTTAGAACAAGATGAGAACTTACAATTATTCTCTTTAGGATTTTGTTGACAGATTCAGACAGATCCTATATTTCCTAAGTTTATTTTGAACTCACAAAGTAGCCAAAAATATGTTATCTTTACGTCATGCTGTACAATCAATGCTGTCTGGTTTGCCTTTGAACAAACCCCAAGCTTGCTTAAAAGTCAGAAGGCTCTTTCTCATGTAAAGGATTTTCTGGAGGGTTCATTCCCTTTAGTAATTTATTTTAGTAATTTAGTGCCCCTGAGATCTAGCTATGTACAGCTAAGAGTCTTATTTGTGGAAACAAACACATACTCATGAAGACTATTTGAAAAATCACTAAGCATTGTAGGAATAATCTAGTAATCATACATTGCTATTCTGTTGCCTTAAGTTTAGTAGGATAGATAGTAAGACTCTAAGGTGGTTCTTAAAATCTTCACATCCTGCTATTAATAGTATTGGTCTCGTATAACCAGATCAGTATGATGAACTTTAACCTGTAGAATGCTAATGGCCTTGAACAAAATCACTGTGTTCATTGATGTTTCTCTATCTTGCTAGAAGAACTGTTTGTGAGGCAGGTGCCTAGAGATACACGAAGGAAGAAATCCGAAGAATAACACACTTGGAAAAGCTAGCATCATGCAAACATCATATACTGTGTCAATGACCTACTGACCTCACTTTAGAGTTTGGCACACCTCTAAGCTCCTTTGAACCTCTCTCTTAAAAAACTATCTGCTTTCTGATAATTATCCATGTGTCTCTGTTCAATTCATTATAGAGAGATCCAAGAACCTGCCCTGTTGACACGGATTTTTTCCTGTAACATTGAAATTAAAGAAGACATGAAGCAAATGGTTGGACTGAAGAAACCACTTGGTAAAGAGTCACAGGAGCTTCTATAAAGTGGGAAGAACCTCTGATAAGAAATATCAGCTTCAAGAAAATGAACATTGCTTTAAAAGTAGGACTTTATCAGGAATGGACATTCGAGGTGGCCCTTCCTGCTTCCCCATGACCTAGTCTCTCTTCTTCTTCTCCCCCTTTCTTCTTCCCAGCTCCCACTCCCCTGCCCCTCCCTGTGTTCCCCATCTGTTCAGAAGATCTTGCCTCATTCCTCTTCTCTTGGGTACCATGCATATCTCTTAGATTCTTTCCTGTTTCCCAGACTCTCTGTCAGTGGAAGTGCAGACTGGCACTTTCCTGATCCATGTCTAAAATCCATATATGAGTGAGTACATACCATGTTTGTCTTTTTGTGACTGGGTTAGCTCACTCAGGATGGTTTCTTCCAGTGCCATAAATTTACCTGAGAATTTCAAAATTCGATTGGTTTTTTTCTGCTGAGTAATACTCCATTGTGTAAATGTACCACATTTTCTCTACCTACTCTTCAGTTGAGGGGCATCTAGGTTGCTTCCAAGTTCTGGCTATTACAAATAATCCTGCTATGAACATAGTGGAGCAGATGCCCTTGTTGTATGAATTTGCCTCTTTTGGATATATGCCTTAGAGTGGAATTGCTGGGTCTCATGGTAGATGGATCCCATTTTCCTGAGGAATTTCCATACTGATTTCCAACATGGCTGTAGGAGTTGGCACTCTCACTAGCAGTGGAGGAGTGTTCCCCTCTCTCCACATCCAGACCCCCCAAATGTGAGAGTCAGTGAGGAGGCCTGGGCAACCTATGGGCCCCTGAGCAGTAGATCAGTATTTATTCCTGGCATACAAACAGACATCATGTGTCCATAACACAAAGAGAGATGCTCTCTCAGCCTGGACTCTTAGGGGAGTGCCTGGACCCTGCCCTGAGTGAAATGACAGACTCTAGATATCCCCTATGTGGAAGGAAATGGCGATAGGGTGGGAGGCTGGGGGTGGATGGGGAAGTGCTGGAGGAGGGGAGGGAGAGGGAACTGGGATTGACATGTAAAACAAGCTATTTAAAATGAAAATAATAGTAATAATAAAAAATAAAAGTAGGACTTGATACACATGAGCCTCTGAAAACACTGAAGCCCTGAGCAGACACCTGGGAATATGACAGTGAGTTTCTTATCCAAAGAAAATAGCTAAACCACACCAAAACTTGACCTGTAGAGACCATCAGATAATAAGTGTGCTGTTTTAAGCCGTTTAGTTTGTGACAATTTGTCTCATTTCAATAGGATCCATGAGGCTGTATAATAGATCTAACTTAATTTCAAAAGGATAATTTGACTTAATTTTTACATACATCAGCTTTTATGGCTGCAGAGCATGGTGGTTTGTTTTATTACTCTTTCCATTATAGAAACAATTAGCAATTTGTGTGTAATGGAATTATGATGATTTCTTTGAAGGCTTTTGACTTTCACAACAAAGACTTAGAAATACAGTTAAATATACTCGAATGTACACTTTTTCCTGTTATGTGAAAATTTCACCTTCATTTATATGTGTGCATGTAGGCTGAGCACATACCACTGTGTGTGCCTCTGAAGGTCAGAGGACGACTTACAGGAGTCCATTTGGGCTTTGAGTCAAGAAACTTAACCACCTGGAACCCCTTGCCAGTTCTTCTGTTTTGGTTTTTGTTTTAGCACATTGTACTAAATTTTATAAGAACATTAACAAGTAAATGTATAATGTGCGTTAAACATCCCCATATGCTGTACTTCTATACTTCTTTTTTCTTGCCTCCCAACTCCCATTACTCCCATTCATTCCTCTAGACTGTGTTGGTCTTAGGTTTAGGTAATGAGTACATACATGATTCAATAAATGAAGGAAAACACCCCTCCCTCCAATTTGAGGCTTAGTTTCTTTACTTTGATAATGTCTAGGCATATATTTTCCTGCAAGTCATATGACCTTATTATGTATTTTTTTTCTATTTTTTTCTCAGGCAGGATTTCTCTGTGGCTTTGGAGGCTGTCCTGGAACTAGTTCTTGTAGACCAGGCTGGTCTCAGACTCACAGATGCCTGCCTCTGCCTTCCTAGTGCTGGAATTAAGGGTGTGGGCCACCAAATAAAGCTCGACTGACTTTATTATATTTTATGGTTGAATAAAATTCACATATATCATATACTCTTTAATCATCTTCACGGATACCTCATCTGACTCTATAGTGTAGTTGCTGTGAATGATGGCACAACAAACATCAGTCAGTAAGTATCTCAGTCGTATACTGAGTTGGGCTTTAATGCAAACACCCTAGAGTGGTATAGTCGGGTTAATGGTGGATCTGTTTTAGTATTTTTGATGAGACTCCATATTGGTTTCCACAGTTGATAGACTAGTTTAAATTCCCACCAACACTCCATACACAATCCCTTTCCTCTGCATCCTTGGTATATTTTCATTTGTTTTTCTTTTAGTCATTGTATATATTTACATGTATTTATTTGTTTTTCACATCATTAACATGGTGTGTTCCTTTTAAATTGTTTTCATACACTGTATTTGATCATGGCTTCACACCCTCCATCTCCTCCCTGAACCTCCTCACTTTCCAACCTTCCCAACATCATACAATCTTTATTTTAAGAAAAAAAAACCAGGCAAATAAGAAAGAGAAGGGATAAAACAAAATGCACAAAGTAGTAAACAAAATGAAGAAGAAAGAAAGAAAAACAAAGAACACAAGAAACACACACACACTCACACACACACACACACGAATCCATAAAACACAAGCCAGAAAACACAATATGTAAGGAGACACTAGCAAGGAAGTTACACAAACACACACACACAAACACACACACACACAAAGCTATAGGAGACAAGGAAAAAAATCTCCAAAACTACCTTTGTGTTCATATTGTGTTTCCCAAATATTTCTGGGTAGAGGGCCTGTTGAGTGTTGTTTGTATACCTAGTGTAAATTCTTTGGAGAGCTATTTTTTCTTTTAGCTAGTGGTTGTGAATTGGAAATAGCTTCTTAGTGGGGGATGGGAGCTAGTGTCTCTTTCTACATCTCAGCACTGGGACTCTCACTTGGACCTGTGCTGGCCCTGTATTTGCTGCAGCTGTCCTTGTGTGTTCATATGTGCATCAATCCTGCTGTATCTAGAAGACATGGTTCCTGCTGTATCATCTATCCTCTATGGATATTACAGTCTTCCCATATCTTCTTTATAGTCCCCTGAGCATTGAAGGGAGGAATTTTATGATGGCATCCCATTGAGGATTAGGTGTTCCAAGGTCTCTTTCTGGATAGCTTCCATTTGTTGGCCTTTGCTATAGTTCCTACCTCTTGCAAGCAAAAGATTCTCTTATAATGGCAGGTATGGAAGAATGTCATTAGGAGTCATTTAATTGCTATATTCCTTTTTCAGAACAAATATTATTTGGTTTTTCCCTAGGTCCATGGTTTATCTAGCCTCAGGTTCTCAGCCACCCAAGCAGTGTCAGGCATGGGTTCTACCTCATCAAATAGGCCTTAAATCTAGTCAGAGAGTGGTTGATTCTCCCACAAATTTAGTTCCAATGTTACAACAGCATACCATTCAGGCAAATCATCATTGTATATCAGTGGATTTGTAGAAGTTTGGAGTTTATCTTTCTCCTCTGGTAGTATGCAGAAAACCTTTCAGTACACTATTTTCTAGGGGTAAAGTCCCTAGGTAGGCTCAAACTCCACTTCTCTGTGTTTAAGGAGATATGCAAGTGTTGTCTTCAGCAATAAGGACTTTTCATCAATTTGCAGAGAGCAACCAATAGCCTTGGCAATATGTTGAGTTGTTTAGAAGTTTCCATGGTGCTTCTTTGGCCACAATTCAACTAGATGCAACACTAAAATTAGAAAAATAACAACAGAACAACTAGGAACTATTAGAGACTAGTATAGACAATAAACTTACAGTAAACTGCAATTCAATTTAGTTGGAGAAAGCTGATTATGGAACAGTAGAAAAGAAATCATAGTAGTAATAAAAAGATAGTCTTATAATTCCATGTAAACTGAAAATATTTTCATATTATATTTAAAATTTATTAGAACAAAAATACCCCAAATACCCATAATTTATCAAATCTCTGGTCCAGAAAAGTTAAATTTTCTAATTTCTTCCAGGGATTAAATAAATTAAATTAAATCTGAAGTTCAAATATTAAGAAAAAAATAGTCTTATTGTCAGCATCTCATTCATACTTACTCTTCCAGGTGACAGAAAATGGAGACATGGTTTCTAACTCCTTCTAATATAGTAGAAACAGAGGCACAAAAAATAGAAAAAAATTCTACACAAGAGGATTTAAAAATGCTAATACATGCATGAAAGACACAAATCATGAATAATGAAATTAATATAAATCAAAGCTGCATTATAAAATTGGTTAAAGCAAAATTTGTTGAGAATGTAAAAAGACTTGAACTCTTCTGATACTGTATGAAAAATACAACTTTGGAAATTTTTATTTATGACTTAATGGGGTTATAATTTACATAGTCAATGATCCACTCCTGCTTAGAATATATAGCCAGCTATATACCAAAGCCTTATAAAATTGTTCATAATTGAATTTTAAGGAGCCAAATGTATAGCAGCAATATAATTGAACACTGCTGTAATTAAACAGAGAATTTCAGGCTTGTGTTGTAATATGAACAAGAACCACATACCGAAGGAAGAAGCTAATGTGAGATAATGCATACCATTCTCTGTTTCCTGTTTTTAGATCTGGTTGTGAACTATTAGCTACTGCTCCAATGCCATGCCTGCCTGCCTGTTGCCATGATCCTCCTATGATGGCCACAAACTCCTGTCCATCAGCAGCTACTCCACACATCAGGGACTTTATATTTAAAGCCTAGAATTTCATTAACCAACATAATGAGTGTTGGAATGGATCCGGTTAGTGCTGCAAATGGTGGGAGTAGAACAAAATGCTCAAAATATTTGTTAAGCATCATAACCTCACTCAAACATACACTTGTGCTGGGAGGCCCTGCTATTGGGAGGTTGCTGTCTATCACATGGCCTGGCAATTCTTTCCAATTTTGGCAATATGGAGGATTACCTTCCAGTCCCACCTCCCAGGGGAAGGTGCCCTGTTCTCTACCTGACCTTATTTGAAGACTGTTTCTAGGCCTGGATGCCTGACTTAACTCTAGTGTGATCCTAGGTACAGTTCCCTGCAGAAGCTTTTCCCCTGTTATATATATGTTAATTCGACAGATGATGACTAAGACTTGTACTAGGAGCCTTGTGATAGCAATGTGCTACTTAATGCAAATCAGTTGCATAACAGGAAACTTCCCTGAGTTTGTGTATTATATTAGTCTAGAAAAGTACAATTATAGAGACTTTGCAATTAGAAATACAGATATTTATGACCTTGAAGATAAAGGTTTTACTTGATGAAATGTTGATATATAGACTTAACAATGTCTTTCATGCATAACTAAAATATTCAAGGAAATAATCCATAACTGCCAAAGTAACCAGAACCATATGCCCAATACAAAGTTACTGTACCTTGTCCATGGTGTCATGCCTCTTTCCCTACTTCTTCTTCCCAACTCTCTTCATAGAAGTGACTCTTATGTTTCTCACATAAGAGAGTAACTTGCTGTAAAGGTTGATGATTAACTAAAATAAGACACTTTTAGCTAAGGCTTGCCTTTTGTGATTTTTAGTAATAAGATTGCAGTTTCTTTTCTTGATTGAAAATAGACAGAAGCTGTAAAAATGGAGCATTTTTAAAAACAAAACTGTCACATTAAGAAGAAGCTGAAAACTTCCTTTTGTAGAAAATAAACCCGTTTGGTGTTTGAGAAGATGAGTGGTGATTGTATGTGTGTTAAAAGTAGAAAACACTAATGAGAGAAAAAATGGGTGGAAAACTTGATAAATAGAAGTAAGCAACTCCAAATGTTTTCCCCCACTATGTATGCTTTCTTTGGCCAGAGGTTCTCTTTTGGGACTAGAGACGAACATGGGCTATAAATGATTTAGCAGATTAAATAAGCCACACATCAGAGACACCAAGGTTTGTTTATACCAGGAGGAAAACATTTGAGAAGTTAACTGGGAATACATTAGTATTAGTAATCATATTCAAGTTATGCTTTACTCTTTAATGAAAAGCTTTTTCAAAGAAAAAATTAGTGCATATTGAATAATTGAATTACATACGTTTCGTTGATGCTGCAACGCCATAGATGAATGAGAGAAAATGAAATTGTGATGCCATTTGCAGGGTTAGGAAAAGAACAGTAATAGGATGCTGATGATGTTTCTGTATTTGGCTTGTCTGGCAGTCACATTTAAGTGTTTTAAAAACATGATTTTGTTCATCTGCTTTCTCATGATCTGTTTCAATAAATATTAAATTTTTGCATTAATTATTTCTTTTATTTTTAAAAATTGTAGTGTAATTACATCATTTGCCCCTTCATCCCTCCAAACTGTCCCATATACCCTTTCTTGCTCTCTTTCAAAATCATGGCCTCTTTATTCATTAACCATTAACTATTGTCATGTACATTCACACACACATGTGCATACATACACACAAGCCCAAAGTATTTACATATTTTTTCCTAAATGAATAAATACAACCTGTTTAGTCCATATAATGTTGCTTGTATGTATGGTTTCAGGACTGACCAATTGGTATAGGATAAGTAGTTGGGGTGCTATATTCTAAAATGGTCTACTACACTCTCAGAATTTCTTAGTTGCTTTGTGTATGATTGAGACCTCATGGTGTTTCTCCCATCCAATTTAATATGTCTATGTTGTCCTCCATCACCTTGTGTTTAGACAGATATGCTGGTAAGACTTTATCTGAGTAACTTCTGCCATTTCTAGGAGACATAATATTACAGAAAACTGTTTCTCTCCCTGTTTCTGGGGCCCTTTTCTGCCCCCTTTTCTGCAATGATCCCTGAGCCTTTGGTTCAGGAGTTGAAACACTAACATACTAAACAGATGAGGTGTTAAGAAAAAGGACACCAGGAATTTTGTAGACAAATGGATGGAACTAGAAAAAGAAATCACCCTGAGTTAGTTAACCCAGACTGGTAAAGACCAACATGGTATATACTTACTCATAAGTAGATATAAGTAAAATAAAAGATAACTATGCTACAGTCCACAGACCCAGAGAGACTAGGTAACAAGAATAATTAATGGGAGAAAACCTAAATCTCCCTGGAAAAGGAGAAATAGAAGAGACTGTGAGTAGACTGAGGGAGAGTGGGGATGGGAACATGAGCCATCAGGTGGGGAGGTACAGAGGGGGAGAGTGCTGAGGCATACTGCAGGGGACAGGAGCATATTTGCAGGTCTGGCAGAAGCTTGGGGCATGTAATCTCCAGGGAGTCTATGTGGAGAACCCCAGCTTAAACTCCTAATAACAGTGGCTAAGTTATCTGAACTCACCATCACCTGTGACTAGATTGGTGCCTGGCCCATTTGTCATCAGAGAGGTGCCATCCAGAAACTGATGGAGGCAGATGGAGAGACCCACAGTCAAACACTAGGCAGAGTTTGGGAATCCTTCAGAGGAAATGAAGAAAGATTATAGGAGTCAGAGGGGTCAAGGACAATGCAGGAATGCTCACAAAATCAACTCACCTGGACACATAGATGCTCACAGAGACTGATCCAAAAACCAGTGAGCCTGCATGAGACTGACCTGGCATTCTGCATATGTGTTACAGTTGTAAAGTTTTGTCCTCTATGGGACTTCTGAAAGCAGGAATGGGCTGTCTAGACTTTCATTGGCTTTTGGGACCCTACTCTTCATACTGGTCAACTTTCCCAGCCTGAACGCATAAGGGAGGTGCTCAGTCTTACTGAAATTTAATATGCCATGTTTTGTTGATACTCATAAAAGATCTGCCCTTTCCTGGATGAAGGTATAGAAGGGAATTGGGGCGAGACAGGGAAGAGGGACTTGGAGAGGATGTGGGGGAGGGGTGGCAGAGCTACAGCCTGGATGCAAAACAAATAGACGAATTAGAAAAGTCTATTTTTAAATTCATGATTAAGATAATATAAAGAAGAAATGGTTCTCTTTTTTATTATTCTATTAAAACCAAATTCAATGATTTTAAAGCTGCAGTAAAACATACTTGACAAAGAATTTCGAATAGTACTTGCATTACTTAGTATGTGATTCAAATTATAAATAATTTGCATAAATCTCAGGAATCATTTTCAAGTGATTTATATTATGCTATATTACCAAATGATAGTATGTTTAACAAATATGTTAGATATAAATTCAAAAAAGCAAAATGAATTATCTGCAGACAACACAAGTAACTTAATACTTGGGTATCCTGTATGGATTCTTGCTTAAAATTATTTATTTTTCCAAAACCAATGTTTAACTAGGGAGACAGGAGGGAAGCTTAAATTGCAAATAAGGAGATTTAAATGACTTATGAAGACAAATTTTCAGATAGAGAACAATCTGACATGGCATAGCTCGTAGGAGTCATCTTCCCCTTGGTTTTAAATAGTGCCCATCAAGAGCCTGGAGCTGTCAGGATAAGGCTTCTCATGCTGGGGTCTTTCACACATTGGTTCAGTTCATATGCTAATGCTCTGTCTGTTAGCACAGCCACTTTCCAAACATTTCTTATTGAGGAATGCCCCACAAATCTGACATAATTTGCTGGGAGAGGGCCTTTTCAATAAGCAACGAGAATGCATTCCTGCAATAGCTTTAAGCCAAAATTAGGCAATTACCCAGAGAAACTAATGTCAAAGAATTGTTATACCAAATCAGTGTTTTAACTACCAACATGAGCCCTCAAATAGCTTCAGTGTAGATTTGTGTGATTCTGCATTCTGCCATCTAGTGGTTTTCAACTGTAATTGCAACCACTGGGAAAAATTACTGACAGAAATACAAATTCTTGTATCCTGCCACAATACTGAAAATGTTTATTAACTTTAGGAGTTCCCAGGTAAAGTTTTTGGGTCACTTATATATAATATCGTATCATTTGCTAATAGATATAATTTGACTTTTTCCTTTCTAATCTGTATCCCCTTGATTTCCTTTTGTTGTCTTATTGCTCTAGCTACAGGTTCCAGTACTATATTGAATAGGTATGGAGAGAGTGAACAGCCTTCTCTTGTTCCTGATTTTAGTGAGATCACTTTGAGTTTCTCTCCATTTAATTTGATGTTGACTGTTGGTTTGCTGTGATTGGAATCTAAAATCGAATTTTAAAAATAATTTAATTAAGAAAAGAAATACAAATTCACCATACTGAGAGCATTCTTATGATCTTGAGCAAAGAGTAGTATAATGGGGAATGGTCTTTGCTGCGCCCGCTGTGTAGCCTGTATCTGATGGCGAGGGTGCCGGGATTGATAATACAGAGACCAGTCCGTTGCGTAGAGAAAACTTTATGCTCCCCAAGAAGGCTCAAGAGAACTTCCCAAGAAACACTTCCCTCCAGAAAAGCTTCTGCCATACACTTTTCCTCCTCCTGGCTGGGGGTTATATGTCCCTGACACCAGAGTCGGCAGGCGGGGGCAGGAAGAGGCGGCTAGCCATTGGAAAGATCAAAGTCAGGGTGGTTCAGTGAGTGAGCCCTTATTGGGAACTTATTGCTCCGGTAAACATTTCTTAGGGCACTGGATTGTTTTCAGTAAACATGTTTTTAGTAAACATTGTCTGACAGCTGCCTGCTCCCAGGTTGATGGGGAAGAGGGCCCCCGGCCAGGGTCCGTTGTTCCCATAGGTCTTTGTACATATGTTTCTCTTATTGATTGATGAATAAAGCACTGCAATCAATGAGGCAGGAAGATAGGCAGGTCTAGGAGATGAGTAGGATTGTGAGAGGTATAGGCAGTCAGTGGACATGTAGGATTCCAGAGGAGTAACACCACGCCAGGCAATATTGGGTAAACCACACTCTCATGACAATACATAGATTGATAGAAATGGGTTAATAATTAAGACAGAGCTAGCCAATAAAAAGCCCAAGCCAACTGCCAACAGTATTATAACTAATATCTGTGCTTTTATTTGGGGGATTTGAGGCTGCTGAGGAACTGGGCGGGAAGTTCTGTAACAGTAGTAGGCATACCTAATTACTTATATTTTTTATAATTGTCCTCATTCCTGGCTAAGATGAAAACAAAATAAGATGCACCTAAAGAGAAGCCTGATATTGACCGTATGCATTTGTGATTCCAACAGGCCTAAAAGAAATCTGAAAGCCTGAGGCCGTCCAGGTTCTATGGTAGCTAGATCCTGGAGATGGGAGGCACTGTGTCCCAGGATGCCCATTGGATTTTTCTACATCAAGAAAACACAGGCTGAATAAGTGCTCTAACTTACTCCAGGGACAAATGGGTAATATGAATAATCTAGGGTATTTTTTACAGATAAACAAAAATGCCTCATTATCTGAAATATGCTCATAAATATGCTGTAAGGCAAATACCTTTGATTATTTGACAGAATTTCTTAAAAACAAACAACAAAAACAAACCTCAAGTGCTCAAAATGTGATGAAATAGGAGGTTTAGCTAGCCTAGCTTTATATCTTAGAAAATCATAGATTAAATGATCTTTTGTTTGACCTTATAAACTAAATATACTATCATAAAGCCACTTGGGTAATTTGACTACAGTTAATTAGAGATTTCCAATATCTTCTGGTCATTTATCATTTTAAATTTCTGTTCTTGGGCCTGATGACTATCTACAAGATGGGATTAAGCTTTGAGGCTCACAATCATTCTGGGAGTCTTGAAAAGAATCATTGGTTGACAGGACCACCCATTAGTATTTGGAAGGGAGTCATTATATTCTTCCTACAATATCTAAAATTTATCATTAGCATCACTGCATCCAGGTTTCTGGGGAAGAGCTAATGAGTGTCAGTGTGTGGGTAAGTGAACGGAAGTAGTGAGGGAAGAAAAACAATAGAGATAAGTGCAATTCTTTGAATCAAATAACCAGATGAACATGAAGGCATGGATGGTACCCTATCACCTGTGTGCTTACTTCAGCATATTCCTGTATATTCAATATTAACTTTTAATTCTAAACATAAGTCACATTCTTATTGTTAAAGTGTTGCTGAAAGTATTTTATGTGTTTTTCTTTGCTCAGAAGAAGAATTTAAAAGGGACAAGTGAGGAATCTGTGTGCTGAGTAATTTACCAAGTGTTTGCCTTTGACTTTTCCCATGGCCTGAAGAACAGGAGAAGCCCCAAGATGAAGAGATCATCCATCCTTCTCATTGCAGGGATGGCTTGTTTTGTGTTTCAGGTGGTAGGGCATGTTTTATAGGAATAGGGCAAATAATGGCTCAGTGAATTAGACATTTGCGTGTATTTCACTCAGAAATCTATAGTCTTCATTTTCTCCTTTATTTCCTCATTCTGCTTACATTCCAATTGATTTCTTTTAGCTCGCTACACAATAGGATCTTGTATATTGTATCCATGCAATAATTCTACCTTCTGAGGTGAACAGGGCACATCTAGGAGAAATATTCCTTTTTGTCTATTCTCTTCCTCTCATTCATCAATAGTTGGAAAAACTGGCAGCTTCCATGTTCCTATAGTATCCATATCAACATATAGTCTAAAGATAAACATTAGCATATAGTCTAAAGATAGTGTAAAGATATGCATTTGGAGCTCATCTCTTGGATACCCGAGTTTGGGGATCTTGATAGGACATAGACCAATCCCTTTCTGGAGATGACCGACATCAGGCTTAGAAACCAGCCAACTCTGTGTTCTCCAGGACAGGAATGAATCCAATTAGCCACAAAATAACCTGATGTTGATCTTTACAGAGAGTTAGAGTTTCTCAGCATTTTGACGGGAATTGTGATGGCCTTAAGGCAAAAAACTATCTTACTTTTGGAAAACAGTGCCTTTTATTTATGTTATATACTGTATCTTTAGAATAAATTTTCCTATTTGGGGTAACTTTGTAAAATTTAGGTTGATATGTGAAGCCAAGAATCAATTTCAATTGGTTGGCAAGAGTTCTGACCAAGGTAATACGAAGTTACTCTTGTACTATCTTACAGGCAACCATTATTTGTGTGTGGTCCTCTTGTTTTTCTCTAAGAAGGAGAAAGACACAAGAAAGGGAGACTGAGAATTCAGAGAAAGGACAGAAAACGCGATTGCAAGAAAGCATTTCTGGATCTCCAGAGATGGCTAAGAGCATAAGGCTGCTACTACAGAGGATCTGGTTTAATTTCCTAGAACCCACATGGTAGCTCACTGTCTGTAACTTCGCTTCCAAGGTATCTGATGCCCTCTTCTGGTCTATAAAGGCACTGCATGCATGTGGTTCACAGACATTCTGGTAAAGGTAACTTTTAAACATGAAATGGAGAGGGAGGGAGGAAAGAGAAGGGGATGGAGGGAATGGAGGAAGGGAGGGAGGAAGGGAGGGAGGGAGGAGAAAGAAAATTCATTCTGAGAAGGTAGGTGTACACCAAGGCTGGTTCCTACTTCAGTTTCCAAAGCTAAGTTCCGCCGCAGAGCTACTTTTCTAAACCTGCTTGAGAATGCAGTAGTTTGTTTCTCAGAATGATTGCATGTATTCATTACCTCTAATTATGGAAAGTTCATCGCTATTTGCAAAGTAGATTTCAGCTTAAGCTTCACTAGGATTTGGCTCCTTGTTTGATGGAAATGGCACCTGGCTCAGGAGGATTAAGGAAAATTCTTGTTATTTCACATTTGTTGAGGAATTCAGTTGTAATACACAGTGGGCCTGGGCAAATTTTTCTTATTTTCTTGCATGGAAAGCAAATTATTCTCAAATTACTCATTGGATGTTTAATATTAAATACTCTGATTTCTTTTGGAATAGTGATGACTCAGTCATTCTTAAGGAAAAATTGAGTTAGATGAAGGAATTAGCTGACCTTCTCTATGTGAGAAATTCAATTGGTGGCACAATACATTCTCTAATTAAGGAAAAAGCTAGAGAGGACTCATAAGAGTCCTATATGAGTGAAAATTGTCCTCCTCTATGGATTATAAGAATCTCATTAAAGAAACCATAATAGAAACAAATGGATCAGATGAAGTAAATGCATTGCAAACGTTTTCCTTCTTATTCTGGAAGTTTGCCAGCCTCGTGTTTTATAGCTGCTGCTGGAACACTTCCTCTAACTGCCTGGGCTAGGAGGGCTGGTGTTGTACAATGTTGTCACCAATTTCTCTGGTGAATCTGTGACTACTCAGGAGAGGCTTTTGAGATAGGGTCTGCTGACATTCCCTCATAAAAGAGTGGAGAAAATCATCAGACCATCCTCAGACCTCAGCCACTTTTTTTTTCTGTCACCAATCTGCCAGCTGTATGTAATTTTGACCTCATTGTACAAGGTCTCATGTTCTTGGTAGTTGCTAGAGTAAGTAGGGCACAAAAGGATAACTGAAGGGGGATGCCATCTATGTAGCTATGTAGGCATCCTGTGGAAACTTTTCAGGGTGGAGATGTTTTGGGGTCACCATGCTCCTGTAATAAAACCTTTGCCCACACATACTCTATAAGTAAGACAAATAAACTCATTGGTTCACCAGCTAGGCTTGCTTTCTTCTGTCACTGCTGCTCTATCTGTGGTAAGTAGATGTTTGCTTTTGAGTCTTCATAAAAATTCCACAAAGCATCTTGGTTCATAAAGGACAAGAAGGGGCCTTTGCATCAGTAAATCCTTAACTGCAGAACTCCACCCCCCTATTCCAATTATTTTATAGTATGAGCATTATCCTTCTGGAATCCCTGCATCTATAAGTTTGTTGGATCATGTATGACAACTTTACTGATTTTCAGGTCACTACTATAAAATACAGCCCTTTACTCACATCAGAAAAAAAGCCTAACATTTTTATATATTTAATTATTGGTTTTTATTTTGCAAGTAATTGTTTGCCGATTTTATTTTTCTATAAAACATAAAGAAGTAACCCAAGGTAATCGACATATAACTGCTAATATATGAGAAGGGAATTTTTAAATCAAACTTTGAGTCTAAAATCATGCATATATTTTTCTCATGTCTAGAGTCATCATCTACACTCTTCCATTTAACCTTTTTCCTTTCTTATCCCAAATATGCCTGTCATTATCTGTTGTTTTAGCTACATAGCACTGAGAGGAGGAAAAAGGCCCTCGCAGTTTCCCGATGTCCCTTCTTTACACTCAAGATTTGTGATGTGAGAATCACACCACCCTCAGTAATGGTTGCCTTGGTGAGGGAATCCAATGCTCAGGCATCAGGGACCGCAAGATGACAGTGACACACAGTGATATACTTTACTTCCAGAACCCTGGAAGCATCACCTGACAATGCCAATGCCTGTAGCCAAGCTCTTTGGGATGGATTCACTGCCTTTGTTAGGGAAGTTCTATCTATTTCCACCTGTGGTCTAGACTGACTTTCCCTTCTTGGCTAGGTACTGTTCTCTTAGTTCCACTATGCGTTCGTTAGGAATCTACATAGAACTATAATAGAGTGAGTCTCACATCAGTCTTCCTGGTGATTCTGTCAACATGCTAACATGGCATTACCAAAATCCTTTGAGCCTTCAAATGCTTCCTGTATCCTTGCTTATCACATCCACAAGGGCAGATAAGGGGAGGATGTTAAAGTTCTTGCTGTGGTATTTATCTTTATGCCAAACCATGGAGGCAGATTAAAAAAATTGCTCAGAATTTGGGGTAGAGAATTTCTCAAAGCCAGGAACTATTATTTTATTTACACTTCACAGCCTAGGAAAGAGTTTTAGGGGCCTGTAAGACTGCTTGTCTACCTCAAATTTCTTTCTCTGAAAACACTCCTCATCTTGCAAATCCTGTATATTTTCACCCCTGCTGTGTGTGGCTTTTGGGGGACGGGTATCTGTGTTTTTTTGGGGAAAGAGACTAGAACATCAAATGTTCCTGGAGAGACAGAATCAGACCAAATAAGGCAGTAGTTTAGAATTGGGGCCTAGAGGCTCTTATTAGATTCTGCAGCATTTTTCTTTAAAAGATCACATACGACAAGACTGGAATAATAAGAAAAAGAGGCACAGAATTGTTTTGTGAAAGAGAACAGGGCTGAAGACATGAAGGGTGAAACAGACTGGGGAGACCCTCAGCTTCAGGAAAACCTGGTGACAGAGACTCTCTGGACCTTGACTATTTCTGAGGTTAGGATTCACAATGTGTCTGAGGCTGATACATGAGCAGCAAATAGTCTTACAATGCTATCTTGCTGCTGGAGATGATTGGATTTGTTTCTTTCTTTGTAACTCAGCTTTAGAACTTCTCTTCTCATATCCCCTCTGAATTCTGACAGTTTACTAAACCTTGGTCTTTGTAATGAATACTAATTTACTTTAATTTTAGTTTTAATATAAGATATTAAAATCACTTATTAAAAGTAAATACCCTTTAATTTCCTTATGGAATTTCAATACCAATTAAAATATGCCTTGCTTCTTCATTGACATGTAATTAGCCCTCGTGGATGAAACAGTAGCAGAGATCTAATGATCTAGGCGTTCCATCTTTCATTACAGTTTAGTTTATGTTTGCCTTGACAGAACAAATACTCATGAGGTAGGAAAACAATGACATCCTATTTCTACTTCTCCTCCCTTATTATCTGTTCTGGATAAGATGTCCATTGTAGTTATACCAAACGCTTTCATGTTTCTGAACACTTGATACCTTCCAAGAGCTGCAGAGACAACATACAAAGAGGAAAAAAATTCAAGGTTGATATAAATACGCTGAGATAAATGAAAAAGTACTGGAGTCAAGTTGCATGAGGGGAGTGGAAAGAATAAGTACAAAGGAAAATGCACTTGTTTTCAGGGATGTGGTTACTTTGGATCAAAAGATGAGTCTGTGGGGGTCTGAAGAATTTGTTCGACAGATACAGGGCCATAGACACCAGAGCCATGTTGATGTGATGTCCCACACAAAACTCTATATAACTTATGTTTAAAATTATTTCTGGGTTATTTACTTAGTTCAATGTAAATGCTACAAAAACAGATTTTAAAATATTTGTACAAGTTCAGGATAGGAACAATTAATTTTTTTCTTTCCTGAGTATTTCCAATCTATTTCATTAAATTCACAAATGTGTAGACTGTCATTACAAAGAGCCAACTATTAAGCACTCTCATTCTTGTGTGGATTTGTCTAAAAGCAATGTAAAAGAATATATATACAACAGAAACTATGTTAGTCTATGGCCTCTAGGAAAACAGAATGGATAGAATGAATTTATAAGCTTAAAAGAGGATTTATTAGAATGGCTTACAGGTTCATGGTCCAACTATTTCAATAATGGTTGTCTCCTGAAGGAAAAGTCCAAGAATCCAGGAGTTATTGAGACCATGAAGATGGATGTCTCAGGTAGTCTTCAGTATATGACAGAACCCAATAAAAATAGACTCCAATACCAGTGAGGAAATAAACTTGCCAGTGAAAGTGAGGAGAAACAGGCAAAGATCAAACACTTCCTTCTTCTATGACATCCATACATGCCAGAAGATATGCCCCAAATTTAAGGTGTGCCCAAATTTAAGTTGGGTTCTCCCACCTAACCTGATTCAATGAAGGAAAACTCCTTACTGGTATACCTAAACTCTTGGATTTTAATTAATTCCAGATGAAGTCAAATTGGTACACAAGGAAAACCACTACAAGTTCACCTCAAGGGAATTTGTGTCTTACTTAATTTCTGAATAAAATCAATAGTCATATCATAATTATGCCTAATGTGACATAACTATCCCTCAGAAAACCACAAATGTATTATTATGTGTCTTCGAATGGGCAGCAATGCCTCACAAGAGGAATTCATTTTTTTTTGTTTTTTTTTCGAGACAGGGTTTCTCTGCATTGTTTTGGAGGCTGTCCTGGAACTCACTCTGTAGACCAGGCTGGCCTTGAACTCACAGAGATCCGCCTGCCTCTGCCTCCCCCCAAGTACTGGGACTAAAGGCATGTGCCACCGACGCCCGGCTGAGGAATTCTTTTAGTGTCTAAAAATTTAAATGTGATAACCACTGATAGTCTGTTATTTGATGTTACATTATAGGATAAAATGCAGTACAGAAAACACAAATAACTGCACACATACATTCTTAGCAAAATATGACACAAATCCCCATATCAAACATAATCATTGTTTCTGCAACTGTTAAGAGTGAAGTATTGTCCTTTCCATGAAGGAAGTGGTAGAATGTAAGTCAACATGCCACCATGTCACTGGCTGGTCACTAGGAACTGTTGCCATATTAAGGACTCAGTGTTGGTCTGTAATATTGGTAGATCTGGCACTCAGAAGGATCTGTAGCCATGTCAGCGTTGGTGAGTGGAAATCCATGTTGTCTTGCCCATGCATAACCTCCATCTCTGCCATCATGGCCACTTGGTTCATGGACCCATAGGGAAATTGCACAGATGGCTGGGGGAAAAGGCTGACTTCCCACAAAATGTATCAGCCTATCTATTTGATTACTGGATTCTTCTGCTGCTAAAGTCACCTTTTGGTGACTTGAGACATGGGACACAAATATCTTCACAGTCTCTGATCATTTTGAGAGATCTATCCACATACTTCTTTCCCAAATGTCTTCTTCACCAATTTTTAAGGCAGACTCTTTCCAAGTCCCTGACCATGCAGCAAATCCATTGGTTATAGCTGAAGAATCAGTTAACAATCACAAATCTGGCAATTTCTCCTTCAACAAAATGTATGACTAAAATATAGTTTTCAAAATTCTTCCTAGTATGAAGATTTCCCTTCATTTGTGTCCTTCAGGGTTGTCTTGGTAAGGAGTTATGATTCTAAAGCTGTCCACTTCTGAGTGGTACCTGCATAATGTGCAGAACCATTAGCAAATTATACCCTAGTCTTCTCTTCCTCAGTCAAATAACCATAGGGCATATACCATGAGGCTATCTGTGCATAGTTGACAACAGACACAATTGTAATGGAAGTAGAAACCGTAAGCATTTGGGCAACTTCTTCATGTAACTTGCTTGTACCTTCAAGACCTGCTCAGGCATGGTCACATATATACCACTTCCATTTGAAAACAGATTACATGTCCTGCTTTATGGATTAGTGGGTCAGAAAATACTCAGCTCATGACGAGAAGCTCAGGTTGCATGGTAACTTGATGGCCCACTGTCAAACACTGAATTTCCACTAAGCCCAACAGCAGGTCAAGAGCTGTCTTCCAAAGGAGAAAATTTGTATGAAGATGACAGTGCAGCCTTGCTCCAAAATCCCTAAGAGGGTTTGATTCTTCCCAATCCTGAGTGTATAGTTACCCTTGTACAAAGCCATTGGTCACTCTGGGGAAGGATGGGACAAAAAACTAACAGCAAATTTCTTCCTCAGAAGGACCTAGCCTTCTCTTAATTTGAAGACTTTTGGGTCTGTAAACTAGTTCAAGTCTGAAAATTTGCTTATGGTCAAGGTTCCCTATTGGTATAATCTAATGTAGCTTCTCTTTCATTTCTCCTACTTTTGTCTTTTGTTTGCTTGTTTGTTGCATATATATATATCAAACAAATAAAAGAAACTGTGGCATTCTTACCTATTTCATGCCAGGGAACACCATGCTGATTAGCCAGCACCAAAATTTCATGGGAGTCAATGCTACCATAAGAATCACTTTGCTGTCCATAATGGATTAGGCGGTTTTAGACATTGTGTTGCATGTGCTCTCCATTATGATAAGGCCAGTCACCTTGCCCTTAGTGATTCAGTGCTGCCACCTAGACCCTGCCAGTTCAGGACCCAATTAAAACATCACATTTAATTCATTCAACTGGGAAACAGTGTATCTGATTCTAAGGCCTGGTACAGGGAATAGGGCATACAACAAAGTTCTTTAAATATTCTCAAAGAATTATTTAAAATAATGTACTTTAAAAAAACAACAAAAATTAAGTGGGCCATTTTCAAGTTGTAATTTTAAATATAGGTTTTCATAAAGCATCCTATGCCAGGCAGGATTCAACTGGAGAAGAAAGAATAGTAGGCAATATTTATTAAGAGATTTATTTCAAGGAATTCATGTATATGGTTATGAGTTCCAGTCTTGCAAGTTGAAAGTCTACAGGACTCAAAAACTCCAAAACACAGAATGAGATTGTTGACATGGGTTAATGATTCTGACTACATAGAAATTTTCACCTCTTCAAGGATGTCTCAGGTCTACCTTTAAAAAAAATAAAGAAGTGTGTGTGTGTGTGTGTGTGTATGTGTGTGTGTGTGTGTGTGTGTGCTTATATGCCATGGCATCTGTATGGAGGTCAAAGTCTAATTGGAGGAATTGGTTCTCTTCTTCCACCATGTGAGTCCCAGGAATTGATCTCAGGTCTTCAGGCTTTGTGGCAAGTGTCTTTACCTATTGAGCAATCTGACCAGCATCTCAGCTTCAGTCGTAAGGCCATTTGACTGAATTTAGCCTTATCCTTTCTTGAGTTCAAATTATTAAAAATAATGTGAGTATATTTCATGTATAATTAGACTACTATTGGAACTCATAGATGGGAATTCTAGCACAGACAATTTCATGTACACATATTCCAAAGCTGAAAAAGGAAATCCATTACAGATGTAAGCAGTTAAGCTGAGAAGGTGACTGTCTAGTGCCATCTCACATTCCTTAGTGATATGCCATAAGTCCATCATATCAATTGCAAATAAAGTTAAAGAGACAGTCTTCCATTTAGATATAATGAAATGCATGAAAAACTATACAAAGTATCCATGGGGGTGAGAATCTCCTCAAAGATGCAGAATCTGCACTTTGAAAATAAGCACTTCTGTTTTGCCTTGTTGGAGATGAACATACTCTCTCTTTTGATTAATCTAATAGCAAGTGGTCATTATCTTGCCTAAATGTCCTATTTCACTGACATTATCTCTAAATGATGATCCAGGGGTAGACTTGAGAATGAGTTCTAAACTGCCACTTTTCTCTCTACCTTTCAGAGACCTTGGAAATTTTATTGGAGGGTGTCAGCAGGGATCAATGAAAGCATTTTCTATTATGTTACATTTGAACCCAGAGAGAAAAGAAGGGAGAATAAACTAACTCATGATGAATAGCATCTGCAAAGGCTCGTAATTTTAAAATGGTTGTTTTCCAATAAACTTATGGGTTGGTATTTTATTGGTCAAGAGGGTATATCATTCTTTATATACAAAAGGATGACATTTATTCCTGGTTATAATAAATTCTATCATTTTAAATATTCATGTAGCTAAATAATGTGAATTTATTTTAGAAAATCAACTCAGTGGATAAAGATGACATGGAGCCCATGTTTATTGTTATCATCTGGAATTGGATTGACATTTTAGAATTTGAAGTGTCTGGTGGCTCAAAGACTACTGGTTGTTTTCTCTATTATGACTGCTTTTCATGATTTGCACAAAATAATATATTTTAGTATTTATAGTATTGATACATATATACATATATACAGCAATTATTTTATAAATTCTGCAGTCAACACCATTTCTATTTTAGTTTAAAATAAACATTTGTATGATGTTATTTCTCTTTTGTTTCTGTTTAGTTTTCATATTTTTAAATCTATAAAGCAACAAAAGCCAAACAATTCCCGAAAAGTGCCAACTACCCTTTATTACTCATCTTCTACACACTGTGTGGAGAATTTTGCACTTAATATCTTCTAATGTGCTGTTTGCATTACTGGTAAAACCCTCCTCTTTTTATAGAAACTAAGGACCAGATAAGTTAAATGTTTGGCTTAAGATCATATAGATTCATTCAGCTTGAATATTTTCTTGAATTTGAGTATTCCAGTCCATATTTTATTTCTCAATATTATTTTCTCTTACCTCAACTGTAAACTTAATTTGAGGCTTGACAATATTTAAAAAGTGTAATTTTCAAGAGGTTAGTGATTCTCAACCCACAAAGTCGTACAAAGTCATTATTTTCAGGTATAAAACACTCTCTGGAGACTGTATTCACACTTGCAGGGAAAGATCAGTAATAAAGTCACCAGGAACCTGCTTAATTCTGACTGAGTGTTTTGGTATGGAAGGTTTCATTCAAATGAAATAAAATTTGCTCTCACACTATACATGTATTTAGAATCAAGAGATGCCTATGCAAATTAATTGCACAATTAAGATTGTAGGGCAAATGTTTAGCTTGTTTCCTAGGACTGGCTGATTGAAAGCATCAGAGAAGGACCATTAACATATAAACGATTGCTCTGCTCTTTTGAAAGAGGTCTACTTATTTATTATTCACTAATTAAGGCCAAGATCAAAGAATTCTGCTGGATAATGATTTGTTAACCTTCTTCAAGTTTCTATATTTACTTTAAAGTCATTAACCTGTACTCTCTGAAAATATTATATAACTACTTGAGTTTCATACTCACCGTGATTGTTCTCTCCAAGTGGTTCTAATCAGTGATGATGTTCTATGTTTAGGGGATATTCAGTGTTTATCTCTTTAATTTTTTCTCTAAATATGTAATAAAATGAAATGACCACTGTATAAAGTCCCCATTCAGCCCAAACTTTCATGGGCTTCTAAATTCCTCCCTCATGGTTCTTCAAAAGAGTGTCACTTCTCACAGCAAAGGAATGGGCAAATATCAAAAGAAAAGAAGATTTTGGTAGAGAGATTACATGAGAACATATTGCCATGAAATACTATACCCTTACTAATCACTTATCTATCATAGAAGTATATCTTAGTATTTAATCTACAGTTTTTAATGTTTTTCACGCCCAAGTAGAAACAGCACTGCTATAGATGGTATTTACTCAGAATAGATGAAATCATTCTACCAAAATAAGATTGGGAATTGCTATAGCTAAACTTATAGGACTCCCCTTCCCCCAACCCTCCCACCCTATTGCCAAATCCTTCCACATAGGGGATATCTGGAGTCTGTCATTTCACTCTGGGTAGGGTCCAGGCACTCCCCTAAGAGTCCAGGCTGAGAGAGCATCCCTCTTTGTGCAATAGGCACACGAAGACTGTTTGTATACCAGGGACAGACACTGATCCACAGCTCAGGGCCCCATAGGTTGCCCAGGCCTTCTCGCTGACACTCACATTTGGGGGGTCCAGATCAGTCCCATGCTGGCCTCCCCACTGTCGCTCTGGGGTCCAAGAGCTCTCCTCTGTTCAGATCAGCTATCTCTGCTAGTTTTGCCAGCCCATTCTTTGCCAATTTGCTCATCACTCCCCTCTCTCTGTCACTGGGTTCCTTGGGTTCAGTTCAGTGATTAATTGTGTGTTTGCCTCTGCTTCCATCAGTCACAGGATGAAGGCTCCCAGATGGTTATAGACATCAAGTTCATTATCAGGAATGGGCATTCGAGGTGGTCTCTCCACTATTGCTTAGCTTGCCAATTGGTGTTATCCCTTTAGATCACTCGAGGTCACTCTGGTGCCTGATCTGTATTCGATCCTATGATTCCCTCTTCCCCGTATTCTACCTCCACCCCTCAACTTCCTGTACCCCATGACCAACTCTCTTCCTCTTCACCCCCTCTCTTCTTCCCAGGTCCCACTCCCCCCCCACCCCTCGCCATGTTCCCCATCCATTCAGAGGATCTTGTCTCAATCCTCTTCTCTTGGGTACTATGCATATATGCATATCTTTTAGGTTCTTTCCTGTTTCCCAGACTCTCTATCAGTGGAAGTGCAGACTGGCACTATCCTGATCCATGTCTAAAATCCATATATGAGTGAGTACATACCATGTTTGTCTTTTTGCGACTGGGTTACCTCACTCAGGATGGTTTCTTCCAGTGCTATCCATTTCCCTGCTAATTTCAAGATTCCATTGTTTTTTTCTGCTGAGTAATACTCCATTGTGTAAATGTACCACATTTTCTCTATCCACTCTTCAGTTGAGGGGCATCTAGGTTGCTTCCAGGTTCTGGCTATTACAAATAATGCTGCTATGAACATAGTGGAGCAGATGCCCTTGTTGTATGTACTTGCCTCATTTGGATATATGCCTAAGAGTGGAATTGCTGGGTCTAGTGGTAGATTAATTCCCATTTTCCTGAAGAATCTCCATAGTGATTTCCAAAGAGGCTGTATGAGTCGGCACTCCCACCAGCAGTGGAGGAGTGTTCCTCTCTCTCCACATTCTCTCCAGCATAAATTGTCTTCGGTGTTTTTGATTTTAGCCATTCTGACAGGAGTAAGATGGTATCTCAGAGTTGTTTTGATTTGCATTTCCCTGATGGCTAAGGATGTTGAGCACTTTCTTAAGTGTCTCTTGGCCATTTTAGCCTCCTCTACTGAGAATTCTCTATTTAGCTCTGTACCCCATCTTTTAATTGGATCCTTTGGTGTTTTGGAGACTTGTTTCTTGAGTTCTTTGTAAATTTTGGAGATTAGCCTTCTGTCAGATGTAGGGTTAGTGAGTATCTTTTCCCATTCTGTGGCCTGCCTTTTTGTCTTTTTGACTGTGTCCTTTGCCTTACAGAAGCTTTTTAGTTTCAGAAGGTCCCATTTGTTAATTGTCGATCTCAGTGCCTGTGCAACTGGTGTTATGTTTAGGAAGTGGTCTCCTGTACCAACTCGTTGAAGAGTATCTCCCACTTTCTCTTCTAAAAGTTTCAGTGTGGCTGGATTTATGTTGAGATCTTTGATCCATTTGGACTTATGTTTTGTACAAGGCGATAAACATGGATCTATCTGCAGTCTTATGCATACCAGTACCCAGTTATGCTAGCACCATTTGTTGAAGATGCTTTCATTAGTGCACTGTATAGTTTTAGCTTCTTTGTCAAAAATCAAGTGTTCATAGGTGTGTGGGTTAAAATTAGAGCTTTCGATTCGGTTCCATTGGTCTACCTGCCTATTTTTGTGCCAATACCAAGCTGTTTTCAGGACTATAGCTCTATAATAGAGCTTGAAGTCAGGGATGGTGATGCCTCCTGAAGTTCCTTTATTGTATAGGGATGTTTTGGCTATGCTGGGCCTTTTGTTTTCCATATAAAGTTGATTAATGTCCTTTTCAGGTCCTTGAAGAATTGTGATGGAATTTTGATAGGGATTGCATTGAATCTGTAGACTGCTTTTGGCAAGATTGCCATTTTTATTATGTTGATCCTACCAATCCAAGAGCATGGGAGATCTTTCCATTTTCTGGTATCCTCTTTGATTTCTTTCTTTAAAGACACAAAGTTCTTGATATACAGGTCTTTAATTTCCTTGGTTAACATTATCCCCAGATATTTGATGCTGTTTTTGGCTATTGTAAAGGATGATGTTTCTCTGATTTCTTTCTCAGTCACTTCATCATCTGTATATAATAGGGCCACTGATTTTTTTTGAGTTAACCTTGTATCCTGCCACATTGCTGAAGATGTTTATCAGCTCTAGGAGTAACCTTGCGGAGTTTTTTGGGTCACTTATGTAAACTATCATATCATCTGCAAATAGTGAAAGTTTGACTTCTTCTTTTCCTATTTGTATCCCCTTGATCTCCTTTTGTTGTCTTATTGCTGTAGCTAGAACTTCAAGTACAATATTGAAGAGATATGGAGAGAGTTGACAGCCTTGTCTTGTTCCTGATTTTAGAGGAATTGCTTTGAGTTTCTCTCCATTTAGTTTGATGTTAGCTGTTGGTTTACTGTATATTGCTTTTATTATATTCAGGTACGTTCCTGTTATCCCTGATCTCTCTAGGACCTTTATCATGAAGGGGTGCTGGATTTTGTCAAAGGCTTTTTCAGCATCTAGTGAGATGATCATGTGGTTTTTCTTTCGTAGATTGTTAATATGGTGGATTACATTGATAGATTTTCTAATGGTGAACCATCCCTGCATTCCTGGGATGAAGCCTACTTGATCATGGTGGATGATTTTTCTGATGTGTTCTTGAATCCAGTTTGCGAGTATTTTATTGAGTATTTTTGCATCAATGTTCATGAGGGAAATTGGTCTATAGTTCTCTTTCTTAGTTGTGTCTTTGTGTGGCTTGGGTATCAAGGTAATTGTAGCCTCATAGAAAGAGTTTGGCAGTGGGCCTCCTGCTTCTATTGTGTGGAATACTTTGAGGAGTATTGGAATTAGCTCTTCTTTGAATTTCTGGTAGAATTCTGCACTGAAGCCATCTGGGCCTGGGCTTTTTTTGTTTGGGAGACTTTTGATGACTGCTTCTATTTCATTAGGGGTTATAGGTCTGTTTAGATTGTTTATCTGTTCTTCATTTAGTTTTGGCAAGTGATATCTATCCAGGAAATTGTCCATTTCCTTTCAATTTTCAAATTTTGTGGAGTACAGATTTTCAAAGTATGCCCTGATGATTCTCTGGATTTCCTCAGAGTCCGTTGTCTTTAATTTCTTTTTTTATTTGTTCCTTTACCCAGGGATGGTGCAATTGTTCATTGTTCAATCTCCATGAGTTTGTAGGGTTTCTGCGATTTGTGTTATTGTTGAATTCTAATGGTAATGCATGGTGGTCTGATAAGATGCAGGGGGTTATTCCAAATTTTTTGTATCTGTGGAGATTTGCTATGTTTCCTATTATGTGGTCAATTTTAGAGAAGGTTCCATGTGGTGCCGAGAAGGTATATCCCTTTGTATTTGGGTGGAATGTTCTATAGATGTCTGTTAAACCCAGTTGGGTCATAACTTCTATTAGTTCTTTTGTTTCTTTGTTAAGTTTCTGTCTGGAGGGCCTGTCTAGCGGTGAGAGTGGAGTGTTGAAGTCTCCTACTATTAGTGTGTGAGATTTTATGTGCATTTTGAGCTTTAGTAATGTTTCTTTCACGAATGTAGGTGCCTTTGTATTTGGGGCGTAGATGTTTAAAATTGAGACTTCATCTTGATGTATTTTTCCTTTGATGAATATGAAGTGTCCCTCTTCATCTCTTTTGATTGATTTTAATTTGAAGTCTAATTTGTTAGATATTAGGATTACTACACCCGCTTGTTTCGTGGGACCGTCTGATTGGAAGATCTTTTCCCAACCCTTTACTCTGAGATAATGTCTGTCTTTGATGTTGAGATGTGTTTCTTGTATGCAGCAGAAGGAAGGGTTCTGTCTTCGTATCCATTCTGCTAGTCTGTGTCTTTTTATAGGCAAGTTGAGGCCGTTGACATTGAGGGATATTAATGATCATTGATTGGTGATCCTTGTTTGTTCTTGATTTGTTGTTAGTGAAGTTATTTTGTGTAGTTTCTCCTCCCTTTTTCTTTTGGTGTTTTGTAAAGTGTGATTATATATTGCCTGTGTCTTTGTGAATGTAGTTATCTTCCTTGGCTCTAGGTTTTCCTTCTAGCATTTTCTGTAGAGCTGGATTCATGGATACGTATTGTTTAAATCTGGCTTTGTCATGGAATATTTTGTTTTCTCCATCTATGGTAATTGAGAGCTTTGCTGGATATAGTAGTCTGGGCTGGCATCCTTGTTCCCTTAGTGTTTGTAGGACATCTGTCCAGGATCTTCTGGGTTTCATAGTTTCCATTGAGAAGTCAGGTGTAATTCGTATAGGTCTGCCTTTGTATGTTACTTGGCCTTTTTCTTTAGCTGCTCTTAATATTTTCTCTTTACTCTGTAGGTTTGATGTTTTGATTATTATATGGTGAGGTGACTTCTTTTTCTGGTGGGGCCTATTTGGTGTTCTGTAAGATTCTTGTACTTTCATAGGCATATCTTTCTTTAGGTTAGGGAAGTTTTCTTCTATGATTTTGTTGAATATGTTTTCTGTACCTTTAAGTTGAATTTCTTCACCTTCTTCTATACCTATTATTCTCAGGTTTGGCTTCTTCACGGTGTCCCATATTTCCTGGATATTTTGTGTTAAGGATTTGTTGGTTTTGAGATTTTCTTTGGTTGATGACTCTATATCCTCTAATGAGTCTTCAATACCTGAGATTCTCTCTTCTATCTCTTGTATTCTATTGGTGATACTTGCATCTGTAGTTTCTGATCGTTTACCCAGCTTTTCTATTTCCAGCATCCCTTCATTCTGTGTTTTCTTTATTGTTTCTATTTCAGCTTTCAATCCTTCAACTGTTTGAGTTGTTTCCTTAATTTTTTTGGTTGCTTTTTCTTGGTGCTCTTTAGATTCTTTGAGAGATTTGTTTATTTCTTGAATTTTTCCCCCATTTCATGGATTTTTTGTTTGTTTTTTCTTCTATTTCTTTAAGGGATTTCCTTGTTTCTTCTTTGAGGGTCTCCATCATCTTCATGAAATAATTTTTAAGGTCTGTCTCCTCTTCTTCGTCTATGTAGTGCTTTTCGGGTCTTGCTGGTATTGGATCCCTGGATTCTGGTGGGGTCATGTTGGTGTCTCTATTGCTGAGTGTTCTCTTATTCTGTCTTCTTCCCATCTCTTCTTCCAGTGGGTGCTGGTGGGGTATTTCCGTCTCCACTGGTCTCCTTCCTTCCTGCAGCTGAAGCTGGGGATGCTGACACGGAGTTTGGGTCCTGGTAGGGCTGATGTCCTTCCTGAAGCTGGACTCGCTGGGGTTGGGGTCTTGGAATTGTTGACTTCTTTGCTGTGTGGGCAGATCTCCTGAAGCTGTACTCACTGGGGTTGGGGTCTTGGAAGGGCTGATGTCTTTCCTGAAGCTGGACTCGCTGGGGTTGGGGTCTTGGAAGGGCTGATGTCTTTCCTGAAGCTGGACTCGCTGGGGTTGGGGTCTTGGAGGGGCTGATGTCTTTCCTGTGTGGGCGTGTTCTGGATGCCAGGAGCGGCCCGGAAGATCAAGGGGGATGGGTGATGGGCGGGCAGTCCCCACCAGAGACCCAATCTCACCTCGAGGTTGATATTAGTTTATAACACAAATTGGTAGGAAGCTGAGGAGTCTTCATGGGAAGTGGTTAGAATGGAGGGGAGGATACCAAAACAGAACAGGTTCTTTATGTCCTGTAAATGTAGAAGTCAACATAGTTTTCTCTTTGTCTCTGACTCTTTTTTTTTTGCATACCCAGAGCAACCCATATACCAAGGAAAAAGCAAGCAAAATATCAAATATTTCAGTTCTCTTGGCCAAAAGGAACCATATGTAAGTCCTGGGTCTTTAGGCTAAAGTTTTTTCAGATGAAGAAATGACAAGTCCAGTGTTAATTCTTTATGTTGATGATAAAATATCAACATCTCAGCGATAAACAGAATATGCTTTATGTTGGATTGAAGAGTCAGTTCCCATTTTCCCTGTAAAAACTGACAAGGACATAGTAAGGAATAGTGGTGGTCTAGAACACTGGAAGTAGTATACTAAGTTCTATGACTTCATTGTCCCAGGAAGTGTTTTGGTCCCTGTACAAAATATATTTGGCCTCCTATTGAGTGGACTTCATACGATTAGAGTTGTAAATGCTCCTTACTAGTACTGAAGGAAGGACCTTAAGAAGGCCATGAAACCTCTAGTGGAAGACTGTCAGAGTCTACATAATACCTGAACCTGTGTCTGTGTCCTAGATTTTACTAAGGTGATGCCCACTAAACATCTTAGGCAGAGGAGGAAAGAAGACTGATATAAAAAGGACAGCTTTAGAGAATTCTCAGTAGAGGAGTCTAAAATGGCTGAGAGACACTTAAGAAAGTGCTCAACATCCCTTGCCATCTGGGAAATGCAAAAAAAAAGCTCTGAGATACCATCTCACTCCTGTCAGAATGGCTAAAATCAAAAACTCCAGTTTATGCTGGAGAGGATGTGGAAAAAGGGGAACACTCCTCCATTGCTGGTGTGAGTGCCAACTCATACAGCCACTTTGGGAATCAGTATATCAGTATGGAGATTCCTCAAGAAAATGGCACAATACCCTGCAATTCCACTCTTAGGCATATACCCAAAAGATGCTCATTCATACAAGGATGTCTGTTCTTCTATGTTCATAGCAACATTATTTATAATAGCCAGAAGCTGGAAGCAACCTTGATGCCCTTCAACTGAAGAGTAGATAGAGAAATGTGGTATATTCACACAACAGAGTACATCTCAGGGGAACAAAACAATGGAATCTTGAAATTTTCTGGCAAATAGATGGCACTAGAATAAACCATCCTGAGTGAGGTAACCCAGTCACAAAAATAGAAACATAGTATGTACTCACTCATTTATGGATTTTAGACATGAATCAGGGGAGTGCCAGCATACAATCCCAGAGTCAGAGAGTCTGGGAAACAGAAAGAACCTTCATCCAGGGACTGGTGGAAGCAGAGGCAGACACCCACAGCTAAACACTGAACTGAATTCCTGGAATCCAGTGTCAGAAATGGAGAACTGATAGGCAAAGGAGTTAAGACTGAGCTGGTTTAACCCATAGAAACAGTTGACCTGAACAGGGGTGAGTTCTTGGACCCAAGATTAATGGCTGTGTGGAAAGCATGGGACTGACCCCAGACCCTCTGAATGTGGGTGTCAGTGAGGAGGCCTAGGTAATCTATGGGGCCTTGGGTAGTATTTATCCCTGGCATACAAACAGAATTTGAGTGCCCATGCCACAATATGGGATGCTCTCTCAGCCAGGACCCTTAGGGGAGGGCTTAGGCCCTGTCCTGAATGAATTGACAGTCACTGGAGACCCACCATTGAGTGGCAATTGGGTGGGGGACTGGAGGACCTTGTGGTGAGGGTGGGGGAGGAGGGCAGGGAGAGGGATCTGGGACTGACATGTGAAACAAGCTTGTTTCTAACTTAAATTAAAAAAAAAACAATGAAAACACTAAAACAAAACAAAACAAAACAAGACAGCTTTGGTTATCTGGGAAGGACAGCAGCCCTTGGACAGGGAGTTCCCTACCAGAACAAAACTTTCAAGATGCTGTTGTTGACTAGGATGATAATCCCTGAAACCAAGCTCAGATGCAAGAACCTAAGAAATTAATTACTTAAGGCATCCAAAATCTGTACCTAGATCATAAAATATTGCGAAGACTTTTGCAATCTAATAGGAAAAGGATGGAACTCCCCCAATTTTCAATGAAGTCTCAGAAATTAAATGCAAAAATATTTGGGACTAAAAACACATGACCAAAAATACCAAAGCTTTCTGAAGGTCCAGTTTGTAAATAAGCATTGACATCTTATTGCCAAGAAATGATGAAAGTTTGTTGAAATGAGTGTTTGGGACAGGGAAAGGAGACAAAAGACTTTAATTATGATCTCTACAATAGCAGAGATTAGAAAAAAGAGATGAGACAGTGACTCCTCTGGGAAGAGATGGGAAGGACTCCTAGACATTCAGAGATAGAAATACTTATGGATAAGAAATCCAAAGATAGCTGACTGGAACACTAAATAAGAGTGCCAAGAATGGGGAGGAGGAGAGAAAATGTAATCCTTCTCAACTCTGATGAGAATTAGAAGATTAGAAGAGTTAGGTTTTAATTTCTATCATTGAGTTTCTAACATAATTACAGATTTTGTCCATTATCTTTCTTCTCTCCTACTATCCCATGTATCCTTCACTTCTTGTCTTCAAATTATAACCTCTTTTTTTCTCACTAATCATTATTGTACACATGCATTTCAGTCTGTACAATGTGAATTTTACATGTGTTGTCAGGGCTCACTGCTCTGCGCTGGACAAGCAACTGATATGCTCTTCCTTGGGGGAGGCCACCTCTCCTATACTCAGCTTTCCTCACTTGTATATAGTTCTTTACACAGGGTTGAACCTGAAGGAGAACCCCAGCCTCAGAACAGCTGTAGCTCCTTCTCAAACCATACCTAAACACCTGTTTTCACAAAGAGATCCTTCGTTAAGAGGGAAAGACGAATTAAAGTGACTGCTTTCTGACTCAGGCAAGCAAAACAGTAGCATATGACCTGGCAAGTGTAAATTTTAAGAAGAGAAAAAGAGGAGGTCTGTGTGGAGTGGGATGCAACAGTACATTTCAATGGGGCATGTTACTTAGTTAAACCAAAGAGAGTTTTTGTTTGATGGATTTCAATATTTTGATAGCTGGACCTTGGTAGCCAGCCTCATGAGGAGGAAGTGGCCAAATAAGGTAATAGACCTTGGTAGCTAGATTTAGGAATGACATATAATGGTTTTAATCAAGAAAGAGGGAAAAGGGGAGAGAAAGGCAAGGCCTGCCAGGGCCACATGCTCAAGTAGGCTAGTGTCCCTTTAGAACCCTGTGGGCTTTTCTTCCTCTAGTTTGGAATGTCTATCAGTGTCATTGTGTTCAGGTTACTTTGTATAATCATGTGAGACTTTATAGGTGTACCTCCAGGTATTACTAGGAGACATAAACTCACAGCAAACTCCCTGGTCCTCTCTGGCTCTTACCGTCTTTCCACCCCTTTCTTCTACAATGTTTCTTGAGCCTTAGGTGTGGGAGTGTTTTGCAGATGTATCAATTGGCAGTAGGCTCCACAAGTTTAAACTTCAATTGATTGTAGTTTTCTGCTGTTTTAAACTAAATCCCAATCTTTTGATTTTACTAATAAAATCTCCCGAGTTGGACACTGGGGTGAAAGCCTGTTAGCTCAGAGAGGCAGAGCAAGCACCCAACTGAACTCACTCCTCTGCCACAGTCCCAGAAAAAAAGAGACCTTCTGTGCCATCTCAAACAAAACTCCTCACACTCAGTGTTCCTCCCTTCTACTTCCTGCATCTCTCTATGGTTTTTTTCTGACCTGTGGTTGACTTTATTTAATCCTGTTTACAGTATTCAAGCAGGAAGCTCTTGGATTAAAGGTGTGTGCTAAGGCTGATCCACAGCTCAAGTAGACACAGATTTTTCCAGTAAGTAATGCAATCTTGGGATTTACAGTGTGATCCAATATCCTGCAACATTTTCTTCTAAATACAAAGGAGAGGTTTTAACTCTTAACACAGTGAGTCTACTTACAACAAGGAAGCTATTTCTGCCAAGTCTTCCACAAGGTCCAGCTTTGTTGTAATTGGCAGTTGTAAGATTAAGTATTTTTGAGTTACAAGTTCTGTAAAATGATCCTGTCAGTCTCACATGAACTCAGCAACTTGAATGTCTCGAGCAGTTTGTAGTTCAAATCTGATCTTTGGGTGGTGTTTGGGAGCTTAGTGACGATCCTAGCTTGTAGGAACACAGCAGTCAACCAAAGCTGTCTACTCTTTGAGCAGAACATCGGCAGTTGTCTGGAGGAAAAGAGGAAGCTCCTCCTGCAAGATGGCGGCATGGGTGCTGGTGCTAATCTGAGGCTCTGGGCTGGGATTTCAGGCTGTTCCTATGGAGATGGGTGATACCACTTGACCAATTAATCTTTTTTTCTGTGGATATTTTCTCTTGATGATCTGTCCTTTTTCCTCAAATGGTTCAGTTGTCCAGTGGTCTCTGGATGTCTTAGTTGAATGCTTTTCTTCTCCTGGACATATAAAAGCAAAATCTTGCCACAACCCTAACTCTACAGGGTTCCCTTTTTTGGCAGGTAATATCTTTCCTAGGGCAAAATGTTTTTTTTTCAGTTTTTTTTAAATTATAAACAAGCTTGCTTCACATAACAATCCCAGCTCCCTCTATCTCCCCTCCTTCCCTGCTCCACCAACCCCCCACCCCATCCACTATCTGCTCTCCAGGGAGGGTGAGGCATTCCATAGGGGATCTTCAAAGTCTGTCATATCATCCCCAGCAGGGCCTAGGGCCTAGGCCCTCCTTCATATGTCTAGGCTGAGAGAGCATCCCTCCATGTGGAATGTGCTCCCAAAGTCCATTTGTATGCCACAGATAAATACTCATATACTACCCGAGTCGCCATAGATTGCCAAGGCCTCCTCACTAATAGCCTCTCAGTTACCAGTCTGGGATCCATGAGCTCCCCCTTGTTCCGGTTAGCTGCCTCTGTGGGTTTCACCAGCCCTGTCTTACTTCTTTGCTCATCACTCCACCCTCTGTGCAACTGGGTTCCAGGGGTTCAGTTCATTGTTTAGCTGTGGTGTCTGCCATCAATCACTGGATGAAGGCACTAGGATGGCATATAACGTAGTCATCAATCTCTTTATCAGGGGAGGGCATTTAAGGTAGCCTCTCCACTATTGCTTAGATTGCTAGTTGATGTCATCCTTGTAGATCTCTGAAAATCTCACTAGTGCCAGATCTCTCTTGAAACCTTCTATTATGGTATGTCTCATCCTGCTTGCCTCTATTCTTCCCCTGACTCAACCTTCCTGCTCCCCCATGTCCTCTTCCTTCCTCTTCTCCCCCTCTCTTTCTCCGAGCTCCCTGCTCCCGCTCCCAATCCCCTTAGGAGATCCTGTCCCATTCCCCTTCTCTGGGGTACCATGCATAGCTCTTTTAGGATCCTCCTTGTTTTCCAGACTCTTTGGCAGTAGGATTGTAGGCTGGCAATCCTCCACTTCATGTCTAAAATCCATATATGAATACATACCATGTTTGCCTTTTTGCACATATACTAAAATTGGAAAGATACAGAGAAGATTAGCATGGCCCCTGCGCAAGGATAACACACAAAATGGTATTTTGGCAACAGAAAAAGTATTACCTTTCAGTTATAAAAACTTCTTTTGAAATTTTGAAACTAAATATATCTTAGTATGTGTGGATAAATATACCTATATTTCCCTATCTCTTTATATATAAATTCAAGGTTTTAGTGTGTATATTTTTAGATCACAAAGGACATTCACTTTGAGTTCCAGTATCCCACTGCAAGTAGCATTTAAATTTAAATCATTGTGATTCTTATGTGCCTGCCTCTGACTACCAAATGATGGGATTAAAGGTGCGAACCACCACTTGGCTTTAGATTTCTTATAATAGTTATTCTCATAGAGATGTCCTGGTTTAAGTTGATTCTCTCAATCCCCTTAATTTTTAGCATTAGGGATAAACTTAGAAGTCTTTTGAAAGTATAATCTATCACTCAGATGTTTTGCCTGTATGAGATATATAAAATTCGATATCTTTGCTAAGTTTCTGTAGGTTTTGCCATTTCCATCCAGGCACGCCACAACAGATATCATTGCCATTTATCTACCACTTAGTGGTTCTCCATTTTGTTCACAATATAGCTAGACCATTTCACAAGCAGCATGAATTGGTGAAGATACAAATTTTCATTTTGCTTTGCTAGTTGTTGTCTTATAGACTATAGAGCTACTTTGATTTTGTGGTTCTTTCTTCAGTATTGACTATTCTATCCTGTGGTCTATATGCTGCCACTTTCCATTTAGTTTTGGTTCCATCAGGGTTGATGAACCATCAGTAAACCACATGTTAGCCAAGTGTAACCATTCGGTTGGTTCCCATTAAATAGTGCCTCTTCTGGGAGAGGGGTGAACTGTTTAAGAATGGGGATTATAGGCAAATGAACTAACTATTTCCTTAATGTGGGAAAGCATAAACCTCTTTGCTACCACTTCCTGTTCACAAAGGGAAGAAATTCAGATGGGTACCAGATCCACTGTAATACCTACTCTTCCATGGCTATGAAGAACTCTGCCTTGGAACAGATCCAATCAATCCATCAATGTAAGGGTTCCCTTATAACAATAGGGTGGTCGGCAGTGACTGAGTAGAAGGTTCTCCATACCTCATAAAATGTTCAAAAGTGTTTCTTAAAAAAGAATATTTATTCTCTGTATCTGTATAAATGGAAAGAGTTTGCAATAAAGTGAATAGGCAAATGTTGGTGGAATCTGTTTTGCTTTATGAAGAGTACACAGTTGCCAATTCACCAATAAATATGATATCCACAATTAGGGTGTAATCTGGTTCAAAATTGGTCAGGGTTGCATTCATGTGGATGAGCTTACCAGCAGTCACAAAAGCTGCTCTTTTTTTCCTGTCCCCATTGGAAATTAGCTGCCTTTCTAATAACTGTATAGAGAGTTTTATAATAATCTATAAATATGGTATATGATTTCCCTAGTGTACAAAAATACCAATCAGGAGCTGTATTTGAGGGGTATTTTTGTCCCTAAATGATGGGGACTAAGGTCATGAATCACCACCACCTTGTTCTCTGTAACTCTGAAATTTAGAAAACAACTAATTTATAGAGATCTGCCTGACTCTGTTGGGATTAAAGGCATGGGCTATCACAACCTTGCTCAAATATTTTACATTAGCTCCAAATCACTCCAATTCTTAGAGATTTAGAAAACAAGTTAGAACTGTGTTTAATACCACGCAACAATGGTATCCTTTTTATTTAGGAAAAAAACTAAAAAACTGATGTCCAAGATGGTGTGGGCCAAATGGAAATCTACTGACTAACAAAATAATATGGAATTAAAATACACAATTGAAGAAAAGCAATTTTTAATTTCATGCCAGTAAGGCAAGTGTGCCCTTAGTAAATTATTTTCAAAATATTATAATTTAGTATTTTTTCATGCCTGATTAAGAGAAAGGCATTTATTAGTCTTTGTAAGTTAGTTTGGACTGAATAATTGAGCTGTTTGATGAACTATCAACTCTCCTTCTTCAGGATGTCTTTCCTGTTTGATTTTAACCTTTATCAATCTTGATGGTATCCACAACCTTTTTTATTTTTTGATGTAATTTCTTTTTTTTCCATATTTTTTATTAACTTTTTACGCAAGTCACTTTCAGTTCCCTCTCCCTCCCCTCCTCCCCCACACCCCAATCCTCCCAACTCCTCACCCCCACTCCATTCTCCCTCTGCTCCCCAGGAAGGGTAATGCCTTCCATGAGGGATTTTCAGAGTCTGTCACATCATCCCGGGAAGAACCTAGGTTCTTCCCCTGTGTCCTGGCTGAGAGAGCGTTCCTCCACGTGGTATGGGTTTCCAGAGTCCCTCTGTATGTCAAGAATAAATACTGCCCTACTCTCTAAGGTCCCACAGATTGCCAAGGCCTCCTCTCTGTCACCCAGGTTCGGTGGGAGGGATGTCTAGATCAGTCCCATGCTGGACCCTCAGTCATCAGTCTGGGGTCCACGTGTTCTCCCCTTGTTTAGTTCAGCTGCCTCTGTGGGTTTCGCCTGCCAGATCTTGATTCCTTTGGTCATCACTCCTCTTTGCAACTGGGTTCTAGGAGTTCAATTCGGTTCACAACTGTTTGTGTCTGCCTCTCCCTCCATCAGCCATTGGATGAGAGTTCTAGGATAGCATGTAAGGTAGTCATCATTCTCATTATCATGGGAGGGCATTTAAGGTACCTTAATGCCAGTTGATATCATTCTTGTAGATCTGTGAAGATCTCACTAGTGTTAGATTCTCCTCCAACTTATACTGGCTCCCTCTTTTATGGTATCTCCCATGCTTTTCTCCTCTATTCTTACCCTCGCTCACCCTTCCTGCTCTCCTGTGTCCTCCTCTCCCCTCCTCTTTTCTCCCATCTCCTTCTGGCTCCACTTCCCCCCTCCAATCCAATTAGGAGATCCCATCCCTAACCCTTTTCTGGGTTACAATGCATATCTCCCTTGGGTCCTCCCTGTGCCCCAGACTTTCTGACAGTGGGATTGTGGGCTGGCAATGCCCTGCTCCATGTCTAAAATCCATATATCAGTGAGTACATACCATGCTTGTCTTTTTTATGACTGGGTTACCTCACTCAGGATGGTTTACTCTAGTGCCATCCATTTGCCTGCAAATTTCAAGATTCCATTTTTGTTCGCTGAGTAATACTCCATTGTGTAAATGTGCCACATTTTCTCTATCCACTCTTCAGTTGAGGGGCATCTAGGTTCTTTACAGGTTCTGGCTATTACAAATAATGCCGCTATGAACATAGTTGAGCAGATGTCCTTATTGTATGAGGGTACATCTTTTTGGTATATGCCTAAGAGTGGAATTGCTGGATCTTGTGGTAAACTGATTCCCATTTTTCTGAGAAATCTCCATACTGATCTCCAAAGTGGCTGCACAAGTTGGCATTCCCACCAGCAGTGGAGGAGAGTACCCCTTTCTACACATTCTCTCCAGCATAAATTGTGATTAGTGTTTTTTATTTTAGCCATTCTGAGGGGAGTGAAACGGTATCTCAGAGTTGTTTTGCTTTTCATTTACCTAATGGCTAATGATGCTGAGCACTTTGTAAAGTGTCTCTTGGCTATTTTGGACTCCTCTATCAATAATTCTATATTTAGTTCTGTACCCCATTTTTTAATTGGATCCTTTGGTGTTCAGGAGTCTTGCTTCTTGAGTTCTTTGAAAACTTTGGAGACCAGCCATCGTTCAGATGTGGGATTAGTGAATATCTTTTCCCATTCTGTGGACTGCTGTTTTGTCGTGTTGACTGTGTCCTTTACCCTGCAGAAGCTCTTCAGTTTCAGGAGGTCCCATTTATTAATTGTGGATCTCAGTGTCTGTGCTACTGGTGTTATGTTCAGGAAGCGGTCTCCTGTACCAATTCATTCAAGGGTGCTTCCCACTTTCTCCTCTAAGAGATTCAGTGTGGCTGGATTGATGTTGATATCTTTGATCCATTTGATCCATTTTGTGCATGGTGATAGATATGGATCAATCAGTCGTCTTTTACATGACAGCTTCCAGTTATGCCAGCACCATTTGTTGAAGATGCTTTCATTAATCCACTGTATAGTTTTAGCTTCTTTGTCAAAAATCAAGTGTTCATAGGTGTGTGGGTTATAATCAGGGTTTTCAGTTCGGTTCCATTGGTCTACTTGCCTATTTTTGTGCCAATACCAAGATGTTTTCAGGACTATAGCTCTATAATAGAGCTTGAAGTCAGGGATGGTGATGCCTCCTGAAGTTCCTTTATTGTATAGGGTTGCATTCGGCTATCCTGAGCCTTTTGTTTTTCCATATAAAGTTGATTATTTTTCTTTCAAGGTCTGTGAAGAATTGTGCCGGAATTTTGATAGGGATTGCATTGAATCTGTAGACTGCTTTTGGCAAGATTGCCATTTTTATTATGTTGATCCTACCAATCCAAGAGCATGGGAGATCTTTCCATTTTCTGGTATCCTCTTTGATTTCTTTCTTTAAAGACTCAAAGTTCTTGATATACAGGTCTTTCATTTCCTTTGTTAACATTATTCCTAGACATTTGATGCTGTTTATGGCTATTGAGAAGGGTGATGTTTCTCTGATTTCTTTCTCAGCCACTTCATCATCTGTATATAATAGGACCAATGATTTTTCTGAGTTAACCTTGTATCCTGCCACTTTGCTGAAGGTGTTTATCAGCTCTAGGATTTCCCTTGCAGAGGTTTTCAGGTCACTTATGTAAACTATCATATCATCTGCAAATAGTGAAAGTTTGACTTCTTCTTTTCCTATTTGTATCCCCTTGATCTCCTTTTGTTGTCTTATTGCTGTAGCTAGAACTTCAAGTACAATATTGAAGAGATATGGAGAGAGTGGACAGCCTTGTCTTGTTCCTGATTTTAGAGGAATTGCTTTGAGTTTCTCTCCATTTAGTTTGATGTTAGCTGTTGGTTTACTGTATATTGCTTTTATTATATTCAGGTACGTTCCTGTTATCCCTGATCTCTCTAGGACCTTTATCATGAAGGGGTGCTGGATTTTGTCAAAGGCTTTTTCAGCATCTAGTGAGATGATCATGTGGTTTTTCTTTCGTAGATTGTTAATATGGTGGATTACATTGATAGATTTTCTAATGGTGAACCATCCCTGCATTCCTGGGATGAAGCCTACTTGATCATGGTGGATGATTTTTCTGATGTGTTCTTGAATCCAGTTTGCGAGTATTTTATTGAGTATTTTTGCATCAATGTTCATGAGGGAAATTGGTCTATAGTTCTCTTTCTTAGTTGTGTCTTTGTGTGGCTTGGGTATCAAGGTAATTGTAGCCTCATAGAAAGAGTTTGGCAGTGGGCCTCCTGCTTCTATTGTGTGGAATACTTTGAGGAGTATTGGAATTAGCTCTTCTTTGAATTTCTGGTAGAATTCTGCACTGAAGCCATCTGGGCCTGGGCTTTTTTTGTTTGGGAGACTTTTGATGACTGCTTCTATTTCATTAGGGGTTATAGGTCTGTTTAGATTGTTTATCTGTTCTTCATTTAGTTTTGGCAAGTGATATCTATCCAGGAAATTGTCCATTTCCTTTAAATTTTTGAATTTTGTGGAGTTCAGCTTTTCAAAGTATGCCCTGATAATTCTCTGGATTTTGTTAGTGTCCGTTGTTATGTCCCCGTTTTGATTTCTGATTTTGTTAATTAGCATGCTGTAGGAGTGAACCCCACAAAGCTATCTGCCCATAAGGGCAGGGACAAGTAAATTAGCACAGGTAGAGATAAAAGGAAGTGAAAGGAAAAGGAGCTCCCCTTTTTTCTCCTGGAAGCCAGCCATGCTTCTAACTCTTGGTTTGTGCGACTCAAATATGTTGTTTTCCATATATAGCATCGAATATCATTATAGCATGCAGCATGCTCTCTCTCTCTCTCTCTCTCTCTCTCTCTCTCTCTCTCTGTCTCTCTCTCTCTCTGTCTTTTGGTTAGTTTGGACAGAGGTTTGTCTATTTTGTTTATTTTCTCAAAGAACCAACTCTTTGTTTCATTGATTCTTCTCAATGTTTTCCTGGTTTCTACTTGATTGAAATCAGCCCTCAATTTGATTATTTCCTGTCATCTGCCCCTCCTGGGTGAGTTTGCTTCTTTTTGTTCTAGAACATTCAGCTGTGCTATTAATTCTCTAGAGTGACTGTTCTCCAGTTTCTTCATGTGGGCACTCAGTGCTATTAACTTTCCTCTCAGCCCTGCTTTCAGAGTGTCCCATAAGTTTGGGTATGTTGTGTCTTCATTCTCATTGAATTTCAGGAAGTCTTTAATTTCCTTTTTTATTTCTTCCTTTACCTAGGGATGGTGCAATTGTACATTGTTTAATTTCCATAAGTTTGTAGGTTTTCTGTAATTTGTGTTATTCTTGAATTGTAATTTTAATGCATGGTGGTCTGATAAGATACAGGGGGTTATTCCAATTTTTTGTATCTGTGGAGATTTTGTGTGTTTCCTGTTATGTGGTCAATTTTAGAGAAGGTTCCATGTGGCACCGAGAAGAAGGTATATCCCTTTGTGTTTGGGTGGAATGTTCTATAGATATCTGTTAAACCCAGTTGGGTCATAACTTCTATTAGTTCCTTTGTTAAATTTCTGTCTGGAGGTCCTATCTAGCGGTGAGAGCGGAGTGTTGAAGTCTCCCACTATTAGTGTGTGTGATTTTATGTGCATTTTGAGCTTTAGTAATGTTTCTTTCACAAATGTAGGTGCCTTTGTATTTGGGGTGTAGATGAGACTTCATCTTGATTGACTTTTCCTTTGATGAATATGAAATGTCCTTCTTCATCTCTTTTGATTGATTTTAATTTGAAGTCTAGTTTGTTAGATATTAGGATTGCTACACCCGCTTGTTTCTTGGGTCTGTTTGATTGGAAAAACTTTTCCCAATCCTTTAATCTGAGGTAACGTCTGTCTTTGGTGTTGAGATGTGTTTCTTGTATGCAGCAGAAGGGTAGGTTCTGTCTTTGCGTCCATTCTTCTAGTCTGTGTCTTTTTATAGGCAAGTTGAGACCATTGACATTAAGGGATAGTAATGGCCATTGATTGATGATTCTTGTTTGTGCTTGATTTATTCGTAGTGGAGTTATTTTGTGTAGGTTCTCCTCCCTTTTTCTTTTGTTGTTTGGTAAAGTGGGATTATCTATTGCCTGTGTCTTTTTGAGTGTAGGTTGGGTCTAGGTTTTCTGTGTAGCACTTTCTGTACAGCTGGATTTATGGATACGTATTGTTTAAATCTGGCTTTGTCATGGAATATTTTGTTTTCTCCATCTATGGTAATTGAAAGCTTTGCTGGATATAGTAGTCTGGGCTGGCATCCTTGTTTCCTTAGCATTTGTAGGACATCTGTTCAGGATCTTCTGGGTTTCATAGTTTCCATTGAGAAGTCAGGTGTAATTCGGATAGGTCTGCCTTTGTATGTTACTTGGCCTTTTTCCTTAGCTGCTCTTAATATTTTCTCTTTATTCTCTAGGTTTGATGTTTTGATTATTATATGGCAAGGTGACTTCTTTTTCTGGTCGAGCCTATTTGGTGTTCTCTAAGATTCTTATATTTTCATAGGCATATCCTTATTTAGGTTAGGGAAGTTTTCTTCTATGATTTTGTTGAATATGTTTTTTGTACCTTTGAGCTGTATTTCTTTGCCTTCTTCTACACCTATTATTCTCAGGTTTGGCTTCTTCAGGGTTTCCCATATTTCCTGGATATTTTGTGTTAGGGATTTGTTGGTTTTGAGATTTTCTTTGGTTGACGACTCTATATCCTCTAATGAGTCTTCAACACCTGAGATTGTCTCTTCTATCTCTTGTATTCTATTGGTGATACTTGCATCTGTAGTTCCTGATCATTTACCCAGCTTTTCTATTTCCAGCATTCTTTCATTCTGTGTTTTCTTTATTGTTTCTATTTCAGCTTCAACTGTTTGAATTGTTTCCTTCATCTGTTTGGTTGTTTTTTCTGGGTACTTTTTAGATTCTTTGAAAGATTTGTTTATTTCTTGATTTTTCCCCCCATTTCATGGATTTTTTGTTTGTTTTTTCTTCTATTTCTTTAAGCGATTTCCTCGTTTCCTCTTTGATGGTCTCTATCATCTTCATAAAATATTTTTTAAGGTCTGTCTCCTCTGCTTCGTCTATGTAGAGCTTTTCAGGTCTTGCTGGCATTGGTTCTCTAGATTCTGGTGGAGTCATGTTGGTCTTTCTATTGCTGAGTGTGCTCTTATTCTGTCTTCTTCCCATCTCTTATTCCAGTGGTTACAGGTGGGGTCTTTTCGTCTCCACTGGTCTCCTTCCTTCCTGAAGCTGAGGCTGGGGACGTTGACACTGAAGCTGAAGCTGAAGCTGAAGCTGAAGCTGAAGCTGAAGCTGAAGCTGAAGCTGAAGGTGGGATCCCCGGAGGTTGTGGCCTGGAAGGGATGATGTCTTTCCTGTGTGGGAGGGTCTTCTGGATGCCAGGAGAGGCCCCTGGAAGATCAATGGTATGGGTGTAGGGTGGGAGATGGGGAGTGTTCCCCCCAGAGACCCAAGCTCACCTGAAGCTAGGATCGCCGCCCCTTTTATTAATCTTATATTCTCTGTATGACAGCAAAAATTTATATGCCTATAGGATACTCATTTTAATTTTCTTTATACCTATGTTTCTTGCCCAGATTTTTTCTAAGTTTACTCTGACAATGGCATGCATATACAAACTGGAATTTTGGTAATTTTATCTACCATTACCCTCTCTTATTCCCTCCATCTCCTGCTGAAACATTCATGACTTTATCAGTTTTATTTTGTGACACAATTAGCTAACTATGGTTGTTTTCATGCACATGAGTTAGACTTAATTATTAGAATATGAACTACAACTTATTAGTGGCTAGATCATTATTAACACCCTCTCTATCAGCAACCATTAACTGCCTATAGACACTCCAAGGAGAGTAGTAGTCTCATGAACCTCTCACCCTTTCACAAGGAGGGGGTAATAGGGAAGTCTTATGCAGGTAACCACAGTTGCAGTATGTTCATGTGTGCAATTTCCATGTCATCCTTAGAAGAACCTTTTACACAGAGTTCCTCCCCATTCCCTGGCTCTTAAATTCTTTTTCTCCCTTTACAAATATTCATTGAGCCTTCTTGGGATTGATATAGATGTCCCACTTAGGGACATAATAACATATTCTTGGCATTTTAGTTAGTCTTGAATCTCTATAACTAATATTGGCCACAACATAGGAAGCTTCTCTAATGAACCTCAGTACAATATTTCATGGATATAGCCTTAATATTTAAAAGAAAGCTTTGTAACAGTAGTGATGCAGTATAAACAGACATTGGGGATAAAGGACGTGACAGTTAAAATTATTTTGGGAATACTATGGATGAGAAAGACAAGGGATGCTAATCAGATAAGGACAGGGTTTGAATTCAGTCTCAGTAGGTTTTCTGGCTCCCATAAAGCATCTTACCAGCAACATATTCAAGGCATTATTGACCTGTAATATATTCTTCTATTGCAGTTAATTATAAAAAACTAAATTATAAATAAAATGGTTTCTCAAAAGTTCTTCCCATTTCAGGATGGAGGGCCCTAGAATGCCTCATGAATAAGGAGTTAAACATGAGGTAATGGAGCTTCATCTTAGCTGCAATGAGAGTTAGCACTACAGTAAGACTGGCAACCATGTATGCAAACATGAGAAGAAATGCAGCACTTTTTTTTTTTGAACTGGCTAGCAGAGACAACTAAGGTCTAACACCACCAAAACCTACAAGACTAGTGCTATGGTCCTAGCTAACAGCTACCAGATAAGAGAAATGGCTATAAAGTTATGTCAAAGACAGATAGGAAGGAGCTCCAAAGCCCAACTACTCCCCTAAATGCATGAACAACTTGGGACCAGTGTATGTTCATCTCCATTGTTGGGCTTAGTTGGCATGTGTGGAGCATGTAGGACCTCATTGACTTAACCTGTGATTTGTTTGGAACAGTAACCAACCTCAATAAAATCAACACAGTCTTAGCATAGCTTTTGTTAGAATCCCCATAAAAATGTTCCCAGACAAACAACTTAATCAGTTCTTTTTTCTTTTTTAGAGCCACCTTCAGAACTTGCCTTGATTTCTAGAGCTCTGATTTCAGTCATATAATCTTTCTTCTTAAAAAACTCTTTTTCTATAATGATAAAATTCCTTTAAAACTCATTCGTTGTCAGTGAAATTCAGTCTTTGAATTTGTAAGATAAGGACCTACAAACATTGATTCCTGAATTATGCCTGTCTGAAATGAGGAAATCTACTTCAAACTCACTTTCTCTTTTAGGAGGAGGTTCACTTCAGTGCTCATGACCTTCTCAGCCATGGGTTCTTGACAAGGGTTACAGAACTAGACATAGCATGAGCACTACCCAAGAGTACATAACACAAATACAACCACAGTTGTTGGTTACCCCATACTACTCATGGCAGTCATTGCACTGCCAGGCACTTCTTGTCTAGCAGGTCATTATTGTAGCTGTTGGGTGTACAGTTGGGTAGGACAACTGATGACTTAATCTCACTCTGCCTGATTCCACCTCTTTTTTTTTTTTTTTTAGAAATGATCTTTCCCCAACTCCAGAGTTCACTGGTTAGGCTAAGATGGCTAGGCAGTAAACTTCAGGGATCAATTATTTCTCCAGGGATAGACAGAGGTCATGGCTTTGTGTATATGGGCATTATGAATCTCAATATAACTCTTTGTACTTGTTTGGAAAGCTCTCTACCTATTGAGCTATCCTCTGTACACTCCAGTTATGTTCACAGACTATGATGAAAAGTACTCAACTGTCCACCAGTGAATAAATATATCACCCCTCCCAATTATTCATGTAAGTAAAGTTTGCCTACAGGGTATGCTTGACACTGAAAAGAGTCACACTAGGGACAATGGATGAACTCAGTAGTAGAACACTTTCCTATAATATCCAAGGTTTTGGTGTGGATTTCCAGAATTCCTAGAATAATCATATTTAAGAATAGTCACAGGATTACAAAGAGAGCTCCAGTTCACTCAATTCTAATGAATCTGTTTACCACTTTTGATGGTCATTGTGACTGGAGTCCTGAAATCTCTGCTAACATTCCATTCACAGTACACGCATGGTCAGTGTAAACGAGAGGCTCCTTAGCATTCCCTTGCCTGAGGAACAGTGGGTAGATGAGCTGAGGAAAGGTCAAGTGAGGCTATATCAACACAGTTAATGACAAAGTTAATAGAGGCCTCTGGTTCTTCAGTGCTTCATGGCACACACTGAGCCTTGTTCTTCTACACACTTTCTCTGTGACCTAATAGAGAAGGTCAGCCTGAGTAATTTGACATATGGCCACTTAACAGAAGGCAAAAGGGCAGAGTGGCCCAAATCCACACAGTGCAAGTGAATTCTGTGTCTGGCTCAGATGGGGTAATGAAAAACAGAATGAATCAGCTTCTATAGAGAGAATGGTTGGAGTAGTTGCTATTGCTTCCCTTTGCTTAACTCAGAGATAAGGTTGATGTTTCTATTTAAAAACACTACATTGGATCTTATCCTTTTCCCCTTCTCTGGGGGTCCATGCATGTCTTTCTTAGGGTCCTCCTTGTTTCCTAGCTTCTCTGGGATTGTGGATTATAGGCTGGTTGTACCTTGCTCTATGTCTAATATCCACTTATGAGTGAGTACATACCATGTTTGTCCTTCTGTGTCTGGGTTACCTCACTCAGGATGATATCTTCTAGTTCTTCTCATTTGATTGGGAATTTCCAGATGTTATTGTTCTTTATCACTGAGTAATACTTCATTGTGTAAATGTGCCACATTTTCTTTATCCATTCTTTGGTTTAGGGGCATCTAGTTTGCTTCCAGGTTCTGGCTATTACAAATAATGCTGCTTTGAATGTAGTTGAACAGATGTCCTTGTGGCATGAGTGTTTATCCTTTAGGTATATGCCCAAGAGTGGTATTTCTGGGTCTTGAGGTAGATTTATTCCAAATTTTTTGAGAAACCGCCATACTGATCTCCTGAGTAAATTGGGAGGGAGGGTGTGGAGGTAGGTGAGAGAGAAGGAGAGAAAGGGAAAGGGGAAGAGAACATGAGTGATCAGGAAGGTTGGGTTGGGGCAAGGACAGAAAGAAAAAGCATGGAAAGAGATACTTTGATAGAGGAAGTCATTATAGGTTTAATAAGAAACCTGGCACTAGGAAATTTCCCAGAGATACACAATTAAGAATCTAAGCAGTAGTGGAGAGGCTACCTTAATTGCCCTTCCCCTATAATGAGATTGATGACTACCGTAAAGGTCATCATAGAGCCTTCCAGTAACTGATAGAAGCAGAAACAGAGATTCACAGCTAAGCTCTGGGCTGAACTTTTGGAGTCCAGTTGTAGAGAAGAGGAGTGATGAGCAAAATGGTCAAGACCATGTTGTGGAAACCCACAGAAACAGCTGAGCTGAGCAAGTGGGAGCTCACTGAGTCCAGACTGACAGCTGGGGAACCTGCCTTAAGACAAAATCCTGAATGTGTGTATCAGTTGGGGGCACCTGGGCAGTCTATGGGGCTAGAGGCAGTGGAATCAGTATTTATCCCTAGTGCATGAACTGGCTTTTTGGAGCCCATGCCCTATGGAGGGATACTTTGCTCAGTCTAGATACAAGGGAAAGGGCCTCAGTTCTGCCTCAAATGATGTGACAGACTTTGATGATTCTCCATGGGAGGTCTCACCCTCTCTGAGGAGTGGATGGTTCATGGGATGGGGAGATGGTGGGTGAAGTGGGAGGGCAGAAAGGAGAGTGAACTGAGATTGTTATGTAAAATAAGGTTTTTTTGAACTGACTTCCTGTCTTCTGAATGCTGGGATTAAAGGCGTGCACCACCACAAAAAAAAAAAAACATGGAGAAGAAGAAACAAAAAATAAATACTTTAGAAGTATAAAATATCTATAGTGACATTAGGTTAATAATGTGCTAAGTGTTGTATACCTTATATTTTGATGAAATGTCAGTGTATATGTGAGTGTGTGTGTATGATGGGGGGGATACATGTACATGCCTGTGTGGAGGCCAGGGACATGTTTAGATGATGTTTCTTTGGAGCTACCTGCATTGGTCTTTTTTAGATAAGGTCTCTGACAGGGATCTGGGAGTAACTGTTTGGGATTGGCTGATGAACTAGTGGAGCCCTGGAATTCCAGGTAGAATTAAAAACATGTACCACTTGCCTGGCCTTTTTAAAGATCAGTTTTGGTAAATTATTACTTTATTTTTGAAATTATATTGTTTACTTTTCTATCTCTGCCCCTGCTCAAATGTTACCATATACCCTTCAAGGTTCTCATTCAAAACTATGTCTTGTTTCTTTTCCATAATTGCTGTTACAAAGATATATGCACATGTATAACTTTTTGTTCTCTCTCTCTCTCTCTCTCTCTCTCTCTCTCTCTCTCTCTCTCTCTCTCTCTCTCTCTCTGGGTGTTACTTGTGTGTGAGTACCCTGAGGGCCAAGGAGGGTATTAGATATTCTGGAGATAGAGTTCCAGGTGTTAGTGAGCTGCCCAGTGTGAATGCTGGAAATAAAACTTGGTTGCTCTGGAAGAGCAGTCAGTGCTCTGAATCGCTAATCAGTGACCTCCATCCTGCTAAGCTTAGATTTATTCCTAACTAGTTCTTATAACTTAACCCATTTTAAAATCTACATTCTTTCATAAGGTTTGTTACCTTGTTTACATACTGCCCATCCTGCTCCCTCTATGTCTGACTAGTTACTCTTCCTTTCTTCCTCCCAGAAGTCCCACCTAACATCTACCTGCCTAGCTATGGTCCCTGAAGTTATATATCTTCATCCAATGTGCAAATATCCCACAACAGTCTCATATTACTTTGTTTGGGCATTATAAAACAACAACAACAACAAAATCTTACTTGTCTTATGGTTATCTATTATGGTTTCTGAATTTATTCTTTCACTCTGTGTGTGTGTGTGTGTGTGTTTTTCCTGTGCTGCTACTTCTTTTTTTCCTTCTGTGTTTGTGTGCTTTGCATTGTTTTATTTGTTTGTTTTCTAGGGAGACAGAAGAAAAGGGCACAAAGTTGTGTGGGTGAGGAGGTTGGGAGAATCTGAATGGAGAAGACAAAGGGGAAACTGGGATCAGAATATACTGCATGAAAAAAATTCTTTCAATAAAATAATAAATAAACAAACAAAGACAGTGACCTTAGGGGTGAACGCTTCCCAGGGTCTGGCTTAAGTAGACGTAGTGCGTGGTGAAAAGAGTTCAATACCATGGTGGCAGGAGGCATATTCTGGCCTTGTCAGGAGTCAGAATTGAAGGTGCATTTCACAAGAGTGCCTGGTTTAAATATAGACTTTCTAACATTACTGAAATTTAATCTTGTGGACTAATGTATTTACTATTTTTCTTCAGTCTCTGTTTTAAATCCTTGGAGCTGAATGAGACCTCATTACCTCATTAGACTGCTACACATCTATAAACTCCTCACAAATCACATCTGTGTGGGCACTAGAGGAGATTAGTTCTAAATGAACCCTAGGATCGTCTCATTTTATTCCCTCCTATTCTCCAGATATCATATCTAAGGTTCACAGAGTATTTTACATTTTCTTGGCTGATATTTTGGATGAAATTTTATTTTGCATAATTCTACTCTAAGGTGCAAAATTTGTCAATCACAGAAGGAGAAATCCTGAAAGATGATTAAAAAAGAATGAGCATCCTGTGCCACGAATGCTTTCATGGATTCAAAACCCTAAAAGTAGGTTGCAAATAGGTTTCATTTTCAGGTTTTAGTATAAAGAATGTTTTGTTCACGTGCTCTAATTTTAGCAATTTAAAACTCCAAGGTTCACCTGTGCTCAACATTATTATCTAGAATAGTTTCACTGATTAATTCACTCTACCTACTACCATCATTGAATAACCTTAAAAGCTAGAAAATGAAGAAAATGATGTATTTGGGGCACTGCTCTTGTTGATGGATACATATATCCATCTATTATGTCTGGATTAGCTACTGTTTTTAAATAATTTCTACCTACATTTAGCTAAGTGTTTGTATACAAAAGGCTTGGCATCAACCATTCTCCAGATGACATATCTTGAGATGAGTCCCAGCACACTTTCTTTGTATTTCATATCTGATATTTAGTAAAAACTGAAAGGAAATAACATGAGTTTCCCTCAAAAGTGAAAACTACTATCACTTTTGATTCTCTAGATGCTGAAGAACAATGATCAGAATGAGGGATTAGTTATTTGAACAGGAAGAGTAGAAAAATAATAAAGAATAGTAATATATGGTGTTATTTGCATAGTAATAATAAGGAAGGATTACAAACTTCTGAGAAAAATACACTGATAGGCTTAACATTTTGAAATGCAATTACAGGTTTAAAAAAGCTGGAGAAATCAAATTGGTTTTTTGTGTTGTTATCTAAACACATAATTTAAGAGTCTAATACATCCTTTGAGTGTGAAAGAGTCATTAAGGAATCATTCATCTACATGAAATAGCAAGAAAGCAATGAATCCACATGCTTATGAAAGTTTTACTTTAGGAAATATTCAGAGATACAATATATCCAATTTAAAATAAGGGATGCAAAGAGGCAGGAAAGCTATTTCATCTTTATTTAGTAAACATTCCTTTCTTGAAATAGAAATAGAAACAAAACTCCAAGACACACAATTTCAAAGATCCTTACTTTGGAATTTAGCATAAATCTGTTAAGTGTCCACAATAACTGCAGGGTTGTAGAAAAGAATACTGTACATGATAAGACTCTGGTTTTCTTCTCTCTCATTGGGTAACAGTATGTGTCTATTGTATAAGAGTATGTCTTCAAGAAACTAGAAAGACAGTTTTACTCAAAACTTAGGTATGATATGAAATAATATAACTTTTGTGCAGGTACAAAGGTCAGTACTTTGCCAATCAATTACCTTTGTCCTGCTGATAATAAATTTTTACCTATCTTATTTTGGATGTTGTATAAAACAAGTAATGTGATTTATTCTTCTGATTTTTTAAGATTTATTTTTGTTTGGTGTGTCTAATGTGTTTTTCATGATGTATTTAGTGCATTTATATATCATACCTGGTGCCCTGTAGGCCGTGAACCAGGTCCTCTACAAGAACAGCAAGCTTGCTGAACAATAAGGAATCTCTCCAGGCCTTCTTTAGAATTGTCAACCAGATTCTAGAGAAATCTTTTTTTTTTTTTTTGGTTTTTTGAGACAGAGTTTCTCTGTGGCTTTGGAGGCTGTCCTGGAACTAGCTTTTGTAGACCAGGCTGGTCTCGAACTCACCGAGATATACCTGCCTCTCCCTCCCGAGTGCGGGAATTAAAGGCATGGGTCACTAATGCCCAGCCCAGATTCTAGAGAAATCTTATGCACTATTGTTACCATTGAAAACATTTACCATCCACTCTGATAAAGATGCATAGATTTGTTCCAATCTGCCAGGCTTTCAGGGAGTTGCCTGCTCCTCTCTGCTTCAGGGAAGGAATAAGTAAACAAGACAGGCAAAGACATTCCCACTACATGGTGCCAATGGCTGGCTGAGTGCTAGATTGATAGCTCATCATTCTTGTCATTGGACCAGATCGTTATATCATGATTCCAAACAGGCAATGTAGAGAACCAGAGATGAAAAAGAAATAAGAGATAACAAAAGAGAATTGTCAAAAGCTGAGGTCTGGAGGGCTAGGGGTGGCTAATGATCCAAGCCAGCATATGAATTAACAGCACAGCTCTTTACACCCCTCAAGTGGGAAAGTAGAAACCAAGTCAGTAAAATGCATCAATACAGCAGAATCGCAGGGAGCTTGGACTATCTCAAGATGCTTTTTAGCCAGTACATTCTGGGCATGAAAACAAAGCATTTTATGTCACAGTGTTAGGAACATGAAGGCACACAGATATTGGAGAATTTCAAGTGTCAGTCCCTGTCCTAGAGCCCTCTTCCAAGGACCTGGAGCCAATCTAGAGCTGGCCTTTCCTGGCATGACCTGGCTAGAAAGTTGAGCCCATATCCTTTCTACAGGGCTTCTGGAGAGTCTCCAATACAGTATAGGCTCCAGCAACCATCTTTGGAACAGTCTTCAGATAGAAAAAATTTATTTAAGTACAATTATTTAAAAAAATGAGAGAAAAATGCAGACGGTAACAGGCATAGGCAAACCACAAAAGAGAGTAATGTTTCCCTTAAAAAAAGCAAGAATGGCAAAACTTTGCATTTTTGAGATATTTTAAATAATTTTAGATATTTCTATAAGGAGAAGAGAGAACAGAGGCACAAGGAAGAAATCGACAGAGAGGCATTTGTCAGATGGTGAGTTGGCAAAGGCTAGATGGGCATAGGGTCTGTGGACTCTTCTTTATGGTAAAATGACTCAAGGACATTTTCAAATAGGCAAATTTATATTGCTTCAGTTAATGTAAAAACCAAACAGGCCTCATTTCTCCTTTATGTATTCAAGCCAAAGCCAATCTTTTTATTTTGTAAGACAGGGTTTCTCTGTATTGTTTTGGAGGCTGTTCTGTAACTCTCTGTAGATCAGGTTGCCCTTGAACTCATAGAGATCTGCCTGCCTCTGCCTCCTGAGTGCTGGGGTTAAAGGCGTGCATCACCAACACCCAGCCTCAAGCCAATCTTGACTGAAATTTACTTGACTTTTTAATTAATTCATTTGGTTTTAATGAGAACTAATTGAATTTGTGATAGTTGATAAAATTTGGAAGCCTAGTAGAAATGACTCTGAGTTTAAAATTTCTTGAGAGGTTCATGGAGAAATTAGAGATGGCCTGGAAGGCTTATCAGATATGCAATACTTAGTAGATTGCTTCCTACTACTTATTTTTGAGGGTACTAAATGATGAACATGTCATCATTCAGTTGGTGCATGTATTGGAAAAAAACATTATTCCTTCAGAATAATGAACTTTGTATTATTTTATTAGAGTTATGGTATATGAAATCTAATTCTGTTGACAAAATCTGTAGGGAAGGAAAGCCTTCAATCCCAGCACTAGATGGATACAAAACATAGAAGCAGGATCTTCAATAATCAGTAGAAGGATTCGATCTCCAGCCATACTGAAGAGGAGTAGCAGTCTGAGTCTTGGTGAAGAGCTCGTGTAGATCAGCTCTTTAAGCCTGAGATAGAGATGAGAGCTAGTGGCTAACTGCTTTGCTTTTCTGATACTCAACTTGAAGTTTGAAGCCAAATATCAGTCTCTGGGTCATTTATTTATTCATATTACAAGCACCTAGTCTTTCACATTCCTGCTCATGTATCTTGGTATGTGGCCACAGTTCACCCATCTCAGCTTCAATGGCTTCTCTGTCACCTTCTCTTCTACAACTGTCAGATTTTCTGCCTCTTTCATACAACTCTTGGATCATGTTTCAAATACAAAATGGTAGCCACAGTTCAAAATCCTTAGCCTTGCATATTGTAGGAATTGGGATCGGTTGTCATTTAGTTCCATTATGTATCTTATAGTTCTTGGCTTCAGCTTCCCTGTCCTCTTGAATGATAGTGGGGAAGTGTTCCTCTGACATCACAACTAGAAGGTGGCCCCTCCCTCATCTGAGAAGCCTTCATTGACTTATAAAATTCTTTAGACTATTTAGTGTCTAGCCTTTTCATGAGACTACATTGCTATTTGTTCTGAAAATTTGTTACATAGATTAGGTTGACATGAAAATAATCCTTATTGCCAAAAATAAACATTGAACATTTTAGAGTTCATTTTTAAAATATGGAAAATCCAGTTACCCTTTGTTCATTTTGTTTTCAGTTTGGGGGCCTGAACCAAGCACTTCAATCATGCTGGGTCATCAATGTTTTACTGCTCTACACTCCTGCTCAACAGTTTGGCGTACTTCTGGGTTTCCTACTCTTTGTGGAAAATCTTCTCCACAGACAGAAACTGTCCCTATATTTATTCCATAACCTTATAATCCTTCTTTGTTTTAATCTACTTTGGTTTCAATTTTCAGTCTTTACTGAAACTACTCTTGTTTGAACATCAATAGCTAAGGTTATCATACAAATTATCACTGAGTATTCTTTATACAGTAAAGTATATCAAACAATACTTTCCCTGTATTATACTAATTACACTAGAGCACAATCTTTAGACTAGAACTATTGAAAAGAATCTAGGGGCCAAGGTTATTCTATCAATGGTCTTCACAGTGAAAATGTAAGTAGATTACCTTATGTTTGTGTGACACAACAACTTAGCAACCTTTTAATATTGCTTAAATCTTCCTCCTGTCCAAGCATTCTTTTAATTCTACCTTACTAATGCTTTCATATTATTTTCCTAATGTAGGAAAATTCATTTTTTGTCTATGATAGGTTATCCTTCTTGATTTTGTCGTTAGATTAAGTCTTTCACTGTAGCATAGCTATGCTCTTTCTTCTAGTTGAGACCTTTCTTATATGTTCTAAATTCAAATATTTAAGAATATTTCTTCTTAGATTTTCTTTAGACTATCCTCTTCTGGTAGTCCACAGAAATCCTCCTTCTCCAATGTATTACTGTTACACAGAAAATGGTTTCAGCAACTTAGAAACTCCATTAGGCAAATGTCATATCTATATAAATGACTATTGCTTTTATTATGCAGCTAAGTCATTGGGTCACAATAAACCTCCATGTTTATCTGTCAATTGAAAGTAAAAGTAATTATAATACTTCATTATGACTGGTAATACTAAAGATTTTAGAACATTGGTTTTACAACTTCTCATTTACCCCAACAAATAGTACACTCCTTCAAAAATAGCTCAGTATTATGACTAGTTTTTAAAATCCTCGATAAATTGTGGTATTTGTTTCATTTTGCTTATGTAGCTTTTTTTTAATCTGAACCAAACTTCTATAGGACTAAAGATTTTAGATTTTTATTTAAAAATCTTTCCAAGTACCATGTTTGCTAAAAGATTCTTATGATCTCTGTTTGGAGCCTGGTAGAACTTTCTCTTTACCTGTCTAGAGCATTTCATTTGATCAGTAGTTGTGTATACATACATACCTAAGTTGTGTATAAATGTGTGAGTTGTAGAGATGTTCCCTTTACTTCATTGATGTCTTAGCATTATGCCATATAAATGATCAAAGACATTGCATCAATATTTTTAAATGGACTTTAGAAAAGCAAAAATATTTTACAGTATCATCCACTTCATATCTACTTTCTTAACCTTCATATAAGTAGAAAACTATACCTATAAAACGAGTCACATTCAGGCAACAATTTTCCTGAACTTCTATCTTTACTTTTTTAATTGTTTGAAAAGTTTCATAAATGCCAATGGAAATAATGCATGCAAAGACAAAGAGATGTAGAATCTGTTAAAGATTTTGCCAAGAATCGGAAATTATACTGTGGGCTTCAGATGCATTGTCTAATTTAAATTCAATCCAACCACATCCTTATGAAATAAATGCTACAGTTAATTTTTTAAACACCATTTTTTGGGGAGAAAGAAATAAGAATAATACATGACAGATGAGTCACATTTACAAAACTGAAATGCAAGCATTGTTAGGAGAGCATCACACCAAAGAATAATTTCATCTTGAATACAAAGAAAAGAAAAATAGACTGGGGAACCCACCACAGACTCAAAGAATAGTACAAGAATTAAATCCTCAAGAAATATTAGAAGAGTGAAAAATTATTCTACTAACGGGTATTTTGTCAAACTTACATAAAGAGTCAGAAGAGATATTAGCAAAGACAGGGAAATTAGAGGACTGTCATTAATTTATAAAGAGGAATGTTAATTAAAACCTGAAAGGATTCGCACAGAAATTACTTCTTTTATTTATTTCAAGAAATCTTTTGAACTGCTAATGAGAACATTTGGATTATCTCAGAAATAATTGCTTCGGTATTTATTGTATCAAATTATGATTTCTAAAGTTAAGGAAAGTCAAGGAAATTAGCTGCAAATGAAACAAAAAGAGAACTAAATAGTACTTAAAAGTTGGTAAACAAAAACTAGATTAAGTTTAGACCTAGGTAAATAAGTTAGACCTAGATAAAATGTAGGATAAAAGTTAGGGGTTTTCAAAAATATCTAGAATTGAAAAATTATAATGGCTTTAAATTTTTCAATTGACACAGTCCATGGTAGTTTCTATTAAAATATCAATATTAGTATTAGAAGAAATAGAAGGAACAGAAGGAGGAGGAACAAAAAGAGAAGCAGGAGGAACAGGAAGAGGACGAGAAAGAGGAAGAGGAATCTCACAAAAAAATGACCTCTTTAAAAAAAGCACCTTTAAAACCCAAATAATTTGTTGCCATTGTTTTACCAACTATAATGCCAAAAAACAAGTGATCTTTGTTTAAGAAGTTTAAAAGTTTCTACCAACCAAATATGTCTAAGCTATCTTAAAAGTCAGCAGATGTTCAGTGGAGTTACCTATTCAGTCTTGTTTTCCCCTTTCCTCTACTCCTGGAATTTACTTCTTTCTACATCTGGAAGCAAAAAGCAAACCAATGATCTTCAATATATTCTCATATTTAAAGAGTTGTAATTAGTGGAAGGAAAGAAGAAAGAATATGGCCTTTGTGTTTTACAGTTCTTCTGTCTCTCACATATTTGTGACCTGGGGATCAAGTGACTAGGAAATATCCCTTTGAGAGTTCACACTGCTATCATTGTAGATACATGAAACTGATCATTTGTGCTTCAACACAAATGACAGAAATACCGAACAAACAAATAAATGAAAAATTTAATTCAGATGCACAGAGGTCAACACACATTGCTATGAATAGACTTTCACCCATTGTAGAGTATATTCATGTAGATTAGAAATAACTTCAAGCTAAGGTAAAGCAAATAGGCTGAGTTGAGTCTGAGCTGTCTTATGGGATATTTCTTTTATAGGACTTGAGGGGTTTCTTGGAAAGCTACTTTGTATTCTCTATATACATGAAGAAATACCCTTCCAAGAAAACAGATTGGAATATAAGAGAAACAACCAAAAACAAACAGTTAACACACCTGTTAACCCATGCCTTGGGAAGATGAAGCCAGCTTATATGGATCCTGGTAGTTAAAAAAGTTAATATTCAATATTTAAATGAATTAAAGGCCACTTGAGAAGTTACAAAGAAATTTTAGAGGAAAGTGTCATATGTAACAAAGATAAAAATGAAGAGGAGAAATGAAAAGAAGCAGAATATTAAGAATGCTAGAAAACTTAAAAACGTACAAACTGAATGAGTGGAACCCATGGGGAAATTTTTATGGAAGAGACAAGACCAGTATTTTGGAGGTTTTTCTTCTGTGTAGACTTCTTTGATGCTTCTCCAATATAAGCATTCTCCTGTATTCATATGAATATAAACTACAATTTGTATTCAGTTTAACAACCAAGATTCTTGAGACTATTCCTAGCAATTCTCCAAATCATTCCTACAAAAGTAGTTTATCCTTTAAATTTCTTTTCCCTAGACCAAACACCAGAAATTCATTTGCTTGTTCTTTGGAATAATCATGTCTTATAACCTTCTATGATAGAACTTTGTTTTGTAAGAGAAGACTACTACACAAATTGATTATAAATCGATTCGTGTATACCTCAGATATAAAATGGTGATTTGCATTCCCCTTCTGTTTATCAGCACTGCCTTTAATGTAATTAATATAATATTGAATATAAGTAGTCATAGGATATAGGTTAGTGTATGCCTAGAAGGTGGTTCTGCTAAATTTTTATTTGGAGATATTAAGTTGGGGTAAGATATTCTTAACACAGGATTTACCACTTCAACCATTTGAATGTGTGTGGATTATTAATATTAAATGTCTCTACATCTGTTCCCTTTGTCACATCTTTTTCCAGAATATCTTAAATCTTCTAAAACAGAACATCTTGCAAACATTAAGCAATCACTTCTCTTTGCCTCTTACTTGCTGTCCATGAAAATTATAATTTACTTTCTGTTTCTGAATTTTACATCTCTGTGCATCATATATCTGTGTAATCACACAGTATTTTTTATTATGGAGTTGGTTTCTTTTAATAAACACAATATCTTAAAGGTTTATTCATGTTGAAACATGAAAATATTTTAAGACAAATAAATAATCTTCCAACATACCAATAAACTTCCTATATCCTTTGTGGCCTTCTATAAATTTGAATTTCTTTTACATTTTTGTTGTTATGAATAATAGTCATGGAAACATGTGGGTGGTTCAGGTTCTCAAACATCTGTTGAGTGTTTTTACTATTCTTGACAGACATGGCGAATTCTCACTGCAAGATCAGAAAGTTATGAATGCTTTATTTAGAAACTTCCACATAGTTCATCACAGTGATTACTTACTCACATTGACGTTCCTAAAAGTGAACTGGTTTAGCAATTTCTTGTAGATTTTTAAATAAATGTTTAATAGAATACTAATGGGTTGAAGGAAATGAGAAGGGCTAGAAGACCCTTGCAGCAAGTAATTACAGAACATATTTTACCTGACCAAAATATTTAATTACCATGTTACTTTATCTTAAAAATGATTACACATTAATTATAAACTACTTTTCTTCTCTGAAACAAAACAACACAACCAAAAGCAGAGTTTGTTCTGACTGATGGCTGTAAAGGGCTAGAAGCTCACAATGGTGGCAATTACTGGCTAGTTTTGCATCATCTTCACACAAGTAAGTCATTTGGGAAGAGGAAACCTCAGTTAAGAAACTAGCCTTATCAGACTGGCCTGTGGGGAAAGCCTATGGTACATTTTCTTGTTTGATGACCAGTCCACTGTGGGCAGTGCCACCTCTGGGATGGGGGTTCCTGGATGAAAATGGCCATGTGAAACAGCCAGTAAGCATCACTCTTCCCAGCCTCCCTTAAAGACTTTATCAAAACCATTTGATATTTTGAATTAAGAATCTCTAGTTCTGGACAGCTGGGGGAGAAACAGCAGCCATGATTAACAGAGATCACCATCTTTGAGATAGTTTCTGGAGTATCCTCAGAGTCATCATACAGAGGTTATGATCTAGAAGGTCCAAGACTGGCCAGCTCAATTTGATAATGTATAAGATTTTGCCAGGTGGTACTGGTTTTGAAGGCATGAAGAGGTCATGGAGAGTATCTGAGGCTTTGTACTGTGTGTCAGGCCTGGAGTTCTTAAAGACAGTTCTGGAGAAGCCATCAGTAAGGTGTAGCCTTAGTCGCTGTCATGAAGCCAGGACTGATGATGTTCTGAAGGCTTCAGCACCAAGTGGCAGGGTCAGAGTCCCAAAGAAAGATGAAGTTGCAGACCAGTAGCAGAGACCCCGCAGTTTTGGAGATGAGTGTACCATGGAACAACAATAAGTACAGCAGAAGCTGTGGAGTTTAGCTGTCCCAAACCTATTAGACAAGTTGCATATATGACTAGCAGATGCATAAAAGTAAGACTGTCCAAGATGGCATGTTGACAGGAGCAGGAGGCTGAGAGATCACATCTCAGATGCATATAGGAAGGAGAGAGAGCTAACTGGAAGAGGCATGAGGAAGTAAACTCTCAAAACCTCCCCCCACCTCCCCCACCCCCAAGCAAATCCAGAGAGACCAGGGGACCAGCTGTTCTGGTGGGTCCAGGTAAAACAGACCCTGCATCTGGGCCTGTTTTCCAGTGCCTGGGGATCACCTAGGAACTGCAAAGAGCTTCCAATCCTAGCGGGAGACAAACACCCCAGACTCCAGGTCTTCTCTCCCACCAATGAGACCAGGAAACCAGCGGATCAGGCAAGGGGTCCAGAGGACCAGGTGGAAGGTTAAGCACCCCAGATTCCTGGTGGTCTTCTCCACCCATGGGACCAGAATGAGGACAAGGAATAGAAGAACTACCAGATTATTGGACTTGCCAGCACCCACCAAAGGCAACTCTGGTCCCCTAACCACCAGACCAGTAAGGGGCTCTTTCTGCACCCACTAGAAGAAGAGATGGGAAAGAGACGATACAAAAACACACTCAGCAACAGAAAAACAAATATGACACCACCAGATTCTAGAGACTCCACACCAGCAAGACTCCAACATTCCAATGCAAATGAAGCAGAAGAGAATGACCTTAAAACCACTGTCATGAAAATGATAGAGGCCCTAAAGAAGGATATAGGAAAATCCCTCAAAGAAATGGATGAAAAATCAAAGCAAAAAATGCAAGAAATGGAAGAAGAAACAAACCAAAAAAGGCAGGAAATGGAAGAAGAAACAAAGGAAAAAATTCAAGAAATGGAAGAAAAATCAAAGCAAAAAAATGAAAGAAATGGAAGAAGAAACAAACCAAAAAGGCAGAAAGTAGAAGAAAAAACAATGCAAAACATACAAGAACTGGAAGAAAAAGCAAACCAAAAAAATGCAAGAAATGGTAGAAAGAACAAACCAAAAAATTCATAAAAGGCAACAAATGGCAGAAAACATAAACCGAAAATTGCAAGAAACAATGCAAACAGTACAAGGGTTGAAAACTGACATAGAGACAATAAAAAACACAATCTGAAGAAAGGCAGGAAATAGAAAAGCTGGGCAAATGGTCAGGTACTACCGATACAAGCATTACCAACAGAATACAAGAGATGGAAGAGAGAATCTCAGGTGTTGAAGATACACTAGGAGAAATGGATTCATCAACCAAAGAAAATCTTAAGTCCAACAAATCCTTAACACAAAACATCCAGGAAATATGGGATACCATGAAAAGACCAAACCTAAGAATAATAGGTATAGAAGAAGGAGAAGAAAACCACATCAAAGGGGCAGAAAACATATTCAACAAAATCATAGAAGAAAACTTTCCCAACCTTAAGAAAGATATGCCAATGAAGCTACAAGAAGCTTACAGAACACCAAATAGAGTAGATCACAAAAAAAGTCCCCTCGCCACATAATAATCAAGACCCCAAATATACAGAATAAAGAAAGAATATTAAGAACAGCCAAGGAAAAAGGCCAAGTAACATATAAAGGCAGACCTATCAGAAATACACCTGACTTCTCCATGGAAACTCTGAAATCCAGAAGGTCCGGGATAGATATTCTACCAACACTAAGAGACCATGGATGCCAGCCCAGACTACTATACCCAACAAAGCACTCAATCACAATAGAGGGAGAAAACAAGATATTCCATGACAAAACTAGATTAAAGCAATATGTATCCACTAACCCAGCCATACAGAAAGTTTTGGAAGGAAAACTCCAACCCAAGGAAGTTAACTACAACCAGAAAAACATAGGCATTAGAGAATCCCTCTCTACCAACAGCCAAAAGAACAAAGGGGTGAAATTCCACACATAATTCCCCCACCAACAATCATTCCAAATCAAAGAAGAATGAGCAATCAATGGTCACTAATAAGCCTCAACATTAATGGCCTTACCTCATCCATAAAAAGACACAGGCTAGCAAAATGGATTCAATGACAGAACCCATCCTTCTGCTGCATACAAGAAACATACCTCACCCTCAAACACAGACATTACCTGAGAGTTAAAGGTTGATTTTTCCAATCAAATGGACCCAAGAAACAAGCAGGGGGAGCAATCCTAATATCTAACAAATTAGACTTTAAAATAACAGCAATCAAGAGATGAAGGAGGTCATTACATACTTATCACAGGCAAAATCCACCAAGATGAAGTGTCTCTCCTGAACTTCTATATCCCAAATACAAAGGCATCCACATTGGTAAAAGAAACATTACTAAAACATAAATCACATATAAAGCTCCACACACTTATAGTGGGAGATTTCAACACACCACTCTCACCACTAGACAGGAATACCAGACAGAAACTCAACAAAGAAGCAAAGGGGCTAATAGAAGTAATGACCCAACTGGGATTGAAAGACATATATAGAACATTTCATCCACATAAAAAAGAATATACTTTCTTCTCACCAACACATTGAACCTTTTCAAAAATCGACCACATACTTGGCAACATATCAGACCTCAGCAGCTTCAAAAAACTGGAATAACTCCATGCATCTTATCAGACCTCCATGCTTTAAAATTAGAATTCAACAACAACACAAATTGCAGAAAACCTACAAACTCATGGAAACTGAATAATGCACAACTGCACCATTCCTGGGTCAAAGAAGAAATAAAAATGAATTTAAAGTCTTCCTAGAATTCAATGAGAATGAAGACACAACATACCCAAACCTATGGGACACTTTGAAAGCTGTGCTACGGGGGAAGCTCATAGCACTAAGTGCCCACAGGAAGAAACTGGAGAATAGTTATACTAGAGAATTAACAGCACAGTCTAAAGCTCTAGAACACAAAGAAGCAAACTGCCCTAGGAGGAGTAGATGCCAGGAAAGAATCATATTGAGGGCTGAAATCAATAAAGTAGAAACTAGGAAAACAATACAAAGAATCAATGAAACGAAGAGTTGGTTCTTTGAGAAAATCAACAAGATAGACAAACCTTTGTCCACACTTACCAAACAGCAGAGTGTGAACAGGCAAATTAACAAAATCAGAAATGAAAAGGGGGACATAACAACAGACTCTGAGGAAATTCAGAGAATCATCAGTTCATACTTTGAAAACCTGTACTCCACAAAATTCGAAAATTTAAAGGAAATGGACGACTTCCTGGATAGCTATCATTTGCCAAAATTAAATCAAGAACAGATAAGCAATTTAAATAGGCCTATAATCCCTGTGGAAATAGAAGCAGTCATCAAAATCTCCCAACCAAAAAAAGCCCAGGTCCAGATGGCCTCAGTGCAGAATTCTACCAGACATTCAAAGAACAGCTTATACCAATTCTTCTCAAAGTATTCCATGCAATCGAAGCAGAAGCGTCTTTGCCAAACTCTTTCTACAAGGCTTCAATAACCTTAATCCCCAAGCCACACAAAGACACAACTAAGAAAGAGAACTTCACACCAATATCCCTCATGAACATTGATGCAAAAATACTCAATAAAATCCTGGGCAAATCAGATCCAAGAACACATCAAAACAATCAATCACGACGATCAAGTAGGTTTTATCCCAGGGATGCAGGGATGGCTCAACATACGAAAATCCATCAGTGTAATCCACCATATAAACAAGCTGAAAAACAAAAGTCTCATGATCATCTCACTAGATGCTTTAAAAGCCTTTGACAAAATCCAACACCCCTTCATGATAAAGGTCTTGGAGAGATCTGGGATAACACGAACACACTTAAATATAATAAAAGCTATATACAGTAAACCAGCAGCCAACATCAAATTAATGGACATAAACTCAATGCAATTCCTCTAAAATCAGGAACAAAACAAGGCTGTCCACTCTTCATACCTTTTCAACATTGTACTTGAAGTTCTAGCCATTGCAATACAACAACAAAAGGGGATCAAGGGGATACAAATTGGGAAGGAAGAGGTCAAACTTTCACTGTTTTCAGATGTTATTATAGTTTACATCAATGACCCAAAGAACTCTACCAGGGAACTCTTACAGCTGATTAACACCTTCAGCAAGGTGGCAGGCTACAAGATCAACTCAAGAAAATCAGTATCCCTACTACATACAGATGATACAAGGACTGAGAAAGAAATCACATCAGCCTTTACAATTGTTACAAACAACATAAAATACCTTGGGGTAACGCTAACCAAACAAGTGAAAGACCTGTATTGCAAGAACTTTGAATCTTTAAAGAAAGAAATTAAAGAAGCCCTCAGAAAATGGAAATATCTCCCATGCTCTTGGATAGGTAGGATCAATGTAGTAAAAATGGCAATCCTGCCAAAAGCAATCTACAGATTCAATGCAATCCCCATTAAAATCCCAGCACAATTCTT